>NC_044991.1:31476679-31776679 GCF_008728515.1 Papio anubis
GCAGAAAGCACATGGTATTCCTGGGTGGTGCAGTTCTAGCAGATACCATGAAAGACAAAGACAACTTTTGGATGACCCAACAAAGGTACCAGGAAAAGGGTGCCCGTGTGCTGGAGAAACTTGGTGTGACTGTTCAAAAAACTCCAAAGCTTGTTGGCATCACACCCGTAATGCTTTCTTTTCTCCTTTATTGCCAATCTTTGAACTCATTCAACTCTGGGACATGGTAGAGGCCTCTCTCTGCCTTTTAGACTGGAAAGGTCAAGTTTTATTCTGGTGTCTTGGGGAAGCTTTGTTAAATTTTTGTTAATGTGGGTAAATCTGAGTTTCATTCAACTGCTTCCCTACATAGACAAGAGGGCTAAGGGTCCTGTCTGCTGCTTTGTTTCTTCAAAGTGGTCATTTAGATCATTCCTGTAGGCTTCCTATTTTCACTTTACTACTCTAATGTTGCTAGTTGTAATCTTTAGCACACTAGGTGGTATGCCTTTATTAGCGTAAAAAAAACAGAGCTTGTATATTACATACCGATGATGGTGGAGGTCTGGGATGGCAGGTATGTTGTTATGAACCTTTGAGGAGATTTCAGGGGAGGTGGCGTTTCTAATCAGACGTTATGTTTTTCTTTAAGCATCTTTAAAGCTTCTCCCAGAACATCTTAGAATGTTAGTTCAAACAAAATGTTTTTAAAAGCTTATTGGGGTGGGACAACAGTGGTGGTCTCTGATTTTATTTTTCTTAAGGTTTTCTCACTGAGTGCATGGAGGAACGGCCACTGCAATTTCTGATTCTGGATGGTTTTCCCAGGTTCACTTTGTTGTTGCTGATAAAAAGCACAAGCGTAGCTACTGGTGTATTTAGGATTGTGGGTGTTTTGAAAACCAACTGCAAGTATTGAATTGCATCTCTACCACCATTTGAAAAGCACACTAAAACTGCTTTAATCTTTAACATAGATTTGTGCGTTTATGGATCTGCGTTTTGTTAATGCTTCCGCTGACTTAGAGAAGCATTTAAAGAATGACCTCCAATGCTGGCAAGCCATTCTGCAAATTCTTTATCTTTTGCGCAATCCTTCTCGACCAGCGCTTTAATAAAAGTTAGCTGGTAACAGGCAAACAAATTTACTATAAGCGGCGAATTGAATACATGACAATGATCACTTATTGCTAGTTGGGTAATTTTCGTTAGTTTTTTGTTAGTTTTGGTTTGAAAACTGGAAGTAGAGTAAAATTTCACTGTTTAAAATGTTGACCCCCAAAAAAAAAATCAAGATTTAAATTTTTTATTTGTACTAAAAAACTAATCATAACTGTTAATTCTCAGCCATCTTTGAAGTTTGAAAGAGGAGTCTTTGGTATTTTGTAAATGTTAGCAGACTTCCCTGCCAGTGTCAGAAAATCTTATTTATGAATCCTGTAGGTATTCCTTGGTATCTGAAAAAAAATATGAAATAGTACTCATATATGAGTTATTTCTAAGTTTCAAAAATAAAAAGAAATTGTATCATACTAATTACAAAATACAGGTTCTGGAAAAAATATTTTTCTTCATTTTAAAACTTTTGTTAACTAATAATGGCTTTGAAAGAGGAGGCTTAATTTGGGGGTGACTAAAATCAAAGACATTATTGACCTGAGGGTTTCTGTTTTATAAGAATACATAATTAGCTTAAATAAGCAGCAAAAGGTTAGTTTTAATTGTGTAGCTTCTGTTAATATTGTGTTTTTTGTCTGTTTTGCCTCAATTTGAACAGATAAGTTTACCTGCATGTTGGAGATGTCTCAGAACACATGAATAGCCCATACTAGATCTTGGGAATGTGGATTTTAGAGTCACTTTGGAATAAGTTCTTATATAAATACCCCCGACATTTTGAGAACGGGGCTTGTTAAAGGACACATATGTAGGGCCAGTACCTACTGGCAGTTGGGTTCAGGGATAGGGGATCGATTTGGGCTTTGGTCATTTGATCATAAGTTTAAAATATGGGAGTAGAAAACAACAAAGAATGGAATGGACTCTTAAAACAATGAAAGAGCATTTATCATTTGTCCCTTGAATGTAGAATATGTTTTTGATTTAATAATTCTGATAAATATGAGTTAAAATGGTGTATTATGTGTATATATATTGTAATTTAGAAATTCCATTTTATAATATTACTATTTCAAGGTGAAATAATGCATTTGAATTTGGGATTTGGGTGGAGTATTACATTTAACTAGAGTTGTTGTCAAGTATGAATCCCTCAGGGAAAAAAAAGTTCTGTTGTTAAAAAGCAATCTGATTCTTAGCTCTTGAAACTATTGTTACTTAAATTTCCAGTAATTACAAATTATAAATTTTTAAATTAGAATCACCAATACTTTGACCTTTGAGGAGGGTTTCTTAGAAATACGTTTAGTAATGTCCCCAAGAGTTAGTCTTACATTTAAACTTTTTTTGTTAAAACATGGTACTGGTTGTTCACTTTTTACACAGTTCTGAGTACTGTTAGTATCTGGAAAGTATCTTGAGATAGTGGAAAGCTAAACAGTCTAAATTTAACATGAAATACTTCTTTTTGATTCAGAAAGTTAAATCAGATTTTTTCAAAGTCAAAAAAGAAGCAAAGATGAAGTCTCACCTTCCAATTTGACTTCTCGTTAGTTTTTTCGAAAGTAAGTTATTAAAGCTATGATATTTTTCTCCTAATGAATCCTCTCAGGGTATTGTGTAGCCTGTGGTAAGTACAAAGGGAGAGGAAGACATTTTGAATTTTAAGAGCTTTTTTATCAGAGTAACCCTCCCTAGTTGAATGTTATTTTCTTCTTATTCCATTAAGTCAAAATACAAATCAGCACAGATACTCAGTTTTCAATATTTTAAAATGTGATGTTACTTACGAAAAGTATCTTGGTTAAGGTTGTGTGTGTATTCTGTATATACCTCAATTTCAAGTTAATGGCATTGATTTATGTTCTAAAAAAAACAACACAAATATTAGTAATAATCTTTGTTATAACCATAATGAGATAAGTATTGGCATTGGGGTTCAGTGCCATTTTATACTTTCTGCCTGTGTTCTCTGTATTGTACTAACCAACCTGCCAAATCATTGAGCTGTTTGTTAAAAAAAAAAAAAAAAAAAAAAAAAAGGTAAAGGAAAAAGTGTGACATTGTGTATCGATTTTTTTTGTTGTTGATCAGAATCCCACACATGGAAACATGTAATTCAACAGAGTGGAATAGCGATCAGATTCTCGGCTTAGTATTACTAATGGGCAGGATTGTACAATGAGCAACTGTCAGATTATTCCTTTCAGTGTTTTGTATGGCATCTAAGTTACTGAATAAATTATTAATCCATTAATCACGGAATCAAATTATGATTGAAATTATTAAATGAATGCTCAGCATTAATTGAAAACTGCTGTTTGAAACATGTCTACCCAGAAAAGTAACATTCTATAAATACTATTAAACAACTTAGGTATATGATTTTTAAGTATTAAATTATATGTCAAGCAGTTAAAGTGAATTCCAGAGTAAAAGTAAGGCATGTTTCTGAGCAACATTAATAATTCCTTAATTTGCAAATTTCTTCTTTCTTATTTGGATACTTGGAATTAGTGTGAGATTTTTTATTTCTAAATTTTGTTGCATCCATATTACATTAAACGTACTTGCCTGGACAAATTATAAAATGCAAGTGCCTTTGGAATGATTCTTTTAAGAATCTTGGCTTTAAAATTGATTGGACACAATGGCCATTTGTACTCAGCTAACTTTTGACACAGTGACACCCATGCCTGCTTTAGGGCATTCTTCTCCAGTGCCCGAAAACCCTCAGTATTCCTGTCACAGCTGGAAATAAACTTATCCTAAAATGTGTTAAAATATATTCTTTACTTTATTCTAGGTATCTTCATGCTTCTAGTAACTAGTTAATCCAAGCCTACATGTTTTATATATTTGAGGGAAAAACTACTTTTATTAGCAGCCTTTTAAATTTCAAGATTTTGGTGAGGGAATAAGAGTATACTTTTTGGCACTGATAAACTTTGAAAGTTTCTTTCTATAAATGGGAAATACTCACATCTAAAACTTGTGGTCAGGGTAAGGAGATCAGTATTTAACATTGTATGTTTGAGTCTATAATGCTCCAAAAATGCATATGGCCTAATCTCTTGTCCACGTGGTTTTAGAAAAGCGCAAATCTTTAAATTACTCGTTTTCTTTCTATGTGTTCCTTATAATTTCCTAAATTACAAAGAATTCATTTGCTATCTGCTGAAAAACTTCAATTCAACCCGTAGTATGGTTCTCACCAACATTCCTGTGATGCAGCCCAGAAAATCCACACCTTTGTCCTTTTAATTTTAATTTGAAATAATCATGTATTTAGTCCCTTTGGATTGCTGCCAAGGATTGGGGTTTAATATGTATCAGTACATTCCTATGTCATCAAGGTGGTTGGCTCAGATTTTATCTTTAATTGATGTTTAAAGTTTCTTGTACCTACCTTGTTACATTGGTTTAGTGCAGTGGGTTGATATGATACCATGAGAAGATGGGAATTTTATAAATTAAGATTTTATAAAGAAATATGATTTCCTGAGCTACCTTTCAAGGTAAACACGTAAATAAGGTGGTAATTCCAGTACTTGGGTGTTAGCTAAATCCAAAATTATAGTTAAAGAAAGAAATTGATATGTGAAATGTCAAAAAAATTCTTCATTTTGGTGCAAGAACAAAGTAATTGATGATTAGGACTTCTTTGATAAGTTAGCAAATTGATATTTCGTATTCAAATCTGATTCACATTAGCGGATAAATGGTACTTGTTTTTAGTTTCTATGAGGACTAAGTGAGAACTTACTAAAATGTATCTTACTATTATGTTATTATTCTTGATTTCGTGAGTTTTATGAAGTAAGTCTCTCACAGGAGTTTGAACTACTTGTTATAATTTGCAACCCAGGATTTATGCTTCTATCCAAAACCAGAAATGTGGAATAAAATGACTAGTGCCATTGTCCAGTCCAACGTCATGATTTTACTAGAGAAATCTGAGTCACAGGAAGGACAGGGTCAGTCATGGCTAGGCTTTAATAGTTTGAGAGTTGTACCGTGATGGTACTCTTTCGTATTTTGAGATGCATTGATATTGTGAGTACAAAAATGTTGATTTCTATATACCAGTAGAGTGTGATAATCCAGCAAAATGCATTATAATTTTAAATATTGAAAAATATTACTGATTTTGAGTTTTTGTTTTAATTCCATGAGAAATACTGCATCCACACATTTGCTATGTTTAAAATATATAATGGGCGTGGTCTGCCTGTAATCCTGTTCTTAGAGTTTGCATGGGCGATCACGGTGTCAGGAGATCTTTATCCATCCCATAATACACGTGAAACCCTGGCTCTACTAAAAAAATGTAAAAAAAAAACTAGCCGGGTGAGGTGGCGGGTTTTGCAGTCCCAGCCACTCGGGGAGGCTGAGGCAGGAGAACACAACCCCTGGGAGGCATGAGCCTTTAAGTGAGCCGAGATCCGCCACCGCAACTCCAGCCTGGGTGATGGCAGAGCAAGACCCTGGGCCTCAAAAAAAAAAAAAAAAAAAAATATATATATATGAGAGAGAGATTAAATATTTGAGTTTTTCTCCTCCTAATAGCATCAGGTCATCTAAGCATAGGTGCTGTTCAGAGGGAGAAATAAATAAATGTTTGATGAATTAATATTTTACAAGATTAATATTTTAATATAATTTGAATTAGAAACGTGTTATATAGATTAATCCATGCTTCTATAATGATTAATCCTATATGTTTACGCTTCAGCTATAGAAGAACCAAAAACGAGGATGGTGCCGTTCCTGCAAGGATCTGGGATGGAATGGAAGGATGGTGGCCTGATGAATTCCATTCCCATGGATGGAACTGGAGGAATGGAGTGAAGGTGGAGGATGGAAAGAAGGAATGGAAATGGAAGGAATGGAATGGATGGATGGAATGGAGGAAGGAGCTATGTCAAACCGAACAAACAGACCCAAACGCCGATATGAAAAGTATTTTACAATATATATTTACTAGTCAAAATATTGCCTTATAACTTATCATTCCAAACATAATTTGATACAATAGAGCAAATTTAGAGGAAAGAGCTTTATTCATGTAAGAGTTCTTAAAGGAATTTTTTAAAGAATCATTGGGGATATTTTTGAAATTACTTTAAAAATTATTAAGAGTTGTGTTAAGGCCGGGCGTGGTGGCTCAAGCCTGTAATCCCAGCACTTTGGGAGGCCGAGACGGGTGGATCACGAGGTCAGGAGATCGAGACCATCCTGGCTAACACGGTGAAACCCCGTCTCTACTAAGAAATACAAAAAAAAAAAAAAAAAAAACTAGCCGGGCGAGGTGGCGGGCGCCTGTAGTCCCAGCTACTCAGGAGGCTGAGGCCGGAGAATGGCGTGAACCCGGGAGGTGGAGCTTGCAGTGAGCTGAGATCCGGCCACTGCACTCTAGCCTGGGCTACAGAGCGAGACTCCGTCTAAAAAAAAAAAAAAAAAAAGAGTTGTGTTAAAATACTCATAAAATGAAATTTATCATCTTAATGTTTAAGCACACCATTCAGCGTTGTTAAGCCTATTAATGGCACTGTGCACTCAGTCTCCAGAACTCTTTTCATCCTGCAAAACAGACTCTGAGCTCGTTATACAACTGTTCATTCCCTTCCCACCCTCAGCTCCTGCCAATCACCCTTCTTTCTGTCTCTAACTTTAGGTACCCCATGTAAGTGGAATTGTACAGTATGTGTCTTTTTGTGACTGGTTTAACATAGCATAATGTATTTCATGTTGTTGGATGTGTCACAATTTTTGTCCTTTATAGCTGAGTAACATGCCATTGTGATCTATGCTATGTTTTTTTTTCTTTCTTTCTCTTTGACATGAAGTCTCTGTTGCCCGGGCTGGAGTGCAGTGGCACAATCTCAGCTCACTGAAAGCTCCACCTCCCAGATTCACGCCTTTCTCCTGCCTCAGCCTCCCAAGTAGCTGGGACTACAGGTTCTCGCCACCATGCCCGGCTAATTTTTTGTGTTTTTAGTAGAGATGGGGTTTCACTGTGTTAGCCAGGATGGTCTCGATCTCCTGACCTCTTGATCCGCCCGCCTTGGCCTCCCAAAGTGCTAGAATTACAGGCGTGAGCCCCCACACCCGGCCTCCATGTTTTGTTTATGCATTCATCCCTTGGTGGTTACATAGTTGTGTCCACTTTCCGACCATGGTGAGTACTATTGCTATTAACATTGTGAACACTGTTGCTAATAAATATCGAAGGTATGTTGCCTGACTGTGCTTCAGGGGCAGAGATTCCAAAGCAGTTCCGCTGACTGTTACAAGGATTCTATCTCAAGCAAGAACCTCCCCGTCCCACAGGCCCGGCTCTGCGGGTTTCTACCCTGGGTGTGGGTATCTAGCTGGTCATTGTTACTAACTTTGGTCCTAGATACCTCCCTGGGACTGGCAGGTGCACCTGGGGCCTGCGTCCACCCGGTCTGCTTCAGCCTTGGTAGCCACCCTGTGCTGGGGCCTGGTTCCCTGACATCCATCTGGGGCCTACATAGTTTACCTGGGACCTGCTGGTCACTAGCCTGGCATTCTGGGTCCTGATGTCAACTCTGAGGTGTAGGTGTCCTGACTAAACTGTGCCCAACACCTGAAATTCATGTCCAGTTCTGGTCTGAGGTTCCTCTGAGTGAACTCCTGTGGGACCTGGATGCCACTCTACCAGGGCCTCCAGGGCTTTATTTGATGCCTGGTGTCCATGGAGCATGCCATCCTGCTGGAGAGGACTGAGTAATCAGGTGGGGACTGGGTATCCACTCCGGCCTCCATTGTCCTCCTGGGCCCCAGTGCTTGATTCTGGAGTCTGATATCCATCCTGTGCCTGCTGCCTACGTCGGGCCTCATGTTCCCCTTGATGCTGGATGATCACCCGAGTCCTTGGTATCCTTTGTGGCACAACTGTCCACCTATGAGTTTGCATCCAGCTGTGGCCTGGGTGTGACCCTGGTGCTTGATGTACAGCTTGAGACCATGTCCACCAGAGGGTTGATGTCCATGTGGGGGCTGGTGTCTACTTGGGGCCTGATGTCTACATGGGGACTGAACGCTTACTTGGGGCCTGATGTCCATCTGGGGCCTCCTGTTCACCTTGGGCCTGATATTTACGTGGGGCCTGGACATCCACTAGGAGCCTGGAGTTCAAGTGGGGCCTGGTGTTTCACTAGGGCCTATGTGTCAATCTGGGAGCTGACATACACCAAGACGCCTGATGTCCTAGCTGGGACCTGGTTTTGGCCTGGGACCTGGTTTGTACGTGGGGCCTCGTGTCCACCTGGGGCCTGATATTTAGCTGGGGGCCTGGTGTCCACCTCGGACCTGTCTATGTGCCAAACTGTGACCTAATTTGTCCACTTGGGGCCTGATGTCTATGCAGGGACTGGAGTCCCCTTGGGACCTTGTGTCCACCCGGGACCTGCTGTCAATGTGGTGTCTGATGTCCAGTGTCTGTTTGTGGCCTGATGTTTTTCTGGCTCCTTGGTGTCCACTGGGGCCTTATGTCCACCTGAAAGGGGTGTGTCCTCATGCACCGGCCCTTGCCCTGGGGAGAATAGGTGGGGAGTTTCCCTAGCCCTGCCCTTCATCATCCAAGAACTCTCCGTCCTACATGTTTTATGGGGAGATTCCTGTGTTGTATTTGGCCAGAGTATACGTTACCTTTCAGTTGTAGAGGACTGGTGTTTCCAACTGGAGGCTCAGGATCCACTTGGAGGTTGGGTGTCTATGTGTAACCTGATGTACCTCTGGATCTGGTTACCCACATGGGTCCTGGTGTCCACCTGGAGCTGATGTTTTCCAGGGGCCTGGCTATCTACTTGGGTCTCGATGTTCATCTAGGACCTGGTGTTCACCTAGGGCCTGATAGTCACCTGGAGACTGGTTATGTACCTGGAGCTTCATGTCCACCTGTGGAGTAGGTATCTATGTGGGGCCTATGTGTCAACATAGTGCCAGATGTCCACCTCTGGATTAGATGCCCAAATGGGGCTTGGTGTTTCCTTGGAAACTGATGTCCAGCTGGGGCCTAGATTCTCCACCTGGGGACTGGTGTCTGGGTTGAGTTTTAGTTGAGTCTGAGTCTACTTGGAGTCCAGTGTCTACCTGGAGCCTAATGTGACCCGGGGCCCTCTGTAAACCTGGGGCTTGGTATTTAGGTAGGTGGTGGGCGAACCACCCAGGAGTTGATCTCAGCTGGGGCCTGATCTTTTTCTTGGCACCTTGTGTCCACATGAGCCATGGAAGGCTTGGGTATCAACTTGGGACCGGATACCCAACTGAGGCCTGCGTGTTTCCTGGCGCTTAAGGACTTCCTGGGACCCAGATTTCCACGTGGGGCCTGATGTCTGGACTTCTGAAGCCTAGGTGTTTACTTGGGACCTAGATGTGCACCTGGGGCTTGATGTTCACTGAGGCTTTATCCATATGGCACCTGGTGTCCAGTTAGAGTCATATGTCGGCCTGAAGCCTCATGTTTACCTGGGCTCAGGGTGTTCATCAGGGGCCTGGTTTTGACCTGGGAGCTGGGCATTTGCTGATGTCCACCTACGGTTTAGTATCCACCTGGGGCCTGATGAAAACCTGGAGCCTGATGAAATCCTGGGGACTGGCAGTTAGCTAGGGCCTGGGCATTCACCTAGGGCACTGATCTTCAGCTGGGGCCTGGAGTGCTCCTAGGGCCTGGTGTCCACCTGAGGCCTGTGTGCCAACCCGGGACTGGATATTCGTCTGGGGTCTCAGTGTCCACCAGGGCCTGATGACTTCCTGGGTTGTACTTGTCCATATGGGACCTGATGACCTGATGTCTGGGGCTGGGAGTTTCCCTGGGGCTTGGGTGTCCAGCTGAGGTCTGATGTTCACCAGGGGCCTACATATCTACCTGGGTTGTGTATTAGCTTCCTGCTGTCTCCCTGTGACCTGGGTGTTTCCCTGGGGCCTGGGTATCAGCTGGGAGCCTGATACCACCAGCAGTCTGGTGTCCGCCTGGAGCCTCATCAGGCTGCCCAGTCTCTGGTGTCCACCTGGGGACTGGGTGTCTACTTGAGACTTTGTGTCCACCTGGTGGCTGCTGTCTACTTTCAGACTGGGTATTCACCTGGGAGCTGATGTAGACCTGGAGCCTGGTATCCACCTGAGGCCTGATGTCCATTTGTATCTTCATCTTGTCCTGGGGCCTGGTGTCTGCCTGGGGCTTGGTGCCCTCCTGGAGACTGAATGTTCACTTTTGGCCTGTGATGGCCAAGCACCAGGGACCTTGTCAGGCAGGCTGACAGATCACGGTCAGAATCTCAGAGGGCCGCCCCTTTCAGAGGTGGAAGGGAGGTCAGAGGACATACCACATGGGCTCCTGTGGAGTCGAGATGCTTAATGGAGCCACATGTCTGGTGACGCTAGGCCAGCCACCCAGGATGGTCATCCCATGTCCTGGCCACACCCTCTCTTCAGCCCATCTGAGGCCGTGCGTGCATCCGGAGTGGACCCAGTGACACCCTTGTGAAGGTGGAGCTCTCTTCGGGTGGGTGGGGGGTGCCCGGCCATCCCCTGAGGTCCCGTCAGGCTGACCCAGCTCTCTCTGCAGTCCCTGATGTGGAGGGATAAGCTTGTCTCCAGAGCTTGACCTGGCCTTGTGTGCCTTGTGTGCCCTGCCGGGTGCCAGCAGGGCTTGTAGCCTCAACACTGGTGGTGCGTCCTGGGCACCCGCTCAAGGACTTGGAGTCTTCCCAGAGGAGGTGAGATCTGAGCTGAGATGAGGAGGACCCAGGCTGGTGAGGGAGAACCAGGGTCTCGGGGGCACAGGGAGACAGTTCATAAAGCCACAGGGAGACTGGCACAAGAGGGTGAAACCAGCACCCCAGACTCACCCGCAAGCCTGCCCACTCTAGCCAGGGCAGGGTATGTAGAGTCCAGCCCCACAGGTCGGTGGGTTTTTCTCCCCATGTGCGGAGACGAGAGATTGTAGGAATAAAGACACAAGTCAAAGAGATAAAAGACAGCTGGGTCTGGGGGACCACTACCACCAAGATGCAGAGACCGGTAGTGGCCCTGAATGCCTGGCTGTGCTGATATTTATTGGATACAAGACAAAGGTGCAGGGTAAGGAGTGTGAGCCATCTCCAATGATTGACAAGGTCACATGAGTCAGGTGTCCACTGGACGGGGGCCCTTCCCTGTTTGGCAGCCGAGGCGGAGAGATAGTGAGAGAGGACACAGCCTACGCCATTATTTCTTCATTTCAGGTTTTTGGTACTTTCACTAATTTTGCTACTGCTATCTAGAAGGCATAGCGAGGTGTACAGGATGGAACATGAAGGCGGACTAGGAGCATGACCACTGAAGCACAGCATCACAGGGAGACGGTTAGGCCTCCAGATAACTGCGGGCGGGCCTGACCGATGTCAGGTCTCCACAAGAGGTGGAGGAGTAGAGTCTTCTCTGAACTCCTCCAGGGAAAGGGAAACTCCCTTACCTGGTCTGCTAAGTAGCAGGTGTTTTTCCTTGACACTGACGCTACCGCTAGACCATGGTCCGCTTGGCAATGGGCATCTTCCCAGACGCTGGTGGTACCGCTAGACCAAGGAGCCCTTTGGTGGCCCTGCCCGGGCGTAACAGAAGGCTCACACTCTTGTCTTCTGTTCACTTCTCACTATGTCCCCTCAGCTCCTATCTCTGTATGGCCTGGTTTTTCCTAGGTTGTAATTGTAGAGCAATGATTATTATAATATTGGAGGAAAGAGTGATTGCTACACACTAATGATTAATGATATTCATATATAATCCTATTATCTATGTTTAGTATAACTTCTTATTTTATGTATTTTATTATACTGGAACAGCTCGTGCCCTTGATCTCTTGCCTCAGCACCTGGGTGGCTTGCTGCCCACAGGGTAAGAGTGGGGGGCTGGCACACCCCCTCACTTCTTTGCCATGGACACCCCCATGCCCCTGTCTTCCTCCAGCAGCACAGGAATCCCCAAGGGCCCCCATCAGTCCCAGCTCCTGAACCAAAGGTCTCAAAATGCAGGCTCTGCTGGAGGTCCATGCATTGGGGGCATCGGGGGCTCCCACCAGCCCCCTCCCAGGTGTCAGAATGTCAGCAACCTGTGCCTTCCAGCAGGGTCGCCAAGGTGAGTTTCCTTGGATCGAGGACAGGGACAGACAGTGCTGTGCACATCACAACTGAAGGCTGCAGCTCTCCTGTCCCAGAGCCCTTCAAGGGCTTCAGGCCTCATGCAGAGCCTGTCTCCTTGGCTGGTGTGGGAAGCGCTTTAGCCCAGGTCGCAGCCAGTGGTCACCCAGCGGCACAGTCAGAGCCAGGCCTGCCTGGTTCCCTGGACTGGCTCTGAGTACAAGGTGGCACCATTGGTGAGCCCCCTTGTACCCCAACCTCTGCCCTCCCAGGCAGTGGCCCGAGCCAGGGCTCCTGAAAAGGAAAACCTGGGAATTCCTTCAATGTCCACCGTAGGTGTTGATGGGCTCAGAGCACCATGGGGTGTGCCCAAGATGATGAGCCCCTCCCTGCATGTCAGTAACAGGGACACATCCCTGATGCGTGGGGAGGGAAGAGACTGAGTGTGTGAAGCTGTCTGTCCATGCAGGCCATATGTAGATGGAGGGGTAAGGATATGGAACCGAGGAAGACAGGACTTGGAGGACTCCAGTCTTACGTGCTAATGTTTTTGCATCGATTGCTCTTCTATAAATAAGACTCACCATTTTTTACAAAGTAATAATGCCATGAGATAACTCTGTAGTTTATCTTGTAATGTGGAACAGTCAGGGCCAATTGGAGAGGAGCATCCCCCTGAGGCTGATGCGTAGCAGGGGCCACTGGAGCCAGGCTCTTTGGCGTATTTGAGGTTTGTTTAGCCAGGCCTGGGGGGCGCTAGCAGGGAGTGCCTCCAGACCTGTTCACGGCCTTTGTCTCCACTCTGGGAAGGGCTCCAAGTGGAGTCAGGTAAGTGGCCCGTGCTTGCCTACTAGGGTTGTTCTGAACACAGGCAGCCGGGCTCCCTGGCAAGCTCACCTGTGAACAGCTCTGACGTCAGTGGACAGTGTTCCCAGTGAGTCTGTGGTCAGTCCTTATGCCCAGCCTTGATTTTCCTTCCGCGGTCAAGTTAGGCTTTGTCGTTGGTACTTGCTGTACCTCCAGGTGCTGAGCAAGCTGCGCTTGGCCTCCCTGGCCCCATGGCCGCACAAAGCTAATTTTCCCCTATGCATCCCATCCCACTGCCCCTGCCAACACCAGGGCACAGAGGAGTTGGCCCATGGGTTTCTTGAAACTCTGCATTTTATTTCTGATGATAAAATGAAGGCGTGCTTTGGTAGACAGC
The DNA here is from genome assembly GCF_008728515.1 of Papio anubis. NCBI lineage: Eukaryota > Metazoa > Chordata > Mammalia > Primates > Cercopithecidae > Papio > Papio anubis. The sequence continues at coordinate 31,490,126 of NC_044991.1, forward strand.
ATGGTGGATAGGGGAAAGGATAAAGGAGACAATAACTTGGCCTGACATCCCAGCATCCAGGCCAGGGACCTAGAGGGGAGATTCAGGCATATTTCCCTCCATTGTCTTCTCTGCAGGAGTGACACAGGTGTGCACACACACATCATGTGGACACGTGCAGATACAGCTCACCCACGGGTGCACAAGCACGAACACGTTTGGGACATTTGCCCTGCCCCGCAGTGTGTGTGAGGCATGTGCACATCCACCGCCCTTTGTGGAAGGCGTGTTCACAGCTGTGCACATACCTGAGGCCATGCTATCACTGCAGGCCCCTGTGCGTTTCCTGGGAGACACGTTCCCATTTCATTAAGAATTCTCTGTGATGGATCTACTTCAGGTCCTGCCTCACCGTCCCTGGCCACACAGCAACTCACAGCCAGTGCTCTCCTCACAGGGGTCTGAATGGGAGCCCCAGGGTGATCTAGGACAAGTGGCAGTGACAGGGTGAGTTCCCAGGACACTGGGCAGGCTGTGTGTGGCTCCCGGCTCTCAGCGGATTCAGAGATCCCAAGAAAAGCCATGAGATGCCTCCTGCACGTGTCCCACCAGCAACTTGAGGGGTGGGTGGGATCAAAAGTGACAGCAACCACAGATACCCATTGCCCCCAAAAGAGCAGGGTTGGGGGCTCTGGGTGATGTCCTGGAGGGGCAGGAGCTGGGAGGGAGACCTGGGGCACCAAGGGCGTCTCATCACATGGGCTCTGTCCCAGCCACAGTGCTCTCTCTCCCCGAGCCTTGCATGGCCTCCTAGCCCATAGGTGAAGATCTAGACTCAGCTCCCTGCACGCAGCAGGCCCACCCATCCATCCATCTGTTCACACCAGGAAGCCCAGTCAGGTGGACGGCCTCTGTCGTGGCAGTGCCACATTGCTGGAGGCATCCTCCAAGAGTCACCCAGCCCCACAGACACTGATGGAGGACAGCAATGTCGCTTCCTGACAGTGACCACCATTCACCGAGTGCTCAGCAGGGGTGGCTGTCAGGGTCAGCCTCCACCACGTCACTGTGGGAACAGCCCCCAGGACCCGCTGACCCATTTTATACATCAGGGAGGAAGCCCAGGAGCACGGCACACTCTCCAGTTACCGTGGGGCCAGTACTGTCCAGCCACCATGGACCAGTGAAATGGGAAAAGTTCACTTGTCACCCTTGCAGGGTGTGCGACAAGGGGAGTGGCTCACTTCTTCAGTGCCCCACTGCCCGAACCTCTAGGGGAGCTTACAGACGGCCAGGCTCTGGAGCTCCGACACCACAGCAGTCTCTAGGGGTGAATTTTTACAACTGAAGCCCCAGTGGGCCTGTGTTACGGGGGTTCTTTTAGTTTGCCGTCTATAGGGCGGCTTGTGTTAGTCACAGGGCTTTTTGTTTCCTGGGGTTCTTCCCTTGGTGTACCAGAAGACTCAGATCACATGTGGTGTTGGAGAATGAGTGCAGGGTTTTATTGAGTGGAAGCCAGAAGGGGGTGGAGTGGGAAGGTTTTCCCTGGAGTGGAGCTGCTGAGCGGCCGGGCTCTCCTCTGACTGCCCAGCCATACTCCGCGTGGTTCTCCCAGTCGGTGGCCTGCCAGCATGCCGGTGCCTATCAGTGTGTTCATCTCAACGTCCAGCCGCCTGTGTGTGCTTCCGCTGATGTGCTCCTCTCTACATCCAGCTGCCTGTGTCTGCCTGCTAGAGTCTCAGGGATTTTTATAGGCACAGGAAGGAGGGGTGTGGCAGGCCAGGTTGGTCACGCAAAATGCAACGTCTGGGCAGGATGTGCTTGTCCTCACTTAGGTCCATGGGGTTGGAGCCCTAGCCAGGGACCACACTCTCCTCTACCCAGCACTTCCCTTGCCCGCTTCTGTATCATTTAAATGGACCATGTTTTTCCCATCCTGGCACTTCCCTTCTGTATCAATAGCACTCTCTCCAGCCACGGTGGGGTCAGCAGCAGCTAGGCTCCAACTCAGGTCTGCACCAGATCTTCATTCTTAAACCCCTTGTCTCCACTTGTCCATGTCCCAGCTTCCCAAGCCTTGACTCCCAATGTCCCAGTCTCCTTTAGGTCTCAGTCTCCCTGTTCCAGGCCTCAGCCTCCCCTGAATCCCTGCCTAACCCAGTTCCTACCTCCCATATCCCTTCCCCAGGTCTCTGCTACCATGGCTCACCCAGCTGCACCCCCACCCCACATGTCTCCTGGGACCCAGGAGGCCACTCATGAGCGAAGCCTGGTGGCATATGCCTGTAAATCTCGCTCTGAGCACACCCCCATGGCTGTGGCTGCCAATTTCACTGTGCATATTAAATGCCATTAAGATGGATGGGATTGGTTTTCAGTGTCCAGAGGACGGCAGCACATGGAGAAACAGCCGCCCTGAAGGGCCTCTCCCCGAGCTCTGGCGGGTGAGCCCTTGGTGGGAGGGGCTGGGGACCTGGGATCCATTTAGGGTGTGGTTGGGGGAGAAGGCAGGAGGCAGATAGGACCCTCCCCATACCCTCTCCTGAGATGCCCTTAGGGCTGGGAATGGGAGCTACTTGGTGGGGGAACCTAGCAGAGGGGTTTCCTGTCCCTGGACTGTGGCCATGCCGAGGATCCTCCTGCTGCTGTCTCAGCCTCTGCTCACTGTGTGACCTTACACAGCAGCTCAGCCTCTCTGAGCCACTCTTGTCGTCTTTAGCCACTAGCCACCAGAGTCCCCTGGGAGCCGCTGGCCGAGGCAAGGCTGGGCAGGGAGTTGACACAGGCTCTCGCCCTTCAGATGCCCTGAAATGGGATTCAACCTTGTCTTGGCTCCTGAGACCTCCCAGCCTGGGGTCTGAGGGTCTGTCCAGACCTGCAGGTAGGCAGCGGCCTGGGCCATCCCCGAAGATGGCTGGGCCTGCGGGACAGAGGTCGCCGGCAGAGGGCAGCAGAGGGCCGTAGAACTGAGCAGCTGGCGCTCACCAGGCCGGGATGTGGCCACCCTGCATGCAAGCAGCTCTGCCTCTGACCTGGGCCTTGTCCCACCCCAGGACACCCCAGACCCTGGCTTGGCTGCGGGAGGGAGGCCAGGCCTCACCTGTCTCCCTCCTGACACCTGCTCAGCCACTATCCTGGGCCACTGCCCTCCAGGCTTCTCCTGCCACCCACCCCAGCACCAGGCCCCCTGATGCCCTTCTTCCCTCCCAACGGTCCCTCCTAGACACCATCCTCGCCCAGCCAAGATGCCAGCACCGGATCTCCCCAAAACACTCTGGGCCTTGGAGGACAGGGTGAGACTCCAGCACCTTCCAAGTGGCACTCATGATGAACAATCCCAGGGGCCATGCACCCTGGACCCACCTACCCCAACGCAGAGACCCCCACCGCAGGCCTTCAGCCATGAGTATGGACACACAAGCCTCCCGGGGTGTGGGCAAAGGGTTGACACTGGCCCATAGTGTGAGCACCACATCACAGGGCGAGACGGAGACTCGGCCCCCAGGGCAGCAGCCAGTGTTGACCTCGGGCTGGGTCAGGGTCTGGCCACGCTGAACCAGGTCTAAGCATCTTCAGAGGCCAGCCTCTCCCTGTGGGGTCCCCACAAAGGCGGCCATGGGCTGGGCCCACCTCAATCAAGCCCAGCACCTTGAGGGTCCCAGAGCGTTGTGGTCTGGGCCACTCACTAGTGGTACCTTTGTATCCTCTGGTGACAGGAAGCTCCCCTTCTGGTCAGCCCAGTCTGTCAGCTCCTTCTGCCCTGAGGTGAGGCTTCTATGACTGTGAGGCCCATGGTCCTGGCTCCAACCTAGCACTCCTTGGGACCTGCTCCCATGCCGGGCTCCTTGCCAGGCCCACACACGCAACCCAGCTAACACCAGCCCCACCTTGTCCTGCCCTCCACTCTCCTTCACTGGTCCCCTCTGCATCCTCCTTCCACCTGCTCATGAAAAACGTCCCGCACATGAGCACCCATCCCCACACCTGCTCACCAGGCCTGCCTGCGCCTGACCCTCTCCCGAGGGCTGCAGGCTGCTTGGCTCGGCTCATTGGCACAGACTTGTGTCTGCCACAACAGCTAGTGAGGAATGAGCAGACCATGGGCTAGCCAGGTCTCCGCAGCCTGCCCTGGGCACCGTGATGCTCCAGGGTGGGGCAGTGAGGGAGGAGCTGCAGATGGCTGACAGCTGACCGGGGTAGAACACACCTATTGGGGCTGCCCAGAGCGTCGGTGGGCCCGTTGGCTGGGGGAGCTCCGAGGAATAGAGCTGAGCCCTGGGCAAGCAGCACCTGAAACCCGCCGCACCAGGCGCTCTCCAGCCCACCACACCCCACCCCACCCCGCCGCATTCCGGCCAGCCTGGGAGCTGAGTGCTAGTCACTCAGGGTTAATGTCCATCTTGCATTGGGGGTGGTCAGCTTGCCTTTCCATGTAGATGGAAAGAGATGGCAGGGGCGCCTGGTGGGGTCTACCTGACTGCAGCCTTTGTCTTCCTCTGGATGCCTCCCTTTGGGAAGCCCTGTGAGAAAGAGGCCCGAGTGCGCCAAGGAGAACCCCACATTTCCCAGAGGAAGTTGGGCTGGGGTTAGCACTGACCCCTAACCTGGAGCCCTGGGACAGACATTGGAGGTTTCCATGTGTAAAGACAGGAGGCCCCTGGGAGGCAGAGGAGGAGGGCTGGGAGGTCCTGAGGCAAGCTGTCCCTTGGGCCACACCTCAGCACCTGGCTTCCCCCCTCAGTTGCCAAGAAAATGCCATCTCCCTTGGTAGAAGGCAGCACGTGGGGCTCCCAGTTAGGCGTGGGGTTTGGCAGGTTTCTGGGTCCTCAAGTCCCAAGTCCTGGTGTGGCAAATGCGCCCCAGAGCTCGGCTGCCGGTGAAAAACCTGTCTTCCCAGTCATCTGCAGCCAGCTTGCCTCAGGGATAATTGGCTCCCTGCAGCTCCTGCCAGGCCCCTTGCCTCCAGAGGAAGCTGTTGGGGAACAGGCTGGGCAGCACAGGCCCCAGAACAATCTCGCTTATGTCAGAGCCTCAGATATGCCCAGTGGCCCCTGCAGTCCCAGTGACAGCCACCAGGGAGGCCCATCCTGAAAGGCAGATGGTGGGAGGAGGCGGTGCTTCCTGGAGGCCATCGTGCCCCGGGAGAATGGTTTATTCTCAACCTTGATGTTTAGGTCTATACACTGGGAAGATAGGAGCTGCAGACCCCACTGAGGCCCAGCCCCGATGTCCCCCACCCCAGCAGCTCCTCCAGCCTCACATACAAGAGCTCCAGCAGGTCCCAGCCTGGTCATGGCCCCACCACACCCGGCTAATGTTTGTATGTTTAGTAGAGACAGGGTTTCACCATGTTGGTTAGGCTGGTCTCGAACTCCTGAACCTCAGGTGGTCCACCCACCTTGGCCTCCCAAAGTACTGGGATTACAGGCGTGAGCCACCATGCCCAGTCGATGTTTATGACCGTGAGTGGGGACAGATTTCTTAAACAGATCACAAAGAGCCCTAGTTTTAAGGGAAGAAATTGATAAATTAGACTGTATTCGAATTAAGAATTTCTGTTATTAAGAGACACCACTAAGAAAGTGACAAGGCAAGTTGCAGAGTGGGAACAGATCTATGAACACATAGAACTGACAGAGGGCTCACATTCAGAATATATAAAGAAGTCTTAAAAACTACTAAGAGAGGTCTGGGCGTGGTGGCTCACACCTGTAATCCTAGCACTTTGGAAGGCCAAGGCGGGCGGATCACGAGGTCAGGAGATCGAGACCATCCTGGCTACCACGGTGAAACCCTGTCTCTACTAAAAACAGAAGAAATTAGCTGGGTGTGGTGGCAGGTGCCTGTAGTCCCAACTACGCAGGAGGCTGAGACAGGAGAATGATGTGAACCCGGGAGGCAGAGCTTGCAGTGAGCCGAGATCGCGCCACTGCACTCTAGCCTGGGGACAGAGCAAGACTCTGTCTCAAAAAAAAAATCACTAAGAGAAAGAAAAATGGGTGAGTAAAAGACATAAACATGTATTTTATAGAAGCAAATATTTGAATGTGTTCAACTTTATTAATATTCATGTAAATGCAAATTAACATCACAGCAAGATAACACATCCTCCAAAATGGCTAAAATTTAAAAGACTGAGAACACCAAGTGTTGGAGAGAATCTGGAGCAACAATAACTCTCATCTACTGCTGGAGGGGATACTGTGTTTGGCATTGAATACTTACGTTCTAAACAGTAGCACATTTAGGACTCAGATATTTCGCTCTTAGGGTAACAGAAACAAATGCACAGCTGCATCAAAAGACTTGTATAGAAGTGTGTGAGGCATCATTCTTTCTAATTGGAAAAATATTTTGAAACAAAACCCAAATATGACTTCTTTTTTCCAGGTTGGAAGCTGTCACTCCTGTCCTCACAACAACAACAGAAAACATCTTGAACAAACTGAAAATTAACTTTTCTTAGATCCATCAGAGACTTGAGGTTAACAGGGCAAACCATTGTTCCCCACATTGGACAGGCAGTGAGTCCCAGCCTAACAGGATCGGAGGCTGGCCACTGGAGCCAGAACCACAGTGGGAAGACTGAAATGTAAATGACAAACTGCTGGAGGCTCCGTGTACATAAACTTGAGAATTAAGAATTAAGGGAACCCAGTCTTAGGGGGCCCTACACTTTCATGAACCTCCAACAGCTCTGCCAGAGGCTCTTGCAAACATCAGAGAAAAATTCCCTCCCGCTTCCCACAGAGAAGGGGAAAAGTAGCTACTTTGAAATAGACCCAGGGCGTTCCATTCTCCTTAGCAGAAGCCTGTCCCAGGGAGACCATTTCACCAGAGTCTAACCACCTTGGGCTTTACCAGGCTTAACACGTTAGAATAAGAATAAAAATTACATCAAACTTTTCTTCAGAACCCATGCAAGCAAGCAAGAAAACTCCACCAACCTAAAATTCTGTATCCAGCAAAATTATCCTTCCAAAGTGAAGAGAAATAAAAACTGTCTCAGACAAACACAAATTTACGGTTAGTAGATCTGTCAAAATGTTAAAAGAAGTTATCCAGAGAGAAGAAAATGATGCAGGCTAGAAACTTGGATCTACATAAAGAAAAAAAGGTTTTAGAGAAGGAAGAAAGGAGCTTCCTGGCTCCCTCCTTCATGGGGCACTGGTGCCATGCCCAGCACCCAGATGCCCCTACCCAGTGCCGAATAAAAACACAGAGCACCATGAATTGCTGGTTCTAAAAGGAAGAGTGGAAGACTTTTGTGTTCTCAACCCACAGCTGCTACTGCCACTTAAAGACACTGCAGTGAACATTGCAAGTTCTCTGGCTCATGGAGGAATCTATTCCAAATATTCTGGGGAAAACTGTAAAATAAATAAAAATATGGTGAAAGCTCTCTTCCCTGAGCTTTTTAGATGTTAATAATACACCTTATTGGGTGGGCATGATGGCTCACACCTGTAATCTCAGCACTTTGGGAGGCCAAGGTTGACGGATCACGAGGTCGGGAGGTGGAGACCAGCCTGGCCAACATGGTGAAACTCCATCTCTACTAAAAATACAGAAATTAGCTGAGTGTGGTGGCATGTGCCTGTAATCCCAGCTACTCGGGAAGCTGAGGCAGGAGAATCACTTGAACCCAGGAGGCAGAGGGTTGCCATGAACTGAGATGGTGCCACCGCACTCCAGCCTGGCAACAGGGCAAGACTCCTCTCAAAACAACAACAACAACAACAAAACCCAAAAATGGGCACCTATTTTTCACCATATACAAAAATTAACCCAGGTTGGATTAAAGATTTAAATTTAAGACCTCAAACTACAATAATCCTATAAGAAAAACTTCAAAAGTACCATTCTGGATATGGGCTATGGGAAATAATTCATGACTAAGTCTTCAAAAGAAATTGCAACAAAAACAAAAGTTGACAAGTGGGACCTAATTAAACTAAAGAGCCACCACACAGCAAAAGAAACCATCAACAGAGTAAACAGACAACCTACAGAATGGGGGGAATTATTCACAAACCACCATACAACAAGGGCTAATATCCAGAATTTATATGGAACTTAATTCCACAAGCAAAAAACAGCCCCATTTAAAAATGGACAAAAGATACAGACACTTCTCAAAAGAAGACATACATGCAGCCAACAAACATGAAAAAATGCTCATCGTCACTAATCATGAGAGAGATGCTAATCAAAACTACAATGAGATATTATCTCACACCATTCAGAATGGCGATTTTTAAAAAGTTAGACGAGGTGCAGTGGCTCACACCTGTAATCCCAGCACTTTGGGAGACTGAGGCAGGTGGATCGCGAGGCCAGGAGATCAAGACCATCCTGGCTAACAGGGTGAAACCCCATCTGTACTAAAAATACAAAAAGTTAGCCGGGTGCAGTGGCAGGCACCTGTAGTCCCAGCTACTCGGGAGGCTGAGGCAGGAGAACCCCGGAGGTGGAGCTTGCAGTGAGCCGAGATTGCCCCACTGCTCTCCAGCCTGGGCGACAGAGCAAAACTCCGTCTCAGACAAAAAAAAAGTCAAAAAATAGCAGATATTGGCAAGTTTAAGGAAAAAAGGGAATGCTTATATACTGTTGGTGGGAATGTAAGTTAGTTCAGTCACTGTGGAAAGCAGTTTGGAGATTTCTCAAAGGACATAGAACTAACATTCAGCTCAGCAATCCCATTACTGACTATGTATCCAAAAGAAAACAAATTATTCTACCAAAAAGACATGTGCACTCCTATGTTTATTGCAACTCTGTTCACAATAGCAAAGACATGGTATCAACCTAGGTGCCCATCAACAGTGGACTGGATTAAAATGTGGTACATATAGACCATGGAATACTATGCAGCTACAAAAGAATGAAATTATGTTCTTTGAGGGAAAATGGCTAGAGCTGGAAGCCACTAAGTGAACTAATGTAGTAACAGAAAACAAACACCTCAACACCTCATGTTCTTTTTTTTTTTTTTTTTTTTTGAGACGGAGTCTTGCTCTGTCGCCCAGGCTGCAGTGCAGTGACCGGATCGCAGCTCACTGCAAGCTCCGCCTCCCGGGTTCACGCCATTCTCCTGCCTCAGCCTCCCGAGTAGCTGAGACTACAGGCGCCCGCCACCTCGCCCGGCTAGTTTTTCGTATTTTTAGTAGAGACGGGGTTTCACCGTGTTAGCCAGGATGGTCTCGATCTCCTGACCTCGTGATCCGCCCGTCTCGGCCTCCCAAAGTGCTGGGATTACAGGCTTGAGTCACCGCGCCCAGCCTCATGTTCTAATAAGTAGGAGCTAAACTCTGAGTACCCATGGACATGAAGATGGTAACGATAGACACTAGGACTGCTGGGAGTGGGAGGGAGGAAGGAAAAGGTTGAAAAACTGCTGAGTACTGTGTTCAGTACCTGGGTGTTGAGATCTTTCATACCCCAAACCTCAGCAGCACACAATATAGCCAGGTAACTAACTTGCACATGTACACCCTGAATCTAACATAAAAGTTGAAAAACAGAGTGGAATCTCTGTTTGTTCTCAACATATCAGTTGTGCCCCTCTTCAATTTGAAATTCTCACTATTGACTATATTTGGGGATACCCTATTTCCCATCTCATAACTTATTTTAAGAAGCACAGAATAATAATGTGTGGACTTGGGATTCAGTTTTTGAAATAAAACACTGAGCCGCCAATGACCTTCCTGTACATGTAAAAGCTCAGGTGTCTTCATGGCAGCAGTTGGACCTCACAAGGTGGATTGTGCCTTCACCCTGGAACGTTTATGATGCCATATCACCATGGTGATGGGATTATGGATCTCTTGCCCTTGGTCTTAAGTGCCACTGTCTGTGCTGAGTTTTTCGAAGGTCAGAGCAGATTGAACCTTTTTGCTTTGATTTTTCCTGATTTTGATTTTTCCTATGGGGAACCTGTGTTCCTGCATTCGAGGTATGTTCGTACTGGCCTGTCAAATGCTGTCTTTTCAAATTACTAGTTAATATTTTCAAAATATGTTACTTTAAAAATCCTCTGTATTTGTCATATGCAGTTATAAGTATGTTTTGTGGTTATGTTTTATTCCTCACTTTCTATATTTGATTCTTGTATCAAGCAGGGTACCTTTGAACTTTTTCTTCATTTAAAAAAATGTGTCATTTCCTTTTACATCCTGCACCCTTCAATGCTCCCCATCCCAAATTAAGTTATTCCTGTGGGGAGAATATAAAATAAAAACCTATTTTAATGTAGTTTTTAACTTAATTAAGAACCTATGAAATCATCCCTTTCAAAAAGTTTGGAACAAAGTCACAGTCGTATGAATGGGTTTGAGGCTTTTCACACAATAAAATGTACCTATTTTTCTTTTTAACATGTTTTTCCTTCTTTTTTTATGAAATGTGTATTTAATAAATTTGTAGTAAGTCATTTCCGTTCACATATTAATTTTAAAAAGTAGTAGGAACGTGTATTGTCTATATGTGAAATAAAACACACATTTATTTTGTCCTTTGGGAGTTATCCAAAATCACAGAACTGTCAATTACAGTCAATCACCCAACCTACTCACCTTTCCAGAGTAATCTTAGTCAAATATTTTTTTCTGTGTCCCAATGAAATGCAGTATTTCAACTCAGAAAGATAAATAGAATGAATTGGTAGAGACCGTTAACTAAGAACATACAGTTTTATTTATACTGAGAAACAAGTAGATCATGTATGTATATATGAAGATAAAAATTAAAGGGATAATTGTATAAGTTTGCATGTAGAGAGCTTTGAAAACCTGTTTACTTGTTAATGCTGTTTGGATGGATTTTATGACTTAGTTCTACCAATCCGTCATCCAGAGCTCTCTCAAGGAGCTCAGTGCTCATCAGTTCCATGACTTGGAAACTGTCTAAGTTTAGAGGCACTTGTATGTGTTAGTAAATAAGGCAAGGTGATATTGTTTAGTGCAGAAGACTGAATAGATAAGCTGCTCCACCCATACACTGGTGTTCATTTCATGGTCATCTCATCTGTTGACCATGGATGTAAAACACTTATCTTCAGTGACCTTCCTGTGCATGTAAAAGCACAAGTGTCTGCATGGCAGCAGCTGGACCTCACAAGGTGGATTGTGCCTTCACCCTGGAATGTCTATGATGCCTTATCACTATGATGGGATTAGGGATCTCTTGCCCTTGAGTGCGTAGAGATGCCACTGTCTGTGCTGGAGTTTTCGAAGGTCAGAGGAGATTGAACCTTTGCTTTAATTTTCCCTGATTTTGATTTTTCTTATGGGGAACCTGTGTTCCTGCATTCGAGGTATGTTCATATTGACCTGTCAAATGCTATCTTTTCAAATTACTAGTTAATATTTTCAAACTATGTTATTTAAAAAATTAACCTCTTTATTTTCCATATGCAGCTATAAACATGTTTCATGGTTATGTTTTATTCCTCAATTTATATATTTGATTCTTGTATCAAGCAGGGTACCTTTGAAATTTTTCTACATTTAAAGTATATATATGTGTGTGTGTGTATGTGTGTGTGTGTGTGTGTGTGTGTGTGTATATATATATATATTTTTTTTTTTTTTTTTTGAGACAGAGCCTCCCTCTGTCACCCAGGCTGGAGCACAGTGGCGTGATCTCGGCTCACTGCAAGCTCCACCTCCTGGGTTCCTGCCATTCTCCTGCCTCAGCCTCCCGAGTAGCTGGGACTACAGGCGCCCGCCACCACGCCTGGCTAATTTTTTGTATTTTTTTAGTAGAGACGGGGTTTCACCGTGTTAGCCAGGTTGGTCTCGATCTCCTGACCTTGTGATCCGCCCGCCTCAGCCTCCCAAAGTGCTGGGATTATAGGCTTGAGCCACCGCACCCGGCCTAAAATATATATATTATTTCCTTTTACATCCTGCACCCTTCAACGTTCCCCTGCGTCCAAATTAAGTTATTCCCTTGGAGAGAATATGGCAAAGTCTATTTTAATGTAGTTTTTAACCTAATTAAGAACCTACGAAATCATTACTTTCAAAAAGTTTGGAGCAAAGCCACAGTAGTACGGATGGGTTTGAGGCTTTTCACACAATAAAATGTACCTATCTTTGTTTTTAACGTGTTTTTTCTTTTTTTGTGAAATGTGTATTTAGTTTAATAAATTTGTAGTATGTCATTTCCATTCACATATTACTTTTTTAAAAAGAAATAAGAATGTGTATTATCTATGTGTGAAATAAAACATTTATTTTTTATGCTTTGGGAGTTATCCAAAATCATAGAATTGTCAATTACAGTCAGGAGCTCAGTGCTCATCAGTTCCGTGACTTGGAAACTGTCTAAGTTTAGAGGCACTTGTATGTGTTAGTAAATAAGGCAAGATGATAGTGTTTCACAGGTTTTAGTGCAGAAGACTGAATAGATAAGCTGCTCCACCCAGTACACTCGTGTTCATTTCATGGTCATCTCATCTGTTGACCATGGATGTAAAACACTTATCTTCAGTGACCTTCCTGTGCATGTAAAAGCACAAGTGTCTGCATGGCAGCAGTTGGACCTCACAAGGTGGATTGTGCCTTCACCCTGGAGAGTTTGTGATGCCCTATCGCCATGGTGATGGGATTAGTGATCTCTTGCCCTTTGCCACGGTCTGTGCCAGCTGAGGCCGCTAGGCCCATTGTGACGAACAGTGGTGGTGCCTTTGGCGGCCGGAGGGCACTGAATTAATGGCAGCTCAGGCAAACCCACAGCACTTCCGGCTTCATCACCAAGCTGCTCTTTTTTTTTTTTTTTTTGAGTAGTCTTGCTTTATGCCCCAGGCTGGAGTGCGGTGGCTGGCCTTGATCTCGGCTCACTGCGGCTCGCCCAGAGGTTCACGCCATTCTCACCACCTCCAGCCTCCCAGAAGTAGCTGGGACTACGAAGCCCACCACCTGCAGCCGGCTGGGTTTTCTTGTATTTTTAGTAGAGGGCCCAGGGGTTTCACCGTGTTAGCCAGGATGGTCGATCTCCTGACTCGTGATCCGCCCATCTCCGTACCCAAAGTGCTGGGATTGCAGGTTGGAGCTGCAGCCCGGCCTGCTTCTTTCAAAACTGGAGTCTGAATTATGATAAAGTGGTTGGTTTTAGGCCAAGCAGGTGTATTTCATAGAACCAATGACTTGGGAGTTCAGAATCCTGGGCTTGAATAAGCCTCTGATTAAGCTTATTAAGCTTATCAGCTGTGAAATTTAAAGCAAGACATTTCACTGATAATTAAGCCTCATGAGCACTTATACTGTACACTTTACCTACATCGAATCATTCTGCCATCACCACAGACATATGGCAGCCTGGGCGACAGAGCGAGACTCTGTTAAAAAAAAAAAAAAAAAAAAAAAAATTCACACATAAGAGCAGAACCCTATACCCTCCATGATAAAAGCAGCAGCACTGTACGTGGGTCTGTGGAGGTTGAAAGAGACTTGGTAGATGTCAAGAAGGTAGTGGCAGTCCTGCTGGGTTTTTAAAGGGTCTGAAGAAGTGACAGGACACTGTGGTTGAATCCTAGCATGTATTTTAGTATTTGTTCGTTTGGAGTTTGATTATTTCACGTTGCTTTCATTTGCCATTACCTGGAAAGCCAGGGGCTCTATTCTCATTTCCTTCCTGCTCTTTCTTTGCCTTCCTTGGTCCATGAAGAGGATGGTCCAGGAGAAGCTCAATCCATGCTTGTTAACCAGGCACACCCCTAAGTTCTAGTCCCTTAGTCATTTATGAATAGCACCACCAATGAACTGACGGCTAAGCTGTGTCCTTCCACATCCCCTAGGTGACTCGAAGAAGCCTTCCAAAAAGTGTTTGAAAAGGGAGCTCTACTCTACTTCGACGGTAAAGTAGCCTGTCTTTGCCTAAGATGTAAATGTTGTTTTCTTGGTTCCTTTATTTTTCAGTTGATATCAGCTATGGGAAAATTAACCGGTACATTATAGATGTTAGATAATATTTCCTTGGGAATGGAGGAGGTGTATCTTACCAACTGACTCCTGATTCCAGAGGACGACCACAGTTGGCAGTGTCAGACAGTACAGGGTGTGTTAAGGGATATTTTCTTCAGGAACAAGTTTTCCACTTTAGATAAGAATTCTGTCATTGCCACCCAAAAATTATCTAGACAGAAGCATTCTTCAGGAAAAGCCCCTGTGCTTTCTTAAGGGAACTCTACTCTAGAGTTGAGGCTTTTGACTTGAACATCCTTTCCCACCTTTGTTACTCAGTTTCCAAGTGAAAAAAAAGACCTGTACGAACCATCCATAGCATGGCCTCATTCTCAGAGTGTTTCCTTCTCTAATTACAGGTGTCTTCATTGAGCACCCTTGATGGTACGTATTCTGGAATCACTCACTGGCTGTTAGAGAAAAACTCTATAGGAAATGTGGAGCCTAACTGCTGGCTTTTGTCTGGAGAGCCTCCATGATCCAAGACCCGGGGGGAATGAGGATGTGGAGTGTAGTAACAGAAACTGGTTTTCCAGGTGACAAACTCTTTTATCTATGTATAGTTCCTGGGAACGTGTTCACATTAGGTGGTGTTCATATTAGGTTGTGTGTGTGCGGGTGTGTATTATGCAGCGGGGTGGGGGTGGTCTATGTGCAAGTCTGCATGATTCGCTTGTGAAGGTGTGTCTGTGTGTGTTTCCCCCAGGAAAAAAATGTGTTTACCCAGCACAACTATCAGTGCCATTTTTCTTAATTTAACAAATCAGATCACATACTTTACTTACATTAGTTCAAACCTCCTCATGAACATATGTTGTGAGCTTGTTTATTGAACCCCCATGCCAGATGGAGAAACTAAGCCACAGAAATAAATGTGCCCTGGCTCACTTGCTACGCAGTGAGGAGCCAGGATGTTTACTCATGTGGTCCCAGTGTTGAAGGCCTGAACTACAGCCTCTATTTATCAACCAGTGAAAGGATCACTATTCACCATGCAAGGGAGTTCCAGCACCCTCTATGCCTGGTATTATCCAAGCCTGCAGAGATCTCAAATGCCATCCCTCACATAAGAGAGCCTCAGTGATCTCAGAATCCAGGTAGCTATGTAGGCATCTCCCTGCAGGTTTCACGTAGTCCTTAGTGTGAAACCGACATAGAAAGCCCATGTTTCTGATCAAATCACAGGTTCTGAAACACTAAGGGAGGCATTAATTAGGACAGTATGGTGCCTGTGTGTCATAGCTGGGTCTCTCCTCAAGACATGGCTCAAGTCCAGTAAGAATTGGGGCGATGCTTTAGAGTCTTGGCCACAGTTCCCCACAAGCCCTCTGAGCTACACACTTTAGGGATCATGACCATTAAGTACTCAAATTATCACTTGGTTGTTATCCGGGTATCTGTCGTCCTTGTGGCAACTCTCTTGTGAAGCTGGTGGGAGAGCGTCAGTGCTGGAGCTGTGCCTTCCTTCTGGATGGACCCTCCCTGTGTTAGCAGGTGGGTGCAGGCATGGGGGTCAGCACGCTCAGTGGATTCACACACACAGTATTGAGCAGTAAGGCTGGGCTTCATTATTTACACATTTTCAATAACTGATGATCTTCATAACATAAAATAAACGATGTACTACATTAGAATACTGTCCCTCGTATTGAATCTTGTGTCTCAAAAAAGGCTTGGTTAAAGTCACATGTGAGGTTCCATTCAACTGATGATACATGCCGTAGCAGCAGTTAAAGCAGTCATTTGAAAAGGCTTTTACTATAAACTTACACGTGAGCCTGAAGTGGGGGATAAAAGAGGTGATTAGCTCCCCTGTGCAATGTTTCTATTACATGAGTGGTGGAGGACAATTAGGAAGGTGATGGAGGGAACAGAGCAAAGGATTGGACAGGTCTATTGAACCCATAAGACTATGGTGAGGTTAGTGAATGAGACTGGTCATTTTAAGTCAAATTTTACCTCGTGTGTTCTTTCCATGCTTTCTTCCAGTAGTTCCTTCTTTTTTTAAATTTTTTTTGACACTGAGTCTCGCTCTGTCACCCAGGCTGGAGTGCAGTGGTGTGCTCTCAGCTCACTGCAAGCTCTCCCTCCCAGATTCATGCCATTCTCCTGCCTCAGCCTCCCCAGTAGCTGGGACTACAGGCACCCACCACAACGCCTGGCTAATTTTTTGTATTTTTAGCAGAGACAGGGTTTCAACATGTTAGCCAGGATGGTCTTGATCTCCTGACCTTGTGATCTGCCCGCCTTGGCCTCCCAAAGTGCTGGGATTACAGGCGTGAGCCACTGTGCCCAGCCCCTTCTATTTTTTGTTAACTATGTCACTGTTGCTAAAATCCTTACTAAAAGAGGACAAAGCTTTGTAATAACATAAAAGCTTGTAAAGTTGTGATAGCTCAAATTTTACAAAATACTGGGGGCTTTTGCCTGAGACCTGGATGACCTCGTTGTATAAGAATGGGGGGGGGGTCCTCTGAAGACTACTGGACTTCTGGGAAGAAAGATCTAAGTTGTCTTTCTGTGATATGGAGTTAATCTTAAAGCCAGGGACATGGTAGTCTCTTAAGTCACATAGAAGGCTCTGAGAAAGGAAAATGAGGTCTCCATTTTCTGGATTTAGGATGTCTCTGAGCAAGCCAGGGGGTCACAGAAGAATGCAGAGAAATAAATAATGTGGGTAATACATATGTTTATAGTATCTAGAAGAAAACATCAAGATGTACATGTTTAAAATCTAGAGTTTTGACAAAGACAACTAAAATATAAGAATCTTTAAAACTCACAATGCAATATCAGGACCACGTGGCTTCCTTTTATTTCTACCAAATAGTAGAATAAACATAGCACCAATCTTGTGAACACACTTCCAGAGAACACACAGAGTAAATGCAGCCTTGCTGCCTGATTATTTCCAGAGAATCTTGATTGCACTCCTGCAATAACAGACATTACAGAAAAGGGGAAGGACAGAAACATTTTTCTGAAGGTAGAAGTCAAACCCTGAAAGCAAACATTAGCAATCTAGCATCAGACTTGTTTTCAGAAAGGAAGAAAAACGAGATTTTATGGGGGTTTTCGCTGGGGTTCATGGGGAGAGAATCAGTAGCTTTCTGAGATCGCTGTTAAAGGATTGGGAGAAGAGACAGGGCCTTTGGGTTAATGGAAGGGACATTTGGTGACAGAGGAAAACAGAGCTTGGGGCGAACATCAGAGAGGGTCCTGTGGCTATGGAGAGGTCTCCCTAAGAAGAGACAGGACTCTGTCCCCTGTCACAGCAAAAGTCTAGGGATGGATGGAGGTAAATTAGAACTGAATTTGATGTGGAAAGAATGGAGCAGAGAAGACATACCTAGAGCTGGGCGAGCCACTGGTCTACTCCTCTCGCGCCAGACTCCAGCCACAGCAGGCGGTGTGCCTGACTGGCAGCCAAGGAGGTGGGGGCTGTAGACTAATTCATTAAACCACTCAAAGCACCAGCCACATGGCCACTCTTTTCCAGTTAATTCACAGTAGCTTGCATATTCAGGTTTGATCCAGGGAAGTTACTCTTTGCAGACCCATCTTTTGACAATCATTTTGCAATGTCAGAAGGTCTGAGCAGCCTTAGGAGGCAAGCAGACCCTGGTCCCTCAGTGTAGTCACTGGAGGAGACAGTCACTGAGAGGCAGCTGACAGGGTGAAGGGAGAGGGGAGGAAGGCCACAGAGATAACAGCCTTTAAAATAAACTGTCATCTTGGGGAGGTCAAGGATCTGAAAGATAGAGGAAGGAGAATTCTTTATCATTAAGGACCTGTCCTTATCTCAGGCATCTCCTCCAGAGCATCACCTTTGTCCACCCACACACCTCGGGCTAGGAGGACTGGAGAAAGACAGTGAGGGGGTCTCTTGGGTCTCTGGCACAGGGCGTGATGTAGAGGTGTCAGTTGTTCAGGAATCTCTGTCTCTAGGGAACCAAATACATTTCCCATCTCAGATCCTTCACTCATCGGGGTTGGGATTCTGCTCATCACTTATCATCTCTGAATGTCAGCACCCTCAAGTGTAAAATCTCAGCCACAGCCCCTCCTCTATTGTCCCGGCAGGGCCGATGTTCTCCATAAGCCATAAGGCATCATGCCCATGGAAAAGCCAAACAGGAAACCATGTGCCACTGCCCCGGAGCCATCCGAGCACCCTCTCCATATTCAGCCACTAAGTGTCCAACTTATTCCTCCTGGCATGTAGTAAACACTTAGAGAACACTACTGAAGTACCAGTCCTCTCTTAAGGTTTTCCTGTATTTAGTGGTTTTTTAGCCCTATACTGTGATACTAAGAAGTAGGGCCTAAAAAGTATTGCTAAAATTTCATTATGACAGTGCAGAGGACTGAGGGCAGAGGGACGACATGAGCTTGCCAGGTCCACATGGCTTAGTGGAATTTGAATCCGGGCCCCCACTCTGCACCAGCCCTGCACTCGCAGTCATCCTGCTGTGTTCTCCTCTCCGTAAAGGCACTGCCTACAGTCTGCCTGATAGAGGCGTTGAGTGCTCACTGAATCACTTTGATTCAGCAGACTCTGCTTGGAAGCCTGTAAAGAACAGGATCATAAGTTTAAACTTAAAACTGATTATCACTATTTTCCCTCTAGTCTTCTGTCAGCAAGATGTCAACAGCCCTCTCTATTGTAAATGCATTAACCAGCATCTTCTCTCACAGAGGTTTTAAGAAGATACGCCGTGTACGCCATCCAGTGTCGGAGGCATCATGGCTTCTGGGTAAAGAAGAAGATGTACCCACAAGAAGGTATTGTGGAAGTTCATTAATTAAGTTGATTTAAGAATCGCAATTGTAGGGAGTATTCAGAGTCCCATATATAAGAGGAAACTATGAAGAGATTAAGCCATATTTTTTAATGTGTCAGAATTCTAATTTGCCTAGTCAGTAAGTATTACTACAACCTCAAAAGTAAATATCCACTTAAAAGTCAAATTTTGTTCATGTTTCATGACAGACAATGTTTCAAGCTAATGTCTAGAACTTACCTGGTTGTTAAACATTAGCATAGATCTCCCTGAAAGAGTGGTGCTATATTATTATTTTTCAATTAATATATTTCTTTAGAGAGTTTTAAATTGACATAAAAACTGAGCATATGGCCGGGCGTGGTGGGTCACACTTATAATCCCAGCACTTTAGGAGGCCAAGGTGGGCAGATTATCTGAGGCCGGGAGTAGGAGACCAGGCTGGCCTACATGGTGAAACCCCATCTCTACTAAAAATGCAAAAAAATATTAGCCGGGTGTGGTGGTGGGTGCCTGTAATCCCAGCTACTCAGGAGGCTGAAGCAGGAGAATCACTTGAACCTGGGAGGTGGAGGTTGCAGCCAGCCAAGATCACACCATTGCACTCCAGCCTGGGCAACAAGAGTGAAACTCTGTCTCAAAAAAAAAAAAAAAAAAAAAAAAGTAAGCATATAATACATGAAGTTCCCACATTATTCTGTCTCCTCACCCTCACTTCCTAATTTCACCTATTATTAACATCTTACATTACTGTAATACATTTGCTAATAATGAGAAAATATTGACACATTATTATCTGAAGTCTATCATTTGCATAATGTTCTTTCTTTCTGTTATACATATATATGAAGTTTGAAATATTTATAACATTATGTTCATCCTTACGGTCTCATAAAGAATATGTTCACCTCCTAAAAATCCCCTCTTCTCATTAATCTCTGTCCTTTCTCTGCAGAAACCTTGGCAACTATTAATATTTTTACTGTCACTTCAGTTTTGCCTTTTCCAGAATGTCATATAGTTGGAATCATATATTATGTAGTTTTTTCAGATGAATTTAGTTCACTAAATTGATGTATACTTAAGCTTCCTTCCTGTCTTTTTTATGCCTTAATAGCAAAAAATGACACAATAAATCACCAAATAATATTGTATTAAATGGATTTTTGTCTTTGTGTTCACCTGTTGAAGAATTTGGTAGATTTCATGAGAGGAAACCATCTGGGTCTGTTTTTCAGAATGTTTAATATGAATTCAACTTATTTACTGTGACATAAGTGTATTCAAATATTCAGGGATTCTAGTGTGACCTTGAAAGATTGTCTTCAAGGACTTGATACACTGCACTGAGGTTACCAAACTGGCGGTCATAGAATTGCTTATAATATTCCTGATTATCCTTTAATGCCCAACAGTTCAGTGGAGATGGCTCCTGTTTCATTTCTCTTAGGTTGGTCGCTTGTGTTATCTTCTTTTTCTTTGGTTAGCCTGCATGAAGTTCTGTCATTCATTGTAACGAAAGCATCTCAGAGAACCAGCTTTGTTTTATTGATTTTCGATGATTTCAGTGTTTTAATTTATTGACTCAAGTGGTTTATTACTTCTAATTTTGTTTTACATTGTTTTCCTTTATTTTCTACAGTTTCCTAATTGAAACATGATATTACTGATTTTAGATCTTGTGATTTTTAATAAAATTCTAAGGACTGCTTTTGCTTACATCCAGAAATCTTTGTCAAGTCACATTTTCACTAATGTAGTTAAAGTTTTTTCTTTTTTTTTTTAAATTATACTTTAAGTTCTAGGGTACATGTGCACAACGCAGGTTTGTTACATATGTATACATGTGCCATGTTGGTGTGTTGCACTCCATTAACTCACATTTACGCTAGGTATCTCCTAATGCTATTCCTCCCTACCCCTACCCACACAAGACCCTGTATGATGTTCCCCTTCCTGTGTCCAAGGGACCCCATTGTTCAATTCCACCCCATGAGTGAGGAACATGTTTGGTTTTCTGTTCTTGCTTATAGTTTGGTTGTGAATGGTTTGCTGCATCCATGTCCCTACAAAGGACATGAACTCATCCTTTTTTATGGCTGCATAGTATTCCATGGTGTATATGTGCCACATTTTCTTAATCCAGTCTGTCACTGAGGGACATTTGGGTTGATTCCAAGTCTTTACTATTGTGAATAGTGCCTCAATAAACATACGTGTGCATGTGTCTTTATACCACCATGACTTATAATCCTTTGGGTATATACCCAGTAATGGGATGGCTGGGTCAAATGGTATTTCTAGTTCTAGATCCTTGAGGAATCGCCACACTCTCTTCCACAATGGTTGAACTAGTTTACAGTCCCACCAACAGTGTAAAAGTGTTCCTATTTCTCCACATCCTCTCCAGCACCTGTTGTTTCTTGATTTTTTAATGATTGCCATTCTAACTGGTGTGAGATGGTATCTCACTCATTGTGGTTTTGATTTGTATTTCTCTGATGGCCATTGATGATGAGCATTTTAGTTAAAGGTATTTTTAATTCTCTATTGAGACTTCTTCTTTAACCCATGAGTTATTTAAAGGTGCATTGCTAATTTATAAATATTTGGGGATTTTCTGGTTCTTTTACACTTGTTGTTTTTTTGTTGTCAGGTATGTGTTGCAAAAGCAGTCATCTGTCTCATCTTGCCACCACCCAAGATGGCCCAGGATGTGGGCTCTCCCTGAGTGTATCTTTGGCAATCTGCCAGCCTGATGTGGTTGGCCTCCCTCTTTAGTCTGAGCTTGCCTTCTGCTTAGAAAGGGCCATTCTGAGTTCTGGCAGGAAGTTTTCCCAAAATTGAGAAGGTGACATTCTTACTCCCCAATGCAGCCTGCACCTCTGACCTGTGGTCAGCAGACAGGACAGAGGCCCTCAGTAGACAGAGTTCAGCAGAGTCTCTGACCGAAATGCATCTTCAGAGTCTGCACCTACCCCCTGTGACCTCAGGCAGACTCTGTGTCCTAAAGCAGGAAGAACTGTGCAACCATCCTGTGGAAATTTGTGAGGCTCACTGTGTTACTCAAGTAAGGTCTTTGGAAAGTGTCGTATTACTACTGTTTGTTAACTGCTTGTTGGTGGCCTGGCTGGGCCACACCCTGTATGAAAACCAGGACCCCTCAGCTGGTGTGGGTGTCTGTGCAGCCTGAGACCCTCATGTGAACAGCCTCATGGCAGCTGTCTTTTCCCCTTACCACCATCAGTGCCTCCTTGTTCCTGGGCCCTGCTTTCTCTGATGGGTGCTCCACTGTTTTCCTATACCTCAGTGACTACAGCTGGATGTCTCTTCTGGAATCTAGGCGAGGGGACATCAATAGCAGCTCTGCTGTGGCACTGCCTTCTTTCTTAGCTTGTCTTGCTCTGTCTCAGGCTCCCTCTAAAGATCCCACCCTTCAGGTTCTTCCACAAGTTTCTTATTGAAATCCGAGCAGAAAAATATGACCAATATGACCAATCCTATACCCATTGAAGACATGAATGAAGAATTAAAACAATTATCCATGGACTTTTCCATATAAATACCTAAAAGTAATTTCTAAAAAAAAATCAAGGAAGATGTAATAGTTTTCCATAAATTAGAATACCCAGCCAGGCACAGTGGCTCACGCCTGTAATCCCAGCACTTTGGGAGAACAAGGTGGGCGGATCACGAGGTCAGGAGATCGAGACCATCCTGGCTAACATGGTGATACCCCGTCTCTACTAAAAAATACAAAAAAATTAGCCCGGTGTGGTGGCGGGTGCCTGTAGTCCCAGCTACTGGGGAGGCTGAAGCAGGAGAATGGTGTGAACCCGGGAGGTGGAGCTTGCAGTGACCCGAGATTACGTCATTGCACTCCAGCCTGGGAGACAGAGCAAGACTCTGTCTCAAAAAAAACCCAAAAGTTTCCCTCACCCACCTTCTCTCTTGCCCACTGGCAGTTAATCCCCACTCCCATCTCCAGCCCTAAGCAATACTGCTGTGATATTCCAGCTCCATAAATATCCTGCTTATTTAATAGAAATGGATATATATATATATATATTTGGAACCTGACTTCCTTTAGCCCACTATGTTTGAAGTTAATTGATGCTTTAGCACGTGCTGGTAGTGTGTTTTCCTTCAGAGTCTGCTGTGTTTATTCATACAGATAGTGTTTATTCATTTATCAGTTAATGGACATTTAATTATTTTTGTTTTTTGCTATGATGAGTAATGTAGCTTTGAGCATTCATATACAGTCTTGTAATGCATAATGACATTTTGGTCAATATATATATATATTTTTTTTTGAGATCCAGGCTGGAGTGCAGTGGCACAATCTTGGCTCACTGGAACCTCCGCCTCCAAGGGTTAAGCAATTCCCGTGCCCCAACCTCCCAAGTAGCTGGGATACCCAACACATGCCATCACACCCGGTTAAGTTTTGTATTTTCAGTAGAGACAGGGTTTTGCTGTGTTGGTCAGGCTCGTCTCAAACTCCTAGCCTCAGGTGATCCACCCACCTCTGCCTCCCAAAGTGCTGGGATTATAGGCATGAGCCACCGCACCCAGCCTAAATTTTTTAAGAAACAAGAGAACTATATTCTAAATTAGCTTTGCCAATTTATATTCCTACAATGATGCATAGCACTAATTTCACTGCACAATGTATGGCAAGCCCCAATATGTAAGAAATGGTGAAAGTAACACATAAAGATTAGTATAAAACAAATATGATTATCATTGTTGCTATCATCTTTGTCAAATTCTCCAAGCAATCTAAATATGCTTGGCAACATAGCTGAAAAAAGCATTATCCGTTACATTTATCAGTAACAAAGACATACATTTGAAGGGGAAAAACACTTGTAGTGACAACACAAGGTCAGAATTAACATACAAATTCTGCTGGTCACTTTGGAATATTTAATTGCCTGGAGAAGTATTTTGTAGACAAATGCTCTATGGAGCACCTGAGGTAGGGGGAATCAATAAAACTTGGGTTTCAAAAGTTACCCGGGTTTAGAGCATGAAATTTTGTTGGAGGACACACACCTTGTGTGAGCGAGGTGCCTCAGTGTGTGTGGACGTGTTGGAGGTACAGTATAATGGTGGCTTCCTCCAGAAACGGACATTTGGGGTAGATTCGTTCCATTTGAACAACACAGCCTGATGTGGCATGCATATGAATGGAGGTGAAATGGACAGTAGCTGACAGGAGCAGTCCTGACAAGGCCAAGGTGAAAAACCTGGGAACCCCTCCAGGTGCAAAGTCTTCAGTTGAAAAAGGAGGTGGTCACAGGAAATACTGAGATGGATCAGCAATGCATGGGAGACAGAGTTCTTGGCCCTGCAGAGTGAGTAATGTGGATTCTCAAGTTTTCTCCTCTCTCCATTGATTTCTTTGCCAATGCAGATGACTTCCATCATACATCTTCAGCAACCTTGAAAGACTGGACGAGCTTCAGCCCAGTCTTGAAAGTAAAGGAAGGCAGCTAGCAAGACTGGCATCTGGGCTTGGCTGTGCATGTTTTCTATTGTGGGGAAATATATATAACAGAATACTTACAATTTGAACCTTTTAACCAAAGTGTGCACACAGTGGCATTCAAAATATTCACAGTGTTGCATAACCAATACCACTATCTACACCCAAAATTTTGATGATTTCTTACAAAACCTTGTCCACAGTAAGCAATACAGCACTTTCTCCCTATTTCCAGGCCATGGTGATTCCTATCCCACTTTCTCTTGTATGAATTTGATTATTCTAGGCACTTTGTATAAGTACAATTATACACTCTATTCCTTTTGTGTCTGGCTTATTTCCATAAGCATAATGTTTTCAATGTCCACCCATGTTGTATCATCTATCAAAATTGTGTTCCTTTTTTACAGATGGATGATGTACCATTGCATGTAGACCACCTTGCTTTTTGTTCATTGATGGTTGAATTATTTTCACCTTTTGGCTCCTGTGAAAAGTGATGCTATAAACATTATACAAATATCTGTTTGATTTCTGTTTTCTATTCTTTGGGGTATATACCTAACAGTAGAGTTCCTGGGCCCAACAGGAGTTCTATATTTAACTTTCTGAGCCGCTGCAGACTGTTTTCCACAGTGGCTGCAACTTTATCCATTTCTATCACTAATGTATCAGGGTTACAATTTCTTTACATCTTTGTCCACACTTATTTTCCTTTAAATCATCCTAATAGGTGTATATTGGTGTCTACTTGTGTTTTTCATTTGCATTTCCCTAATGACTAATGATGCTGAGCAGCTTTTCCTGTGCTACTATCAGTGGGTGTATCTTCTTTAGGGAAATATATGTTCAAGTCTTTTGCCCATTTTTAAAAAGTTGTCTGATTTTTATTTAGTTTGTTGTTGTATATTTTTGAATATATTTTATATATATTTAAAATATATTTTAAATTTTAGTCTCTTACAAGGTAAATGATTTACAAATATTTCACCCTTTGTATAGAACTTTAGATTCACAAACTTCATTAATTTTTATAAAATCCTCAGCCATTGACCCCAAACAGATAAGACTGAAGCACTATTTTAGGAATAGTTGAAAGTATTATCACCCCAAAACATAGTCATAATCAAATCCTGCAAGCTACACGTAAGGCACAATGACAAATAAGGCAGCAAAGGGCCATCTGGTGATTAGTCCACCACACTTGTTGCAACTGTTTGTGCTGCAGTTTAAACATATCAGCATTCAACCCACGTCTCCTCTCTTGAAGTAAACTGTCCTATGTTGGCTGGCCTGAACAAGCATAGATAGTCTCCAGCCTCAATTAATATGCATGCATGACAAAGAAGGAGGTCTGGATGAAAAAATATTGTATGATTAATAATTATGCTTTAATTAATTTTAAAGGATATAATTTCAGTGTTTGTAATTCTCCCGTCGGCAGTTATAACAAAGGATTAGTGACTAAATACAGTAGACTGTTTTGCCTAGAATTGAATCCAGTCTGTCTATTAAGCTTTGCTTTTATTCAAGTGCAAAATGCTAAAACACATAATAACTGCAGTGACAGCCACTGTGGATCCTCAGAGGATTCCACAAAAATGGTCTTGGGACATAAATCCTACAAGCTAATATTGTTTTACGGGGTTTAGAAAACCATTTAACTGGGTTTCAAACCTCACAGTGTGAGCAGTGGGACTCTCATCAAACTATAACGTGTGCTTCAGTACCATTTGTAGACTGACTCATTCCCATTGCCTTAAGTTGCCATCAGCAAAATGCCAGGGACTCCATTTCTTGCTCCTCGGCTCCTCGTTCTTGCCTGTCTTTCCACAAGGGAAGATTTTTAGCAGGAGCTCAAGCTGTGCTTTTAATGAAACACATCCCCACACACTGTCCTGTTGTCCACATTAAGCAGAGCTCCCTGAATAACTCATGAACAAAAGCATCTATGACTAACCATTGCTCTGTGTCCTCCTAGCCTCTGAGGAGTCCCCAGCTCACAAGGAGGGAGGAGATAAAGAGAGGCCGGTCGGCCGGGCGCGGTGGCTCAAGCCTGTAATCCCAGCACTTTGGGAGGCCGAGACGGGCGGATCACGAGGTCAGGAGATCGAGACCATCCTGGCGAATATGGTGAAACCCCGTCTCTACTAAAAAATACAAAAAACTAGCCGGGCGAGGTGGCGGGCGCCTGTGGTCCCAGCTACTCGGGAGGCTGAGGCAGGAGAATGGCGTAAGCCCGGGAGGCGGAGCTTGCAGTGAGCCGAGATCGCGCCACTGCACTCCAGCCTGGGCGACAGAGCGAGACTCCGTCTCAAAAAAAAAAAAAAAAAAAAAAAAAAGAGAGGCCGGTCGACACAAGGGTAAGGTTGCCTTGCATTCCCTGAAATAGAAATGTTCCTTTCTTGGTGTCTTTCTTTTTCAACTGACTTTACACGTGAAAAAATGACAATGTACATTACAGGTATTAAATGCAGTTTTCTGGGGGGGGTGGAAGAAGTGACTCTTAGCAACTGATACATAATCCAAAATGGCATTTACCTATGACGGCTGCAGGTTGTAGACCGTATCCTTGGGGTTCTTGTCCTTGGAAGCAATGTCTTCTCCTTGGATTCAGTATTTTGCACTTGCCAACCAACGTGGATCTGAGAGATCCACCACCCAGAAGCTGATGTCTTTTCCAGTGTGTATCCTACCCTTGTTTGGGGGGGCTTGAAGTTGACTACACTTTCTGATCAAGTTTTCAATATTCACTGAGAGAAACAGAGTCTTGTGCGAAACAATCCACAACACGACGTACCCCTCATAAAGCTTTGTTTCTGTATTGCAGGTGGTGCAGGCGGCCCCTCTGGGGTGTGACTCTAGTAAGTATTCTGGAACTATTTGCCAAAAAAAAATCTGGATGCCAAGAAACGTGTGGCATCCTTGCAGGTTTCAATGTGAAGAGCCACCCTGATCCTGGGATTGCGATAGGAATAAGCACAGTGGAAGTGTTTTTTAAAAATCTGAATTCCCCAGGGAAATATTATGGCCAATTTTTGAGGAAGCAGCTGTGCTCCCTTTTGGGTGGTGCTGAGTTGGGTGCTTGAGGATTCGTGGTGTCTCATGTGAAGCTGCATCATGTGGTGTGAGTGTGTGCGTTTCTGTACAGATGAGGCTGTGTGTTTCCTCAGGAAAGATTTCCCATTTATACAACCCAATCACAGGTGTCCACTTCTAAAAATAAAATCCACCCCCCGCCCACTCTTTCTGTGCAGTGGCTCCTCCACCCTCACCAGAGCCATCCCTGGGTCTGGCTTATTATCCCCACTGCTCAGGTGGAGATCCTGAAGGGCCAAGGGGGTGGCCCAAGCTCCCAAGTTCCTGAATGAAAAAGTGAAAACACGAACCCAGGAGTGTGGGCCTGTGCTGACGCTGACATGCACTTAGTCATGGGGTGTTCGCCACCACACAGGGAGTCCAGCATTCATGTATAAGCCCTAAAGCACCGAGCCCAAAAGGCCCCGGACACAGCCCATCATCATAAAGTGACCTCCATGGTCACACAACCCAGGGCAGTTCTAGGCACATCTCCCCATGGGCCGGCGTAGTCATCAGTGTGTCAAAAGCACAAAGATCCCCGGGGGTTTGGGTCAGCTCACAGAGCCTGTTTTTGTTGTTGTTGCAGTTGTTGTTGTTGTTTTTAACTTTTAAGTTTAGGGTTACATGTGCAGGATGTGCAGGTTTGCTACATATGTAAATGTGTCGTGAGACACATTTACATATGTAAATGTCATGAGATTTTGTTGTACAGATTATTTCATCACCCATATATTAAGCCTAATATCAGTTATTTTTCCTGATCCTCCCCCTCCTCCCACCTCCCACCCTCCAGTAGGCCCCAAGTTCACAAATTCTGAGAGGAGTGGGGGACCACGCAGGCCAGTGCGGCCCACTTCAGTTGTGAGGTTAATTTGCTCAGCAACTTAACAAAGCCTATAAGGATGGGTGATGTATTTTAGTAGATTTAGTAATACTATCTTCCCAAGCCCTAAAATGCTCAAATCCTGCCAGCTGAAAATGGTGAGGAGGGACAGATGGGAACTCTATGCAGCACTTGGTTATTAGCCTGGCTTCCGTCCCCTTGTGGCAACTCTCGTGCATGTGGGTTAAAGACCCTCAGCCTCAAGCCAAGCCGCCTCCATGAGGAGCCATCTCACTATTGACTGGCTAGTGCGGTGTATGGCCACCAGCCCAACTGAAACAAAATGTGGCTTTAAAACAAGTGTAAATCTCATACAACAGGCAAATGCAGAAGCAGCATGTCTTGCAAGTTGTAAAGAAGACGGTCACAATGTCGCTGGACTTCAACCTAGGTAGAAGAAATGAGGGAACTCTGTCACTGAATCACAGCAGAGTTCAAAGCCACTTGTAGACTATTTTGTGTTACAGAAGGTGGCCTTTAGCTACTAAGCAAAGGCCTCTGTTTCTCATTTCTTTCCTGTTCATCTTGTTGGTCATCCTTCTTCCACAAGAGAAAAGAGCCCGAGCAAAAGGCAGTTTCAATATTAATCTGACTGAAGTTTTGTGCAGTTTATTATCATCCAGGTAATCAGGTGCAACCCGGTCTGCCTAACAGCCCCCGTATCCCTGCTGTGTGTTTTCATTTAATAAATATTTTGTTCTACTTACTATGTGCTAGATTTTCTGGAGACCACAAAGTAAATGAGATAGAATCTTTATGTTGACAGCTACGTTGGATTTAACATAACTGACAAAAATTAAAATTTCTGATTTCTTGTAAAAATATTTTGTATGTGTGAATGCATACTGAATGTAAAGTGGTTAACAAAAAATCACACTTGCACTCATGGAAGGCTTTTCATGAATTTGTCAGTTTCTTTTTTTCAATATTTCCCCACTTCTCTGGATAATGCATATCTGAACTTGGAAACTGATTCCCACTGCAGAAAGTGTTCTGAGCCACATCCCTTAGCTTCACTGGTGCAGGTCCACCCGGGAGGATGGCCCAGCATCAGCTTGGCCCATGCTGTGATCAGCCATCTCTATGCACCACACCAAGCAAGCTCCCTGGGTGATTCACAATCTCCACCACCAGGGCACTGACCTTTATTCTGTGTTCTCCTAGCTCCCCATGAGGACGCTGTACACGACATCACTAATGAGGATGCTGCACGACATCGCTAATGAGGATGCTGTACACCCATACTTCGGCACGAAGACGCTTGCATGATGACATCGCTAATGAGGACACTGTATAATTACATCGCCAATGAGGACACTGCATAATGACATCGCCAGCTAAGGACGCTGTGGCGCGACATCGCTTAATGAGGACGCTTTTCGTGTATAATGTATGTTTAATGAGGACGCTGCAAGCGCGATGGCTAATGAGGACGCTGTATACAACATCGCGTTAATAAGGACGCCGTACAACGCTAATGAGGACACTGAGATAATGGCGATTGCTAATGAGGACGCCCTATATGAGATCACTAATGAGGACGCTTGCATATGACATCGCTAATGAGACGCCGTATGATAACGCTTAATGAGGACGCCAAAGCTATGGCACGCTAATGAGAACACTATGACATTGCTAATGAGGACGCCTGTACAAGACATCACCAATGGCCACCGGTACGACATCACTATTGAGGACACATTGTATACATACCAATGAGGACACTTATATACATCGCTTTAACAATGACACTTGTACAAATACATCGCTTTAATGAGGACGCTGTATATGACATCGCTAATGAGGACACTGTATACGACACTGCTAATGAGGACGTTGTATGTGACATCACTAATGAGGACACTGTATAAGACATCACTAATGAGGAACGCCATGCACACGCACCGAGGACACCGTATTATTAACGCTCTAAATATGGATCGCCGTATACATACGCTAATGGCGATGCCGTACGCCATCACTACGTGAGGACACCGTATACAACATCGCCAACGAGACGCCGCGTATGAGGTCACTAATGATATTCGCTGTATATGCACATCAGCCAATGAGCGACACCGTATATGATAACAATGAGGATGTGCTGTATGAATTTTTCAATGTATGAATGCGCGGCGAGATTACCAAGGAGGATACCGGCGCGATATTGGCACGAGGATGCTGTATATGACATCGCCAATGACACCGTGCCACGGCACGCAATGAGGACGCTGCATGACATCGCTAATGAGGACACTGCATGTCACATTACAATGAGGACGCTGTATATGACATCACCAATGAGGACAATTGTATACCACGAGAATGCTGTATGCAATACTCATAATATAATAATTGTATAGCATATCACTAATAATAATTCTTTTCCGTATATGACATCGCTAATGAGGATGCTGTACAAGACATCACTAATGAGGACACTGTATATGACATCGCTAATGAGGACGCTGTATATGAGGTCGCTAATGAGGACGCTGTATATGACATCGCTAATGAGGACACTGTATATGACATCACTAATGAGGATGCTGTATATGAAATCGCTAATGAGGACACTGTATACGACATTGCTAATGAGGACTCTGTACAAGACATCCCTAATGAGGACGCTGTATACGACGTTGCTAATGAGGACGCTGTACACGACATCACTAATGAGAACGCTGTATACGACACCGCTAATGAGGACACTGTACAAGACATCTGTAAAAAAGAAGATGCTGCCAAGGTAAGACACTTTTGTCTTGAACCGAAATGTTACTTTCCTGGCTTCTTTCTAATCAGATGTAGACACGAACATCTGCCAATGTGCATTATCGTTGTCATCTGCAATTTAATCAAATGTAGACATGAACATCTGCCAATGTGGATTATTTATGACATCTGCAATGCCCTTGGTGTGATGCTATTGATTGGGAGCCTCTCATCAACCCATGCCGGGCACACTGGGGCATGGTAGATGGCAGCATCCACGATCCACTGCAATGCAGAGGTGTTTCCCTCCACAGCAGTTTCCCCCCATGGATTAAGGTTGTGAAACTGCCAATCTAGATACACTTCAAAGATAAATTCTGTGGGAAAAGGTCTTGTCTTTTTCATAGGTGTCCTCAGTGCTAGTTTTGGGGGACTCCGACCTCTGACTCAGTCACTATACCCCTTCTTATTTTCTCCAGTTGTTGAGAGAATATCAGATCTGTGTGCCATGCATGGCATCATTTCACCCTCCTAATGTTTTCTTTTCTATAACTGCAGAAGCCATTGACAGTGGAGAATGGTACGTACCCTGAAATAACTCATTTCCTGAGGGAAAAATCCTGTCTCTAGGGTACAGAAACCTGACTCTGGGCTCCTTTTGGGGAGGAGGATCTGGGGTCTGGTGAGAGCAAATGATTTTGCAAGTATAAAACAATGTTCAGAGAGGCTGGAGGGATGTCTGTGAGCCCAGAGGAAACACCAGGGGATCCTGTGGGAAGCACGGGGGCTTCAGCTGGGGTGGGAGGAGTGGGCCTCTCTCTAATGACTTATCCTGATGTTTGTGTTTCTAAAGATTTGATTATGGAGAGCATATCTGATGATGAGGATTTTGCAGGTAGGTAACTACTTTCCATGTAAGATTCAATGGGAGAGAGTTCCCAGGGGCCTTTGGGGTATCCATACTGTTTGGGAGGTTGAGGGAGGGGGCATGAAATCAAAAAGAAAAAGGAAATATGTGTCAAATTGGATTTTGTCTTTTCCAAGTTTCTTGCCACAATGTAAGAACTGTCTCTCTGGGCTGTGAGGGTGCTGTGTGATTTAACGGTGATCTTTCCCAAAACAGCTGGCCTTTTCTCTTCCAACCCTACCAAACATCAACCCAAAGGGAAACTTCCTTCCTAACCTTTTATGATATTTAGAGGTTGGACTAGTCAGCACCCCTTGGGATTGTGCAGAAGAGGTTTGGGGTTGCATCAAGTGGCACCTGTGGCGAACAGAATCTGAGGACACAACTCCCTCACAGGCACTTACTTGAACCTGGAGACAAAGTTCTCCTGGTGTGTGCCCAGGGGTGCAGGAGAAATTGATGGTCGTCCTCTGAACTTTTAGGACTTTGAAAAGCGGTCATGTTTCCATCCTCGCTGTTGACTCCTGGCTTAAAGGGAGCTCCTAGGGTGAGTGACGGAGGCGGGATCGGACCCTGGCAGTCTGATGGCAACACCTGTGTTCCTCTGCGCTGGGCCATGGACGACATTACACACCTTGGTGAGAATCAGGAATTGAGGCTAACCACATGTGGAATTGAGATGGGCCTTGAGTCATAGAAATAGGTTGGAAAAGATGCATTTTACTACCCTATTGAAAGAAACCATTTATTTCTCACTCCAGCAGGATAAATGGTTTTCAGTATCTACTTAACTGCTCATTGACTCTTATTGTAGATCAGGAGGTGGCAAGCAGCCCCTGCCCTCCCCCCGTTGTAGACCCAAGGTAACCAGCAATTGACTGCATATAATGGAAGAGTGGTGCATTTGGAGGTGTCTGTATTAATGGGACCCACATGATATGGGTCAGAGCTATTAGGGTGAGAAAAAACCTGGGAGCACAATGAAATAATTAAATATTGAACAAAATATTATTGAAATCTCCATTGCACTTTAGTAGTTGAAGTCATTCTTGTGGTCATCACTGCCTTTCCCAAGCATAACAAGCTACTTAATATCACACGGACCCATGCCATGAGGAATGACGATCAGTTTGTAAAATGCCAATAAAGCCATTGCCTGTATAAGCCATGATATTTCATCCATATATTTCAATTTCCATGTGTAAATATAGTTCAAATGTCAGAATTTATTATTATCTAATAGAATATGCATGGTATATCAATTAGAAATAACCCTCATACTCTTTCTATTAATAATTATTTGTATGATGAAAAATGCAGAATCCCATTCTTGGATTTTTCTGAGTTTGCACACATTAGCATGACCACCCATGTCCACCTGACATGTGCCAGCAGGAGGCCAGGAACAGAGGCTTTTCTTATTAACCAAGATTTCTAAATATATTACATATCCAAGGTTACAAATAACTCTAAATATCATAAAAGGTTAGCAAGGAAGTTTCCCTTCCACTCCGAACTTCCAAACACCAAGTCGACATTTTCATTTGCATGTCATCCCTACAAGCTATGTGCAAATAGAAACATGCACCTGGCATGCATGCTGATGCGTGATTGTGCTTATACAAAGTCCTCTGCACCTCTGCATATATCACTGGGCAATGCACCTTAGTTATCATTCCACTTTTCAACTGTAAATCCATTGTATTGTTTCAGAGCTGTAAAGTACTGCGCCCTATGACTCTTCCCAAAATTACTTAAGCACCCCCCTCTGGGTATCCATTTGTTCTGTTTCCAGTCTTGCTCTTATAACCAATGCTGTAGTGAACAGCACTGTGTTGAGTGAAGTGGTGAACGTGGCATCTTTGTCTTGTTCCAGTCCTCACGGGGGATGGTTTCAACTTTTCCCCATTCAGGATAATGTTGGCTGTGGGTCTGTCATAGATGGCTTTTATTACCTTAAGGTATGTCCCTTCTATGCTGATTTTGCTGAAGGGTTTTAATCATAAAGAAATTCTGAATTTTGTCAAATACCTTTTCTGCATCTATTCAGATTATCATGTAATTTTTGTTTTTAATTTTATTTATGTGAGGTATCACATTTATTGACTTGCATATGTTAAACCGTCCCTGTATCCCTGGTATGAAACCCACTTGATCATGGTGGATTGTCTTTTTGATATGCTGATGGATCCAGTTAGCTTGGATGTAGCATTTCTTATTATTCCAGTCTGTGGAGTGTATTGGTTTAAGTAATGAAAACATGTTATATCTTCACTGCTTCACACTTTCTGTTTCTTTAATAGCCTTCCCAACAGGGCAGCATAAAAGTAGGGGCTCCGCTAGTCTCCCCTTAATCTGGAATCCCCCCTTCTCCACGACTTGCTCATTGGACAGGATAGACTGAGCACCCAGGCCTCAAAGTAAGGACACGCTCCTAGAGGTGCACTGCCTGGGAAGGCCAACCTTGGAGGAGCACTGCCATCTGTACAGTTACAGAGGTGTTGGGAGGGACTGACCACCAATTCATAATGCTGTGCTTTGTTGGTGATGTAAAGGATTGTTTCACAGATTGTTGGGGAGTGACAATCCCAAGTCCTTGCCTGGCCCTTGTTCTGGCTCTGCACAAAAGCAATAAGAGAGGGATGCTGGTAAGGGCTGACCTGTTTCTGTGCTGGGGAGGAAGGTGCTGGTCTGAAATCCAGGAGACTGAGGATGACCTGCTGCTGTGCTGGGGAGGAAGGTGCTGGGCTGAAATTCAGGAGACTGAGGATGACCTGTTGCTGTGCTGGGGAGGAAGGTGCTGGGCTGAAATTCAGGAGGCTGAGGATGCAGCAGTCCAATAGGAGGTACATGACCTTCAGGATACATTTTCTTAATTGATGATAAATGGAAATGATAAATCGTTGACCAATTTTTCTGTCATTGGATATCTACTCTCTACTGCTCATGCTGTTCTTGTCTTTTGGGGAAGATGGAGGTTCAATCAGTGGGTGCTGCACTGAGTGGAAGGAAGGAGAGCTGCGACAAAAATTAAGGGAGGATGAGGGATGAGAGGCCCTTCATCCAGGTGCTCGCAGAGCCCTCCTGAGGAGGAAAGCGCTGGGGCTGCCTGGGGAAGGAGCAGTGAGGGCTGTGTGACTCCCACAGTGAAGTGTGTGGTATATCTGAGGACACCTGGGCTGGTCTGTGAGGAGCCAGTGGCAGAGTGAGAAGCAGCAAGGCCAGGAGGGTGGCTGGAGGCCAGGCTCTGGGTCATTCTCCATGTGATAGAAACAGCCAGACCCCAGTGGGCTGGGAGGTGCAGGACGCAGTAACTGATGACAGAACAATGCGGAGAGAGGCGCCATGTGTCAAATCTTTACTTTGTTCTGGGCATTGTGCTAAAACTTCCCACGGTTCATCCCATTTAGGGGCTGAAAGTTGTAGAGGTTTAGGAAGCTCACCCGTGATACTGGAGCCCCCATCTCCTGCCCCTTCTCACCCAGCCACCACCTGTTTCAGGGGAACACACAGAAGTAGTAACCTCTTATGGAGAGGCAAGTAAATTCTGATGTTCTTGTTATTCACAGAAAAAAACACTGGCTCATATGGTTGGGGAGGTGAAATATCAGAAGTATTTCATCTGGTTATTTCTATCTTTGCGAATCCTATAGTATTGAAATGCATAGGTTAGCATTTTCGGCCAATTTACTCAGCATTCTGGGTTAAAGACTTTTATTTTTAATTAGTTATTTGTTTGTTTGTTTGTTTGTTTATTTATTTTGAGATGGAGTTTCGCTCTTGTCGCCCAGGCTAGAGTACAATGGCACGATCTCGGCTCACTGCAACCTCTGCCTCCCGGGTTCAAACAATTCTCCTGCCTCAGCCTCCCAAGTAGCTGGGATTACAGGCATACGCCACCATGCCCAGCTAATATTTTCTATTTTTAGTAGAGACGGAGTTTC
Organism: Papio anubis; assembly: GCF_008728515.1. NCBI lineage: Eukaryota > Metazoa > Chordata > Mammalia > Primates > Cercopithecidae > Papio > Papio anubis. Next base: position 31,525,883 of record NC_044991.1, read on the forward strand.
TCCATGTTGGTCAGGCTGGTCTCGAACTCCTGACCTCAGGTGATCTGCCCACCTCGGCCTCCCAAAGTGCTGGGATTACAGGTGTGAGCCACCATGCTCACCCTAAAGTCTTTTAAAATTCACTTGTGTAAGCTGACTTAGTTTTCTTTAGCCTTGCAGAAAAATACAAAAATGGCAATCTCTTTTATCACACAAATAATGTCTTTTTAATAGTGATTTTTTAAATTGAGGTATGATGTACTTTTCATTCACTAATTATTAATTGCTTACGTTTGAAGTGTTTTTTGAATTAATATTTAATTGCACACATGAAGATTGCTAGTCATAGGCATTTTACTAACCAACAGTCATTAAGCATAGCGTGGATTCATGTGATGTCAAGGAGCGATTTTATTTGGTGAAAGGGAAAAGATAGCACGAGAACGAATGAAAGAGCTGGACCAGTGGAGACACCGACAGTGATCTGTCTAAGATCTAAATCATTCTGTTGTCTTCCCGGCCTCCTTACCATCCTGACCATTGTCATCAGCATTGTTGGGTCCTTTTAGCACAGATTTCTCAAAATGGGCAACTCCGTAACACTTGGAAGCTTATGAGTTCATAGAATTTGAAAGAGGGCAATTTAGGAATACCCATCTATTTTAAAATTCCAGTAAAATTTCATTTCATGTCTAGAGTCTTGTATGTAAAATATTTCCACAATTAGGAGAAATATGTGCATGGGGATTTTCTACGTAGCAGTGTTTTGATAGAATAGAAAGTTGGGACAAACCAAATTTCCATCACGAAGGAAATGGTAATACACTGAATAATAATACAGTGAATATTATGCAGGCTTTAAACATCAAAAAAGAGCTCAACTTCCGACTTCCGATGATCACGTTGAAGTAGGTCACAGCTGGTTTACATTTGATTTTCGTGTGGGAAATCTGAGTGTCTGCCTTAGTGATTTTGTATGTGGTTAAATTTAGCTAATGTAAAGCTATTCGAAGTATGGAAAAACGGAACTTTACTATCTTCTCAACAACCAAGTGGACCCGTTTCGCCTAAAACCCGCACATTTGGCCCAGCACGGTGGCTCACGCCTGTCATCCCAGCACTTTGGGAGGCTGAGGCGGGTGGATCACAAGGTCAGGAGATTCAGACCATACTGGCTAACACGGTGAAACCCCATCTCTACTAAAAAATACAACAAAAATTAGCTGGGCGTGGTGGCAGGTGCCTGTGGTCCCAGCTACTCAGGAAGCTGAGGCAGGAGAATGGCGTGAAGGCGGGAGGCGGAGCTTGCAGTGAATCTAGATGGTGCCACTGCACTCCACCCTGGGTGAGAGAGCGAGACTCCATCTCAAAAAACAAACAAACAAAAAAACCCACGCATTCATCTGCCTGCCCATCATTCTGTCTGTCCACACGGGCATCACTTGTTAATGGAGCCGAGTGCCCACTGTCGAGCTGACAAGCCCACAACCTACCTGTTCCTCGTCACACATTAATTCTTCAACAAATCCCTTTTGATAGATTGTGATTAAGCTTAGCTGCTATTTCCAATTGCTTCCCCAAACGTACTTCTCACTGTTCTCCCATCACACCTTTCAGCCCATCCATGCGGGGTTCCTTTGCTTTTCCCACCTTACACCAAACTCCCTATTTTCACTCCCACTTTTACCTCCTCTCCAAGACAAAACAAACACAACTAGCATTTTAAAACCTAGTTGTAATCTTTCTTCCTTCATGAAAATTTCTCCAACAGCCACTCCCATGGCCCTGTGTGTTCCAGATATTTTTAAATATTGGCTGTAAGGTTGAGCGCGTCAGGATATGCCGTTTTGGCTGTGTGCAGATGGAGGCAGTGGCTGGAGTGAATGAAGGACAATTGCTGGCAACCGGCAGAAGCTGAGAAACAGGGAACAGGCGCTCCTTCAGAGCCTCCGGGAGCCAGGCCTTTGGACACCTCGAACATGGGCTTCTGGGAGACCACATGTGTCTGCTGTAAGCAACCCAGACTCTGGCAGTTTTTAGAGCCACCCCAGGATGCTCATCCACACCTGTCTGACAAGGGCAAGCTCCAAGGAAGGGATTCTCTACGTATCTACATTGTTTGAAGATTTTACAATAATCATTTATTCTTGCATGCCTAATCATCGTTAGCCAATACAGATAAAATAATAAAGAAATGACCCACATTTTATGTTAGGAGTTTGATCTGCCATTTGTCAAGTATGGAATCTTGAACAAGGGGTTAAACATCTGAGTGTCTCTATCACTTGATCTGTGAAGTGGGGGTGCCCACATCCACCGGGCTCCCCTCCCAGGCTGGTGCCGGACTCTCCCTGGGTCCCTGTTCTCTCACCAGCCACATCCATTCTCCCTCCAGAATGGCGCTAGTGACTGTGTGTGGCTTTCCATTCCCACCACATTTGTCTCTAACTCTGGCTGCAGATCAGCGTAAGCTGAGTGCTCCTCTCCTCCTCGCCCCTTCAGGGGTTCCTCAGCACCCACCGGATCAGGTGCAAACTTCTGAGCCTCGCTGGATCCCCTCCACATTCTGAGCTCCACCTGCCTTCCCATCCCTATCCTTCCCCACCCGCCTCTCCGGCAGAGAAAAGCTGAGTGTGTGATGCTGTCTGAATGCTGAGCACGGCCTTTTGCAGCCGGTCCACTGCGTACGCTGTCCCTGTGGGGGACCTCCACCCTAACCCTTTCAGCCTGGAGCCTTCTCCCAGGGCCCCACGACAGAAGTGACTTCCCTTGCCTTTGAATTCCTATAGCACAAGCCCTACTGCCCCCCATTAAAACTGCAAAGTCCTTTTGTGGAAAATAACTTTATTCATGATTGTGTTTATCACACTATTTTATGGAGAATAGGTGATCAATAAATATTTGCTGAATAAATGAATAACAGTTACTAAACACTTGATTTATATAGAATTAACGTCGGTTCTCAAAGTGAAAAATTACAAACAGCACTGATACTCAGCCAGTACACACGAGTCTGGTCATAGCAGTTATAAAATACTGAAATACCCCCTGCCACTGACCTTTGGCCCCCAGATGCCTCCCACTGCCACTGCTCTCCCCACTGGGAGCACCTAGACTCCCCATAGCCTGCTAACTAAAGGGCTAACGTCTTGCACAGCAGGAAGCACCCAGGACTGAGCAGCCACATGGCCGAGTCCACTGGTGAAAGCATCCATTCTGACTGATCAGGACCTGAGGACCCTCATTGTTAAATATTTTGATAATATCCCTGATTATAAATAAGGCTCAGTTATATAGTCTGAAAACGATGCTTCTCCTCATTACAAAATCTCTTAGAAGACTCAGAAGACTCCATAGATCCAGGAACGGAGTGGAAAATGATAGCGTGTCAATCTCTGAAGGTTTTGGGCATATCCGTTAGCATTCCATCTTCATGTAAACCAGAAGATACGCAGTTTCCTGCCTAGAGAGAAGAGAAGACACATCAGCACAGCGGCATGAAATCTTCATTAGAAAACAACACTTCATTCGTCTATGACAGAACAAGCATCAGCAAACTTCCAGGAGGCTGGATCAAGCCCTTCCTCTATCCATCACCTCGGAGAGGAACAAAACAGGCGACCTGGGAAGATACACACTACGTTTGTATTAGTTAATATCTAAAGAGGAGGTTAACAAGCTATAGGCCAAATCCAATCCCTCGGGGTTTTTAAAATCTACTTTCAACTTTTATTTTAGAGTCAGCGGGCACACGTGCAGGTTTGTCACGTGAATACGAGCATGCTCCCAATGGTTAGTTTTTGACCCCTCCCCTCCCTCCTACCCCATCCAGCAGTTCCCAGTTGTTGCCATCTTTAAGTCAATGAATACCCAATGTTTAGCTCCCATTTATAAGAGAGAATATGCATTACGTTTTGTTTGTTTGTTTGTTTGTTTGTTTTTTCTTTTTGAAATGGAGTCTTGCCCTGTCGCCCAGGCTGGAGTGCAGTGGCGCAATCTTGGCTCAATGTAACCTCCGCCTCCCAGGTTCAAATGATTCTCCCTCCTCAGCCTCCCGAGTAGCTGGGACTGCAGGAGCCTGCTACCATGCCCGGCTAACTTTTTGTATTTTTAGTAGAGACAGGGTTTCACCGTGTTAGCCAGGATGGTCTCAATTTCCTGACCTCATGATCTGCCCACCTCAGTCTCCCAAAGTGCTGGGATTACAGGTGTGAGCCACTGTGCCCGGCCTTTTGTTTACTTTTTGACGAGACCGGTTCTTGCTCTGTCACCAGGTTGGAGTGCAGTGGCACAATAGTAGCTCACTGCAGCCTCGTGTTCCTGGGCTCATCTGATCCTTCTGTCTGTTTTAGCTTCCTGAGTAGCTAGGACTAGGGGTGTGTACCACCATGCCTAGCTATAATAACTTTTAATTTTTGTAGAGATGGAGTCTTGCTTTATCGCCCAGGCTGGTCTTGAACTCCTGGCTTAAAGTGATCCTCCCGCCTTGGCCTCCCAAAGTGCTGGGATTAAAGGTGTGAGCTCACACCCAGTCTCCAAGCCTCTTTTTGCAAATAAATTTAACTAGACCCCAGCCATGCTCCTCTGCCCACACACTGTCTACGGGTGCTTTTGCTCTACAGGTCAGAGCTAAGTGGTTGCAGCAGACACTGTACAGACCACAAAGTCTGAAATACTTTCTCTCCAACCCTTTACAGAGAAAGTCAGCCAACCTCTGATCTCAATAATAGGGAAATCAATGACAACCACAAAGTGACAAAGATCGGATGTCTAAGACGGATGCTCAGAATAAACAAGAGAGAAAGATGAAAAGTAGAAGGAGGATTTCAAACGTGAGCTTCACCTAATCCGTTATTTTTCAAATGACCAGGCCTATCTCTGCAGCTGAAAATCACCTCCAATAGCATCTCTGATACACAATCTCAAAGCTCAGCCAAGAAACTTACAAAGTCTCTCTGCTTTAACTTCATCCACCTTTTTTCTCTCCAGCTTCTCCTCAGTAGTTAATGATTATAAAAATATTTATTGGCCAGATGCGGTGGCTCACGCATGTAATTCCAGCACTTTGGGAAGCCGAGGCGGGTGGATCATGAGGTCAGGAGATCGAGACCATCCTGGCTAACATGGTGAAACCCCATCTCCACTAAAAATACAAAAAATTAGCCATGCGTGGTGGCGGGTGCCTGTAGTCCCAGCTACTCGGGAGTTTGAGGCAGGAAAACGGCGGGAACCCACGAGACGGAGCTTGCAGTGAGCCGAGATCCCGCTACTACACTCCAGCATGGGCGACAGAGCGAGACTCTGTCTCAAAAAAACAAACAAACAAACAAAAAACAAAAAAAAGAAACAACAGTGTGATGGCCACGCATGGTGCTCATGCTTGTAATCCAAGCACTTTGGGAGGCTGAAATGGACGTTGTAATCCAAGCACTTTGGGAGGCTGAAATGGACGGATGGCTTCAGCCCAGTAGTTTGAGACAAGCCTGGCAACATAGTGAGACCTCACCTCTACAAACATTTTTTTAAAATGTGCCAGGCATGGTGGTGCATGTCTGTAGTCCCAGCTATTCAGGAGGTTGAGGTGGGAGGATCGCCTGTGCCCAGGAGTTCAAGGCTGCAGTGAGCTGTGATCACACCACAGTGCTCCAGCCTGGGCAACAAAGCAAGACTCCATCTCTGAAAATAAAATTTTAAAAAAATGATCTTTGCTGTAAAAGAGGTATGCTTAAATGCAAGAAAAGCATATAAGAAGGCCAGGTGTGGTGGCTCATGCCTGTAATCCCAGCACTTTGGGAGGCAGAGGTGCGCGGATCATGAGGTCAAAAGATTGAGACCATCGTGGCCAACATGGTGAAACACCATCTCTACTGAAAATACAAAAAAAAATTAGCTGGGCCTGTTGGCAAGCACCTGTAGTCCCAGCTACTCAGGAGGCTGAGGAAGGAGAATCGCATGAACCTGGGAGGTGGAGGTTGCAGTGAGCCAAGATTGCGCCACCGCACTCCAGCCTGGCAACAAAGCAAGACTTTGTCAAAAAACAAAAAACAAAACAAAAAAAAAACATGCAAGAAGCCTCCATGAATCTGGGTGAATCAGTAAAGGCTTTACAGGGTAGGAAAAGACCATGAGTATGAAACATGAGCAGGGAGTTGGCCTAGATGGTAAACGAGGAGAGGACAGTACAGCCAGGAAGTGCGCGTGCACAGCAGAGGGGAGATGGAGGGCACGGCTGTTTGAGCTACCTGTACTTTGATATTCCTGGAGTGTGACGTGTGAGGCAAGCATGGGGTGGTGGGGTGAGTGTTGGAGATGAGGCAGACAGTGAGCCACCAGCATGTTAGTAACAGGGGAATCCACAGGCGTTTCACGCAGCTCCAAGGACCCTATGTGAGCTCATCAGGCTCCCGTTACCCAAATCCGTTTCTTACCAGTGGTAGTTGGGATTTCCGTAGGTACACTGGATGTCTTCCCAGGATACCTGGAAGCCAGAAACAAACAGGGTCAAGCAGCCAGCTGACACTTACAGGCACCCACAGAGGACAGGGTGCTACAATGTACCCCTCATCCTCCAGACAAGCCCACCTCTAGCAGCTCCCAAGAGCCTGGAGGATCAGCAGCAGGACGCCATGTGCAATGAAGTCTTTTTAGCGCCCTCGTCCCTGCGTTTAAACTTGGTCATGCTTCTCCCAGAGGCCTAACTTACATATTTCTAACTCTCCTTGCTCTCTAGACGTTCCCCACGAAGCAGGAAGCCGCAGAGCATGAGCCTAGAGCACCAAACACTTAGAAATGGAGGGAAGTGAACCCTTACAGAGGTGCAAATCACATGGGGACTTCAGGCCGAAAAAGGCTTGAACCCTCATCAAAGGGGTTCACCGAGACAGCAGGACCACCGTGTGTCTTGATCTCAGACACCCACGCAGTCCTGGGCCCAGCATTTGCTAGAGGTGGCCAATCCAGGGCAGGAGGCAATTGTGGATGATGTTTCTCACCAAGCAAATATTGGAGTCATTGAAGCAGAACCATTTTCCATCCACAGCATTCCGGATATAGACACAGTAATGACCGGAGTCTGCCACTCCCACGTGTGCAATCACAGCAAAAAGCTCATACTGCCCTCCAGGCTGGAACGAGACAGGCACGAGACAGTTCACCCACCGCCACAAACATGACTGCCTCACACATTTATACCTGCCCACCCTAGGCCCGACTCTGGGACTTCAGAGTATTAGAAAACAGTGCTGACCCACGGCCGGTGGGCACCCTCCAGGAGGGGCTTTTCTGAGTGTGGATCCTGAACTGCGAAGGCTCAGCAGCTTGGCAGAGCACAGCACACAGGAGATGGAAGGCAGGAGGTCACGAGAGAGGCCCCCAAAGCCAAGGCAAGATTAGAACTTTCCCCTGGGAGGGGTGGGGTCATCAGAACACAGTTCTGTTTCTCCACAAGCCCAGAAGGGCCCTAACCTGAACCACCGTACCCAGCCAAAAGTCTTTTGTAGGCGGAGGGGAGATGGACAACAAGGGTGGCACATGCAAAGCTGGGTCACCCACAGTGGAGGCTGGAATTATCCCTATTTTCATCTGCAGACTTTGTGCAGGACTTTACAAAATGCAGGGTAATATATGTATCTAAATATTAGTTTACAAGTAATAAAAGGGTTAGAGGAACATGTTAAATGATACCAACCAGCCAGTGCTGGCATATTGAAAAAATCTTCAACCGAATCAACTGCAAGGAAAAGAAAAGGAGCAGAAATCTAAAAGGAACTTAAGAAAAGAAGGAAACTTAACCAAATGTAAGTGTAGGCATTGTCTGCATCTAGATTCCAACAAACCACATAGATTATACAACAGTCAGGAAGTTTGAACGTTGACCAGATATTTGATGCTGTTAAGGAATTAGGAGATGGAGATAGTTATCTTTTGAGTGCTTATTCTTTAGGGACACCTGACAAAGTGTTTACAAATGAAACAGTATGAAGTCTGGGATTTGCTTCAGAAAAAATCCAGTACAGGGTTGGGTGAAACAAGAGGGTGGGTTATAGGACAAGCAAGACCTGCCATGAGTTTGGTAACTGTTACAACGAGGATTCACTGTCTAATTCTTCCTTCACTACACACCCTGGTGTCTATTTGTAATGTTCCATAACAAAGTCTTTTTTGTTGCTATTGCAAGAAGATGGAGTCTTGCTTTGGTGTCCAGCAGGGCTTGATTTCTGGACTCCAGCAATCCTCTTGGCCTCCCAAAGAGCTGGGATTACAGGCATGACCCACTGCACCCAGCCAAAAAAGTCTTTTTTAAGTGAAAAACAATTTTAAATGTACTTCATCGGGCAGAATCTGCAGGTAGAAATAAAAAGAACTAGAAGGAAAGAAAAAGAGAATCCCATGAAACGTACACGGCCTAAGTAGGTAAAGAAATCATGTTACAATAGGAGCTATTATAACATATTATCAGGCCTTAATTTTCTAAATGCCATGGTTCTACAGCATAAATAGCCAAACAGACCAATAAAACAGAAGAGACAGTCCAAAAATAGACCCGTACATGTGAGAATACAAAATTTGCTATGTAGCATTTCAAATCTCTAGAAAAAAGATATTTGTGTCTTTTTTTTTTTTTTTAAGTTTTTCTTGTTTTGTTTTGTTTTTAGAGACAGGGTCTTGTGCTGTCACCCAGGCTGGAGTACAGTGATAGATCACAGTTCACTGCAGCCTCAAACTCCTGGGCTCAAGTGATCCTCCTGCTTCAGCCTCCCAAGTAGCTGGAACTAAAGGTTTGTGCTACCACACCCAGCTAATTTTTTTTTTTTTTTTTTTTTTTGAGAGATGGGGTCTCATTATGTTGCCCAGGCTAGTCTCGAACTCCTGGGCTCAAGCAATCCTCCTGCCTCAGCCTTTCGAGGTGTGGGATCACAGGCATGAGCCACATTGCCTGGCCTTGTGTCTCTTTTTTTCTCAGAATCTCTCAGTAAGTTATTATCTCAGGACAAGTGAATTAAACTTTACTCTGATTAAATGTGGTTCAGTCAACTGGCTACTCTATGATTATCCTCAAAGTGGGCACAGGCCATTTGAGGAAGAAAGTTTGGTTGGTACTAAGAACCCATAATGACATGTTTGCCTATGCATTTCTATGTATTCCACATTATTTCCAAAGGAGCCTACTGAATTCTGGATTCCGTCCCTCAGTGCTGTGAGGCACATGAACACAAATCCAATATTTACAAAAAAGAAAGTCTTTAGAGGATGGCGACAGTCTCTAAGGAACAGGTGGCTCCTAGCAGACTGGGGGTGAAGGAAGGGAAAATGGAAAGGATGAGGCATCTGGGGAGAGGCAGGACGGCCAGGAGGTCGGGAGGATCCCACCTGCTCCTCAGCATCACAGGGCTCTCGCTCCGTCGGAAGGACCTGGCTGAAATCCAAGCTCTCGGGGAAGTGCAGGGCGTGGCAGATCTTTCTCGTCTGTGAATTCCTGATGGAGAATCGCATGAGGTGGATTGTCAGGGTCTGGGGCAAATGGGTCAGCTTCAAGACCTGAAAAAGCAAAATCACTCTGGAGATGAAGTCCACTTGGAATGGGAGAGTCAGACAAATGTCAGGGCTAGTGACGCGTTCTTCCCAAAAAGAGGGAAGCAGGGTGACATCATGGAGTTTAAGGCTCCTGTGCACTGAATCTGCTGAGCTCCTCTGAGAATAATGCAAAACCTGGCTATTCTACCACTGTGTGGCCCCCCACGAGAGGCACAAAGGCACAGGCTCTGCACAGGCGCCAGGACCAGGGGAGCCATGGCACCTGCTCCAGGAAGCTGGTTTCGCCCCCAGGGAAATGCCCTTACGGCTGCTCTCAGGACCCCTCCTCTGGTCCCTCTCAGTGATGCGACCATGAGAAGCCACATCCACGGCTCTAGATATCAGAACCCCAGCGTCCCAGATACTAGCCAGACCCAGATTCTCTTTCTCACCCACCATGGGGTGTCCTCGGGGCCTCTGATGAAATCAGAGAAATCAGGAAATCCACGGGGGGCAACCCCAGACTAGTGAAGGACAGATGACCCTTGAACAGCACGGGTTTCAACCGTGTGGGTCCACTTATACACAAATTGTTGTAAATAAATACAGTCTGCCCTCCCCGATAGGCACGAGTTCCACATCTGCAACCAAACGCTCATCAAAAATACAGTATCCCAGATGCACAACCGCATAGATGAGGGACTGACTTTTCCTATGCATGGGTTCCACAGGGCCGACTGGGTGTGACTTGAGGGTGTGTGGATTTTGGTACACACAGGGGTCCTGGAACCAATCCCCCATGTGCACCGAGGGACAGCTGAGTCTGATCTAGGGTATGAGTACCTGTTTCCCACGGGTCTTCTTCCCACAGTTCTTACAGAAGCACTTGCTTTTGCTTGATAACTCCCTGGGCTGGAAGAAGCAGTGCAGGGCGTCCTCCTGTCCCACCCAAGAGAACAGGGAAAAAGCAGTGTTGGTATTTCCCACCTAGAGTACTCTATTCTGTTCTCACACTGCTGTGAGACAACAGCTAAGACTGGGTAATTTATAAGAAAAGAAGTTTAATTGGCTCATGGTTCCACAGGCTGACCAGAAGCATGGCAGCATCTGCTTCTGGGGAGGCCACGGAAGCTCCCAGTCATGGCGGAAGGCCAAGCAGGAGCAGGCGTCTTACATGGGAGAAGTAGGTAGAGAGCGAGTGGGGAGCTGGAGTGCAGTGGTGAGATCTCAACTCACTGCAACCTCCACCTCCTGGGTTTAAGCGATTCTCCTGCCTCAGCCTCCCAAGTAGCTGGGACTACAGGCTGCACCACCATGCCCAGCTAATTTTTGTATTTTTAGTAGAGACAGGGTTTTATCATGTTGGCCAGGCTGGTCTCAAACTCCTGACCTCAGGTGATCGACCCACCTCAGCCTCCCAAAGTGCTGGGATTACAGGCATCACCCACCCTGGCTCCACACCTTTTTTTTTTTTTTTTTTGAGACGGAGTCTGGCTCTGTCGCCCAGGCTGGAGCGCAGTGGCCGGATCTCAGCTCACTGCAAGCTCCACCTCCCAGGTTCACGCCATTCTCCTGCCTCAGCCTCCCAAGTAGCTGGGACTACAGGCGCCCGCCACCTCGCCTGGCTAGTTTTTTGTATTTTTTAGTAGAGACGGGGTTTCATCGTGTTAGCCAGGATGGTCTCAATCTCCTGACCTCGTGATCCACCCGTCTTGGCCTCCCAAAGTGCTGGGATTACAGGCTTGAGCCACCACGCCCGGCCATGGCGCCACACTTTTAAACAACCAGATCTCATGAGAACTCACTCACTGTCACAAAGACAGTACCATGGGGGATAGTGCCAAACCATTCAGGAGAAAACCTCCCCCATGGTCCAATCTCCTTCCACCAGACTTTACCTCCAACACTGGGGATTACAACTGAACAGGAGATTTTTGGGCAGGGACACAGACCCAAACTGTATCAGGTACAGCCTCCCCACACTTTGCAGCTGAGGGTTTCAGCTTTTCTTCTGGTTCTCCTCATATCCCCCTTTTTTTTTTTTTTTTTTGAGACGGAGTCTCGCTCTGTCACCCAGGCTGGAGTGCAGTGGCCAGATCTCAGCTCACTGCAAGCTCTGCCTCCCGGGTTCACGCCATTCTCCTGCCTCAGCCTCCCGAGTAGCTGGGACTACAGGCGCCTGCCACCTCGCCCGGCTAAGTTTTTGTATTTGTAGTAGAGACGGGGTTTCACTGTGTTAGCCAGGATGGTCTCGATCTCCTGACCTCGTGATCCGCCCGTCTCGGCCTCCCAAAGTGCTGGGATTACAAGCTTGAGCCACCGCGCCCAGCCTATATCCCCCTTAATGCCTGGCCTGGTGTGGTCCATTTGGCAGGATCTCAAAGGGCACCTGCTGACTGGAGGAACAAAACAGGATGGGGCTCCTACTAAGGGAGCAGTATGAGGGAAGTGGAGGTAGGAGGGAAAAGCATTTTTGCCAAAACAAAGGAGAAACTGGCCAGAGCCATGAAAATGAAATAAGCGACTTTTCAGAAGCCAGAGATAGATCAAAGAGGCAAGGGGGAGTTGGTCACACTGTGTTGTGTGGTTCGATGGTTTCCCCAAAACCCATGTTGAAACTGAATCCCCAATGTGGCTGTATGGAAAGGTGGGGCCTTTGAGAGATAATTGGGGAGGGCAAGGTGGCTCATGCCTGTAATCCCAGGGAGGCTGAAGCAGGTGGATCGCTTGAAGTCAGGAGTTTCAGACCAGCCTGGCCAACATGGTGAAACCCCAACTCTACTAAGGATACAGAAATTAGCTGGGCATGGTGGCGGGCCCCTGTAATCCCAGCTACTTGGGAGGCTGAGGCAGGAGAATCGCTTGAACACCAGAGGCGGAGGTTGCAGTGAGCTGAGATTGTGCCACTGCACTTCAGCCTGGGTGATAGAGGAAGACTCTGTCTCCAAAAAAAAAGCGGGGGTTATTGCGTCATGAGGGGCACAGACCTCATGAATGAATTAATCCACTCATGGATTAAAGGGTTAATGGGTTATCCTGGGAGTGGGACTGGTGGCTTCATATGAATAGGAAGAGAGACTCCAGCTGGCGGCACATTAGCATGCTCAGCCCCCTCGCCATGTGATGCCCTGCACTGCCTCGCCTCAGGACTCTGAGAGTCCCCACCAGCAGGCAGGCCCTCACTAGGTGCAGCCCCTCAACCAAGACTTCCCAGCCTCCAGAACTGTAAGAAATAAATTACCTAGTCTCAGATATTGAGTTATCAGAACAGAAATGGACTAACACATACGGGGGCAGCAAATACCAAGAGAATCCCCTTACCAGTGTCTTCAGGGGCTTTGAGTTCACGTCAAAAAGAGACAGTGGAAGGGTAAGCATGCTGCTGTTTCTGCTACTCTCCATGGCACAGTCGAGGCAAATCAAGGAGTCCTTCACCCGGATCATATACAGGGCCTGCAGCCTCTCCACCTGCAAGAGGGAGAGCAGAGAGGTGAGATGGGAACACCACCATAAGCCAGGTCAGGCCAATTGCCAGAAGGTGGAGCCAAGAGACAGAAGCTCTAGAAATGGTAGCCACTAATGCTCTTTGTCCTACTCACAAAGGTGCAAAACATTACCAGTAACAATATTATGAAACTGTGGTAAGTGTTTTATGTGGATTAACTCTCTTATTCCTCTACATACTACAGGAACAACAGCTGAATGAGTTAAATGAGCAGCATCTTAAGCTTCCGAGTGCTCTGGTTCTAGGTTCTTACCAAGTGCACATCAGTGATCTGGTCCTTGATCAGGTTCCAGAGTTTGAGGTAGAGTTGGGCGGCATCATGCTGGACAAACACTAGCCACAGAGAAAAGGAACAGCCAATTAGTGAGGTCTTCAGAGTCACTTCTCATGCCCTAGTATCTAGATATACATGAATACTCACCATTTTGTCTCTTCCTAGCCCTCCACCCCACTGCAAGGCTAAGTTGGCACTATATAAGAGGTGATCAATAAACGAACAGTAAGTTTGGTATTGATTTTTGAGAACGCCTCTTGAAACTTAAGCTCCAGTGCCAGGTGTAGTGACTCGTGCCTATAATCTTAACACTTCAGGAGGCCAAGGTGGGAGGATCACTTGAACTCAGGAGTTTGAGACCAGCCTGGGCAACAAAGCAAGACTCTGTCTCTATAAAAAATTTTAAAAATTAGTTGAGCATAGTGGTGCACACCTGTAGTCAGAGCTACTTGGGAGGCTGAAGCAGGAGGATCACTTGAGCCCAGGATGTTGAGGCTACAGTGAGATGTGATGTCACCACTGCACTCTGCCTGGGGAATGAGACGTCCACAGGGACTTTGAAAAGCACTGATACATTCCTGAGGATCTAGAAGGCCAGGCACATGCCCAAGTAAGACCCGAAAGGGCTCCAATCCCTCCTCTCTGGCTGACCACAAGGCCACGGGCAAGAAAGCAATGAAGGCAAATACAGAATCATAAACTGCCCAGTAACAATAAAACAGCAACAACAACAAACCCTGGTGTGGGCATCTCTGATGTCCAGTGTTGCCACCTTACATCATCTAAAATGTTCATTTTCCAACAAAAGAGACAAGACACACAATGAAACGGAAAAGTATGGCCACATACAGGAAGACAGCAATCAGTAGAACCTTTCACTGAGAAGCCCTAGATGTTGGCTTTACTAAACAAAGACTTTAGCTGTTATAATATGTTCAAAGAATTAAAGAAAACCATGTCAAAAGAAGTAAAAGAGCCGGGCCCGGTGGCTCACGCCTGTAATCCCAGCACTTTGGGAGGCCGAGGCGGGCAGATCACAAGGTCAGGAGATCGAGACCATGGTGAAACCCCGTCTCTGCTAACAATACAAAAAATTAGCCGGGCGTGGTGGCGGGCGCCTGTAGTCCCAGCTACTCAGGAGGCTGAGGCAGGAAAATGGCATAAACCCGGGAGGCGGAGCCTGCAGTGAGCCGAGATCGTACCACTGCACTCCAGCCTGGGTAACAGATGCATCTCCCAAAAAAAAAAAGAGAAGGAAAGAAAGTACGTAAGGGGGCCGGGCGCCGGGTGGCTCACGCCTGTTATCCCAGCACTGGGAGGCCGAGACGGGCGTGATCAATGGTGGTCAGGAGATCAAGACCATCCTGGCTACTACCCTCGTGAAACCCCGCTCACTAAAAATACAAAAATTCAGCCGGGCACTGTGGCAGGCTGCCTGTAATCCCAGCCACTGGGCTTGAGGCAGGAATGGTGAACCTGGGGAGCGGAGCTTGCGAGGGAGATCGACCACCGTACCTTAGCCCAGGATAGATGACCTCATTCAAAAAAAAAAAAGAAAGAAAGTACAAAAATGCTACCTCAACAAATAAAGAGTATCAATAAAGAAAAAACTGTAAAAAAAGAACCAAGCAGAAATTCTTGAGTTGAGGAGAACAATAACTGAAATGAAAAATGTACTAGAGGAGGTCAACAGCAGATTAGAGCTGGCAAAAGAAAGAATCCATACACCTGGAGATAGGTTGATTGAGCTTCTCCAGACTGAGGACGGAAGGAAAGTTGAACATAGTGCCTCTGCAGCCGAAAAGCTGGTTAGCTGCTCACCGCATGTGCTGTTCAACTAACTCTGATACAAAAAAAAATGTGATACAAAAGAAGGCTTCATACACAAACGTGAATTTATTCTGAAGCCAGCTTGGAGGAAGGAGCACCACGCAGCCTGCCTTTTAATGTGCCATTTCTCCTTTGGAGGAAAAAGGGGCATTTTCCTCAGGTGTGTTGTGGGGGTGGGGGGGTGAGCAATGGCGGTTTTCTACAGGGCAGTTATCATGTACCCAGCTGAGCTGGCGCCTTCCTGGGCAGAAGTAAATTGTAAAAGTGGCCGAGTGGGCATGCTTTCTCCATGCCTTCCTAGTGGGTGAAAGACAAACCCCTAGAAGGTGGAAGTTTCGAGGCCACCCCTGGCAGGGAGGGTTCCCTGGTGGGTATGCTTGGGGCTGCAAATCTACTGCCAAGTCTCAGGAAAGATGAGCTGGAAGAACTTGCCCTGTTCTCAGTCAAACCTCCATCAGCCTACCTCCATTTACAGATTCTTCCTTTTGCCCAGCAGGGAATGTCTGGAGACGGGTAGGCAAAAGGTGATATTTGCATTTCTAAAGAGCTAACAGGAAACAGGAAACACGGCCATGGTGAGGGGTGAGGGATGGGAAGAGGAGAAGTGAAAAGAAAATCATAAGAAAACTAATGGAGGGCCGGGCGCGGTGGCTCAAGCCTGTAATCCCAGCACTTTGGGAGGCCGAGACGGGCGGATCACGAGGTCAGGAGATCGAGACCATCCTGGCTAACACGGTGAAACCCCGTCTCTACTAAAAAAATACAAAAAACTAGCTGGGCGAGGTGGCGGCGCCTGTAGTCCCAGCTACTTGGGAGGCTGAGGCAGGAGAATGGCGTAACCTGGGCGACGGAGCTTGCAGTGAGCTGAGATCCGGCCACTGCACTCCAGCCTGGGTGACAGAGCCAGACTCCGTCTCAAAAAAAAAAAAAAAAAAGAAAACTAATGGAACTATCTCTTAGCGAATGGGGGTACTCAGTTGCACCCAGACGGGTTCACTAGTGAACGATGGGTTCTTCCAAACATTTATGGGAAAAATTATACCAGTTCCCTAGAACCTCTTCCAGAAGACAAAAGCAGAGAGAACACTTCCTAACTCATTCTCTGAGGCCAGCATTATCCTAATACCAAAACCAGACAGACGTCATCAGAAAAGACCTAGAAACCAGCATCTCTCGTGAATATAAATGCAAAATTCCTCAACAAAATATTAGTGAATCAAATTCAACTATGTATAAAAAGAATCACAGAGGGTGATACAAGCGAGATGGTAGAGAAGGAGGCTCCTGGTGCTCCCTTCTCCCGTGGACCCATGGAAAAACTCCCATCTACACACAGATCAACTCCCTCAGAAAGAAACCCAGATACCAGCTGAGACAGGCCTGCACAGGGGACAATGGAGAAAACATCCACATCGCAATGGGTTGGAAAAGCTGAGACACACTCGCACCACAAGCCCCACTCTAGACACAGTACCTTACTGTCGGAAAGGAATCCCTGCGCCCAGCTTTCTCCTGGAGAGGCGAGGGTTTGGACCACACGTAGGCAGCCCCAGCTTTTGCAGTTCCCACTCAAGGGCTTGGCTGCTAGCTCACCTAGCTCTGGGAGCAGACATGGATCAGCAGCTATGAATCCCCTGCGACCGCAGAGGGCAAAGAGGCAGTTTTAAATGGGCACGTGAGCACTTCCGGCAGCTGTGCTCCTGCGTTCAGCACAAACAGGCAGAAATGCCAGGCTCCCAGTTTCTCCCTGGAAGGGTATGTCTGCGGGCTCTCCTAGCTGTTGCCCGAGGGATGGGCATCTAGTAATAACTAGCCTGCACCTGGAGCCAATGAGGCAGATAAACAGATTTCCAGGAGTCTGGACAGGTGTGTGGGCAAGTCCCATGCCTTCTCCCACCCCCTGCTCCATGATAAAATCAGGTCTCTAACTTCACACACTGAGTATACAACATCTATCCCTCTCAAATGAAGGACTAGCTCCTCAATCCCTGAGCTTTGGGAGCTGATGAGGCTCTGTATTTGTGGGTCCCACAGGGGCACAGAGACCAAAAAACATCCCCCCAGGCCCAGTGCAGGGTGAACAGGCAAAAAGGCCCGGCTCCCACTTTCTCCCTAGAAGGAATCCGTCTGCACATGTGCAGCTGCTGCCCTGGGGTTTCCATGCATCTGGGAGCTGACAGAGCAGGAAACCAGTGCTCCTCTGAGACCCTGAACAGGCAGGTGAGCACTTCCACCGCGGCTCCCACTCGTTTGTTCGACAGATAGCGTCAAGCTTCCAACCTGTCCATCTCTAAGCAGAGAGGAGCCAGCATTCGCTAGGCCCCTGGGTGTGACAAGAGCAAAACAATGCATGCAAGCGTGTGCAGTTTAAACATGAGTGCAGGCACTTGCCACAGATCCTCTGTCCAGTTTTTTGCAGAGCAAGTGGGGGATAAACACATGCTCCCAGCTTTTCCTTGAGGATAGAATAAACTGGAACACACATTTAATGCCCCAACGTCTCCAGCTGCACCTCAAGGGGCTGGCTTCTATCTCCCTTGTCTGGGGCACTGACAGGACTTGACACATTCTTATCTCCTGAGGGCAGCTAAGAACACAGATGACAGTTTGGACAAGCACAAAGGGTCAAGAGGCGCTCCGAGTGCCTGGCAGCGTTAATTGGTAAGTTCGTCTCTTCTACAAGGCCAGTGAGACAAGACTGGGAGAGGCATTTTTCTTATCTAAAGTACAGAAAATAACAGAGAGTCAGGAACAATGAAGAAACAGAGAAATATGTTCCAAGCAAAAGAATAAGATAAATCTCCAGAAAATGCCCTCAGTGAAATGAAGATAAGTGACTTACCTTACAGACAATTCAAAATAATCACCACGAAGATAGTTACCACATCTATGACAGCAATGCATGAACGAAGAATTTCCGCAAAGAGACAGAAAAAAGTTCAAAAGAAATAACAGAGCTGAAGAATACAATAACTCAAATAAGAGTTCAATAGAGAAGCTCAACAGATGAAATCAAGCAGAAGAAAGGATTCGCAAACTAGAAGGTAGGTCACTGGAAATCATTCACAGGAGCAAAAATGAAAAAGAATGAAAAAGAGTGAAGATATCTTTTTTTCTGAGCAGGAGTCTTGCTGTGTCGCCCAGGCTGGAGTGCAGTGGCATGATCTCAGCTCACTGCAAGCTCTGCCTCCTGAGTTCACGCCATTCTCCTGCCTCAGCCTCCAGAGTAGCTGGGACTACAGGCGCCCGCCACCTCGCCCGGCTAATTTTTTTTATATATAAATAATTTATATTTTTTTTTTTTTGAGACGGAGTCTCGCTCTGTCACCCAGGCTGGAGTGCAGTGGCCGGATCTCAGCTCACTGCAAGCTTTGCCTCCCGGATTCACGCCATTCTCCCGCCTCAGCCTCCCGAGTAGCTGGGACTACAGGCGCCCGCCACCTCGCCCGGCTAGTTGTTTTTTTTTTTTTTTTTTTTTTTTTTTATTTTTTGGTAGAGACGGGGTTTCACCGGGTTAGCCAGGATGGTCTCGATCTCCTGACCTCGTGATCCGCCCGTCTCGGCCTCCCAAAGTGCTGGGATTACAGGCTTGAGCCACCGCGCCCGGCCCAAAAAAGGGAAGATCTCTTAAGAGAATTATGGGACATCAAACAGACCAAAATAGGCATTATCAGAGTCCCAGAAGGAGGAGAGTGAGAGGAGACAGAAAGCTTATCCAAAGAAATAACAGTCCCAAGTGGCAGATTGACATTTCGGTCAATGACAGACCACATAAGCACAGTGGCCATGACAAGCAGCCTAGGTGTATAGTAGGTTGTCCCATCTAGGTTTGTGTAAGTCCACTCCATGATGTCCACACAATGACAAATTCACCTTCTGATGCATTTTCAGAACATCTCTCTGTTGTTAAGCAACCCATAGCTATAATGACTGAAAACTTCCCAACCCAGGGAAGGAAATAGAAATCCAAATCCAGGAAGCCCAAAGGACACCATTATAAGACTGATCTAAAGCAACCCACGCCAAGACACATCGTAATCAATTTCAAAAGTTAAAGGCAAAGAATTCTGAAAGCAGCAAGAGAAAAGCAATGTGTTATACACAAGGGAAAACCCATAAGTATGGGATTTCTTTTGGGGGTGATGAAAATGTTATGAAATTAGATTGTGATGATGGAGGCACAACTCTGTGAATACACTACAAACCTTTGAATTGCATGGTTTTAAATGGATGAATTTTACAGTATGTGATGCACATTTCAATATAGCTATCTAAAAAAAAAAAAAAAAACCCTAACCTATTTATGAATTATTTTGTAGAACATGTTTTCTCTTTTTTATTCCTTTATTTTGTTTTCCTGCAGTTCCCTAACTGTGGCAGAATAAGCTTGGAGGAGATGCCTTCGTTTACCCTACTGAGAGGCAGAAAAAGGGTAGGTATGGAAGTAAAATGTCCATAAATAATATCAATTCTGCACCTCCAAAGATGTGTGCCTCTTACACAAATGTCTCTATAATCCGAGGGGTCCAGGCTACCTAACTTGTCTGGTTGCTTCACTGCCTGTTAGTTCCTCTCCTCACGCTCTCTCTAAGCTTCCCACCCGCTTTGGATCAGCAGCCAGGAGCCCAGTGGGAGGACGTCTTACTGGGCACGTTGTACTTCTGCAGGCAGTAGGCGAGCTCCAGGGGCCGCACTGCTTTCTGCCGGCTGTCCTGCATCTTCTCCAACAGCAGAAGCATCTGGAAAGGGACGCTTCTCCTCTGCTCGTCAGCTCCCCTGGGCACCGTGATCCTGTCACACAAGAACAGCCAGAAACCTTCTTATGTGTAGTTCTCGAAGCTAGATGCACACTGGAATCAGTTGGGAGAAATTTGAAATCTCCATATCCAGGCCACTCCCATACAAATTAAACCAGAATTCTGGGGGCGGGGGCGGGGGGGTGGGGCAGTTATCAGAATTTTTCAGTTCCTCAGATTATTTCAATGTGTGGCCAAGGTTGAGAAGCATGATGTGAGTGAATCCGCTCTACAGGGGACCCTCCAGAGAGGGGGATCAGCGCGACCGCTGCCTCAGCCCCTCTGCACCCTGCGCAGCAATCATGCTAGAGCAGAGGGCAGATGGACGAAGTCCTGGCTCCACATCTCGGGCAAGCAGCAAAATGTCCAGCCTAAAGCTCTCCAAACTACAGACAGGTCCTGGGAAGAAAGGCAACATGAAGGGCTGTCCGTGTGGTTTGGCAATGATTCATTTAATTACAGGCATTTCTCAGATGGGAAAAAGGAGAGAGCACAGGGCAGGAAAAGAGTTATGGAAAGAGACAGAGAGAGAGAGTGCATTGTGTGAGTGTTGGTGGAAGGAGGGGTGTGCACGGATGTGTACTGCCCACTGACTTACTCCTTCTCTTACTTTGGTCTAGTCCCAACTCTCTCTTTTAACCAAGTTCGTGGCTGTCGATCCTGGCTGCATTAAAAATCACCCAAAGAGGGCTTTTAAAAAGTACCAATACCTGGCTGGGCGCGGTGGCTCACGCCTGTAATCCCAGCACTTTGGGAAGCTGAGGCGGGCAGATCACCTGAGGTCAGGAGATCGAGACCAGCCTGGCCAACATGGTGAAACCCCGTCTCTACTAAAAATACAAAAATTAGCCGGGCGTGCTGGTGGGCACCTGTAATCCCAGCTACTCGAGAGGCTGAGACAGGAGAATCCCTTGAACCCAGGAGGCGGAGGTTCCAGTGAGCTGAGATCGTGCCATCGCACTCCAGTTTGAGGACAAGAGTGAGGCTTTGTCTCAAAAAAAAAAAAAAGGTACCAATATCTGGGCCCCACCCCAGACCAACCTAAGAAGTATTAGAAATAAAGTGTAGGCCAGAATATGCAGAAGCCAATCTTCCCTCTGCCAACTTTTGAAAGATCTCAAAAAGTTCAAGTCACTCTGAATAACAGAATATATTAAAAATGAAATAATACAGGCTGGGCGCAGTGGCTCACGCCTGTAATCCCAGCACTTTGGGAGACTGAGGCAGGCAGATCACGAGGTCAGGAGATCGAGACCATCCTGGCTAACACGGTGAAACCCCATCTCTACTAAAAAATAGAAAAAGTTAGCCAGGCGTGGTGGCGGGTGCCTGTAATTACAGCTACTCGGGAGGCTGAGGCAGGAGAATCTCTTGGACCTGTGAGGCGGAGCTTGCAGTGAGCCGAGATCGCGCCACTGCACTCCAGCCTGAGCAACAGAGTGAGACTCCATCTCAAAAAAAAAAGAAAGAAAGAAAGAAAGAGAGAGAGAGAGAGAGAGAGGGAGAAAGAAAGAAAGAAAAGAAAAAGAAACAGTACAAACGCTTATCAGCCTGAAGAACAGTCTTACCTCTTCAATATCCTGGTGAAGTCCATGTTCATTACAAACACCTGAATCAAGGAGTTAAGGCAGCAGGTCTGTCCAATGTTGTGTAAACCAACCAGGCCTATAAGGGGAAGAGAAAAAAATGCTGAGGCAAGGCCTAGGTAAAGAAGTTGACAAGGCTGGGCACCATGGCTCACGCCTGTAATCCCAGCACTTTGGGAGGCCAAGGTGGGCGGATCACCTGAGGTCGGGAGTTCGAGACCAGCCTGGCCAACATGGTGAAACTCTGTCTCTACAAAAAATACAAAAATCAGCCGGGCGTCATGGCAGATGCCTGTAATCCCAGCTACTTGGGAGGCTGAGGCAGGAGAATCGCTTGAACCTGGGAGGTGGAAGTTGCAGTGAGCTGAGATCGCGCCACTGCACTCCAGCCTGGGCAACAAGAGTGGAATTCTGTCTCAGAAACGAAAAAAAAAAAAAAAGTTGACAAAAATCAAATGTTTTTCTTAAAGTTACTAAGGACATTAAGTCCTATAAAGTTCTCTCAGGTACAATGCATTCACTCAGCTTGCAAACAAATTGGAGAGAAAATATCAAACATGAACCTTTAAAAAGTTTGATAACAGGCCGGGCGCAGTGGCTCACGCCTGCAATCCCAGCACTTCGAGAGGCCGAGACGGGCGGATCACGAGGTCAGGAGATCGAGACCATCCTGGCTAACATAGTGAAACTTCGTCTCTACGAAAAACCCAAAAAAAATTTAGCCAGGCATGGTGGTTCACGCCTGTAATCCCAGCACTGTGGGTGGCCGAGGCGGGTGGATCACAAGGTCAGGAGATCGAGACCATCCTGGCTAACATGGTGAAACCCTGTCTCTACTAAAAATACAAAAAAAAAAACTAGCCAGGTGAGGTGGCGGGCACCTGTAGTCCCAGCTACTTGGGAGGCTGAGGCAGGAGAATGGCGTGAACCCAGGAGGCGGAACTTGCAGTGAGCCGAGATCACGACGCTGCACTCCAGCCTGGGCGACAGAGCAAGACTCTGGCTCAAAAAAAAAAAAAAAAAAAAAAAAGTTCGATAACGAGGGCCAAGCACAGTGGCTCACACCTGTAATCCCAGCACTTTAGGAGGCCGAGGTGGGAAGATCACCCAAGGTCAGGAGTTCGATACCAGCCTGGCCTACATGGTGAAACCTCATCTTTACTAAAAATACAAAAATTAGCCAGGTGTGGTGGTGCATGCCTGTAATCCCAGCTACTCAGGAGGCTGAGGCAGGAGAATCGCTTGAACCTGGCAGGCAGAGGTTGCAGTGAGCCAAGATCGCACCACTGCACTCCAGCCTAGGCGACACAGCAAAACTCCATCTCACAAGAAAAAAAAAAAAAGAAGTTCAATAACAAGAAAAGTTTTAATAGTCCATTAGGAAAAGTGAGATGTCACCAAAAGTGTATATTTACTCACTGCCAAATGAGTAGTATGAGCAATTGTTGGGAGAGAAAAAGAAACATTAGAGAAAGCATAACTGAGAATATGGCCTCCTCTCATTCAAATCGTTCTCCACGGAGCTAAGTCCAAATGTGCATCTGTGTGGCTCAGAAATAAGAGGGAGTCCACAGTTTGTCTGTGTGGGACTCCAGTGGAGGGGTCTCTGCCCAGTCCCCACCACAGGGAGGCAGGAAATCAGAAGGCTGCTTTGGGGAAGATTCGCCTAATCCAGTCTCACCCTGAGAGGCTGAAAGGCAGAAGAACTTACAAGAATACAAGAAAAACAAAAGATAACATTTGACCCCTAGCAACCAACCTCCTCTTTTCCAACCCAACCTTAGGCTCGGCGAACCCCACAAGGTAAGCAATTTAAGGGGGAGGAAGTACCACTAATCTCAGGATTCTTGGGGAAAGGGCTTTGGCTTATGAGATAGGACAGGAAGAAAGTAAAAATCTGGGGTTGCAGGTGAGCACTGATTTCTGCTCCCAGACTATCAGGAGCACATTGCCTCCAGACAGACCCGTCCAAAGGCAGCAGTAAAGATGGGAACTAACGCTAAGTGCCACTAGACGCCCAGCACTAGCTTAAAGCAGTTTCCACAGGTGACCCCATTTAATCCTCCCAACAACCCTATGTGCTTGCTACTATTATTACCCCCATTTTCTGTTGTTGCTGTTTTCGTTTTTTTGAGACGGAGTCTCACTCTGTCGCCCAGGCTGAAATGCAGTGGTGTGATCTCACCTTACTGCAACCTTTGCCACCTGGGTTCAAGCAATTATCCTGCCTCATCCTCCTAAGTAGCTGGGATTACAGGCACCTGCCACTGCGCCCGGTTAATTTTTGTATTTTTAGTAGAGATGGGGTTTCACCATCTTGGCCAGGCTGGTCTTAAACTCCTGACCTCATGATCCACTTGCCTCGGCCTCCTGAACTGTTGGGATTACGGCCGTGAGCCACCACGCCCGACCTTGTTTTTGTTTTTTCAGAGATAGGGTTTCGCTATGGCCCAGGCTGTATCCCCATCTAAAAGATGCAGAAACTCAGGCGCAGGAAACCAGGAGCCATCAAACACAAAGCTCTGCTGCTTCAGAGCACAGCAGGTGAGCTGAGCATTTACAGGCAGACAAGAAAAGGAAAGCAGGAGGGGTCTAATGACCATGAGGGTAGTCCCAGGCCCTGGGATGCTCTCTGGGCTGCTCTGTCTTCCTCTTCATGTTGCTGTCTTCTTCCTTCTTTTCAACAAGATCTGCCAGGGACTGCGGAGACTCAGCCAGGTTGGACTTACAGGTTTGTCTCTTGAGCCCAAACACCTTGCCCATTCATGATCACTCAAAACCCCCAGGCCGCGGCTGCCTGGGCCGCGTTCAGGACAGCACTTCACTTCCCGGAAGAGCTTATGTGAGCCAGGCACGATGGGATCTCTGTGAAAAGACAACGCGGGTAGGTAAGGATTAGAGAAGGAGGAACGTGTGTTCATGTAATCCGTTCTGATGCCAAAGAGCAGGTCTTAGAGGGAGATAAATGTTTGGGGAGACTGACTCATAGAGCTCTAGGCTGGAAATGACAGCTAGGCTACACATCCCCTACCCTGGGTCCCAGGCGTTTCCATTCATTCTTCCTCAGAGCGCGCTGCCAAATCCTAACCAGGAACGCCCTCTTGGGGAAGGACAGGGAAGCGTGCACAGAACTTTGCTTTGCAACCCAGGACCAGGCCCACTTCAGTAAAAGCCAGCACGAGGCAGGAACCCTCAGCCCCTGATGCCAGGCTGGCACACAGACAAAGCCTCTCAACCCATCCAACACCCAAGGGGACCTGCGGCCCTGGCAGGACAGCCTCGTGTTCTGGCCCGCATCACAGCCAGCCGGCTGCAGCAGTCAGATAAACTTCAGCTGCAGGCAGGCTGTAGCACCCGCAGGCCTTAGGCACATCCCGGTGCTGGGCTGGTCTCATGCAGTGGACTGTGGGTGTGACCCAATATTGTGTCGGCCTTAGTGGCCATAGGGTTACCCCTGTACCCTCCCCCAACCCCAGCACAGCAGCACGAAGAGAGACACTGTTTGCTTGGAGGAGGAAGAGGTAAGTGGAGGACTTTGCCTTGGAACCCAGGGTAGGACTTTGCCTTGGAACCTAGGACTAGGCTCTCTACAGTAAAACCCAGTACTGGGCAGAGCCTCATCACTCTGATGCTAGACCAGTACCCACAGGCAGATCTCACCCCACCCTAGTGCCAGATGAGAACCCACAGCCCCAGTGACAGGGACTTGGGATCTGGGCTACATCACCAACATGCCAACTACAGTGGCTTTGGGCCCTGAATGAACCTCAGCAGCAGCAGGCAAGCCATCGTGGGTCTTGGGCGTGCCCCAGTGCTGTGCCAGTCTCGGCAGCCTGGCCTTCAGGCGTGACCCAGGGCTGTGTCAGCCTCAGTGGCCAAAGAATTCCAGCCACAGTGATCCTGGGCTTAGGGCACCCCTTAGCACAACTGCAACAGCTGAAGCAGTCATGGGCTTAGGGCACTGACCAATCAGCCTCTCGTTAATCTCATATGGGTTTCCTGATGAAAGAAGAGCCCAAACAAAGCCAGGCAATGAAGACTGGCTTAGGTACCTGTGTCAATGCAGACACTGGCACACAGCTGCGAGGATCAAGATCAATCAGAGAAAAGCGACAGCACCAAATGAACAAATTAAGGTGCCAGTGACTAACCCTAAAGATACAGAGATGAAGCCTGGTGTCGGTGGCTCACGCCTGTAATCCCAGCACTTTGGGGGGCCGAGGTGGGAGGATCACTTCAGCCCAGGAGTTCAAGACCAGCACAGGCAACATATAAAACCCCATCTACAAAAAAATACCAAAAAAATGTAAAAGGGCATAGTGGTGCACGCCTGTGGTCCCAAATACTGAGGAGGCTGAAGCAGGAGGATCACTTGAGGCCAGGAGTTTGAGGCTGCAGTAAACTATGATTGTGCCACTCACTCCAGCCTGGGCAACAGATGAGACCTTGTAGCTAAATAAATAAGATGAAATAAATAAAATAATACTAATGGGTAACATCTAAGCACTACTTCTTATAAAAGGTGAAAGCCTTTTATATGTACTGTCTTATTTATCTTTACACAGCCGTGTGAATTAATTACTGTTATATTTCCATTTGACAGATGAGAAAACTGAGATAAAAGAAGTAAGTGCCTTTCCCACTGGCAAGTGATGGGCCAGATGTGGACAAGCTGGACAGGGTTTAAGTCCAGCCAACATGCTGCTCAGAGTGAGGAATAAACTCAGAACCAATCACTGGTGGGAATGTAAATTAGTAGAGCCATTATGGCAAACAGTATGGAGATTCCTTAAAAACCTAAAAATAGATATACCATATGATCCAGCAATCCCACTGCTGAATATATATCCAAAGGAAAGGGAATCAGTACGTTGAAGAGATATCTGCGCTCTCATATTTACTGCAGCACTACTCATAATACCCGAGATACGAATCAACCTAAGTGTCTATCAAAAGAGGAATGGCTAAAGAACATGTGGACTATATACACACGATGGGATGTTATTCAGCCATTAAAAGACAATGAAATTCTGTCATTCACGTCAACATGGGTGAGCCTGGAGTACATTACTTAAGTGAAATAAGGTAGGCACAGAAAGATAAATACCACATGTTCACACTCACATGTGAAAACTCAAAAAGCTTATCGCTAGAAATAGAGAACAGAAAGGCAGGCATGGTGGCTCACACCTATAATCCAAGCACTTTGGTTGGCTGAGGCAAGAGGATAGCTTGAAGCCAGGAGTTCAAGACCAGTCTAGGCAACATAGCAAGACCCTGTTTCTAAAAATAAAAATAAAATTAGCCTGGCATGGTAGCATGTACCTGTAGTCCCAGCTACTTGGGAGACTGAGGCAGGAGACTCAGTTGAGCCCAGGAGTTTGAGGCCACAGTGAGTTATGATCGTGCCACGGCACTCCAGCCTGGGCAACAGAGCAAGACCCTATCTCTTTCTCTCTCTCTTTTTTTTTTTTTTTTTTTGAGACAATTTCACTCTTTTTGCCCAGGCTGGAGTGTAGTGGTACAGTCTCAGCTTACTGCAACGTCTGCCTCCTGGGTTCGAGCAATTCCCCTGCCTTAAGTGTTCCAAGTAGCTGGGACTACAGGCATGTGCCACCACGCCTGGCTAATTTTTGTATTTTTAGTAGAGACGGGGTTTCACCATGTTGGCCAGGCTGGTCTCGATCTCCTGACCTCAGGTGATCCGCCCATCTCGGTCTCCCAAAGTGCTGGGATTACAGGCGTGAGCCACCACGCCCGGCCTGGAATATATTCTTAAATTCATTTTGAATGGCTCAGATAACAAAAACCTCTTTTTCTTAGTAAATATTGACTTTCAATAGTTACAGTTGTTCCTCTTACGAGGCCCAGGCTAGGAGGACTCGACTGAAATGATGACAGCAGACAATTCCATCAACCAGAGAGAGGATTTTGAGCTCATCATTGAGGGAAAGCTGATGAAAGAGGGCAGAGAGGTTCCAGGCTGCATTTTCCAAGATGTTGTCCTCTACTCCGCCAAGACCTCCTGGATACTTCAGGAAGATATAGCAGTAAAACCTCATGGAGCAGATCATTTGGGCAGGCTCAGTACCAAAGGGAAACAGAAAACACAGCAACCTTTCAGGGCAGATCACACTGGGGAGATAGGGAAGTGGGGCAGCAAGGAAAGGAAAGTGAAGCTTAAAGGTCTAAGGAGGATGGGGAGGGCAACGCGAGCAGAGAGACTGCAGCTGAAGTTAGCAGGCCTGATAAGCATCCACCAGAGAAAACAGCGTGGGTGGATTCCAAGGAAGGGAATTTCCAAACTGAACCCCTGACTCAAAAAAAAAAAAACCCAGTCTGGGCGCGGTGGCTCAGTCCTGCAATCCTAGTACTTTGGGAGGCCAAAGCGGGCGGATCACAAGGTCAGGAGTTCGAGACCAGCCTGGCCAACATGGCGAAAACTCATCTCTACTAAAAATACAAAAAATTAGCTGGGCATGGTGGAGGGCGCCTGTAATCCCAACTACTTGGGAGGCTGAGGCAGGAGAATCGCTTGAACCCGGGAGGCAGAGGTTGCAGTGAGCCGAGACAGTGCTATTACACTCCAGCCTGGGCAACAAGAGCAAGACTCTGTCTCAAAACAAAACAAAACAAAACAAAAAACCCAAATACTAAACTAAGCTCCTGCCCTACCTGAATTTTTTTTTTCTGGTTCACCTTCTCTCATGATCGTCCCGAAATGTTATCCTTAGGCTTCGGGGAGAGGAGAGCAACCCAAGGAACTGGCCCAGGCGCACCACTAAAGTAGCCCCAGGACCAATCAGGGTCCTCAGAGAAGCCCCAGAAGAGCCAGGAACACGCTGCAGAAAACCTGGGGAGGGCAGGGCCTGTACCCAACACTCCACTCACAACTGGACTCTGCCAGGAAAGCCAGCTCCAACATTTAGATGCCCTAAAAGGAACAAAATTAACCTTCCAGGAACATGATTCCAGCAGCCTCAGTGTCTTCCGACCCAACCCATCATGGCAACCACAATTGTAGACCACAGTCTCAATGACGTGTTCACATCATTTTGCATTTCTTTTTTTTTTTTTTTTTTTTTTTGAGACGGAGTCTCGCTCTGTCGCCCAGGCTGGAGTACAGTGGCGCGATCTCGGCTCACGGCAAAGCTCCGCCTCCCCGGTTCACATCATTCTCCTGACTCAGTCTCCTGAGTAGCTGGGACTACAGGCGCCCGCCCCATGCTCGGCTAATATTTTTTATTTTTAGTAGACAGGCTCTGCACCATGTTAGCCAAGGCGGTCTTGATATCCTGACCTCGTGTTCCGCCCGCCTTGGCCTCCCAAAGTGCTGGGATTACAGGCGTGAGCCACCGCGCCCGGCCTATTTTGCATTTCTTGAGTAATCGTAATATGCGGGTTAGAACACACGGATTACAACACTTTGGATGAAAAGCCACATAATAGGGAAATTTTGGGATTACTGTCTCTCAAAAAAATAAAAATAAAAAACAGCTCATGTGGAAGAACCAGGACTTACCTTTTTTGAAACTATGTTTATGTTAAGCATTTTCCCCTTTGTAAGCCCATCACTGTGTAAAAGTGTCAAAACTGTGCAACACATTTTTTAACAATCCAAAACCAAGTTATTTGATAAATCAAGATGCAGTCGTGCACCTGTGTTACTCTCCCTCCCGTTTTGTTCCTGTGAACACATCAGATAACCTGCATTCACTCTCCAACTCTGTACAATACCAGAAAGAAACTTCAGATGAAATGCTTTTCAATATTTGCCTTTTTTCTGGAACAACTTATACAAATATAACTTACACAAATTATACATAAATAAGTACAAATTAAAGCCTCTGCTTTAATTTTCAAACACTTTGAACCCAGATTTTCAGGGGTCTCAGAATAGAGTTTTGTATTTAAAGTCTAAATTTGGCCAGGCGCGGTGGCTCAAGCCTGTAATCTCAGCACTTTGAGAGGCCGAGGCGGGCGGATCACGAAGTCAGGAGATCGAGACCATCCTGGCTAACATGGTGAAACCCCGCCTCTACTAAAAATACAAAAAAAAATTAACTGGGCGTGGTGGCGGGCGCTTCTAGTCCCAGCTACTTGGGAGGCTGAGGCAGGAGAATGGCGGGAACCCGGAAGGTGGAGCTTGCAGTGAGCCTAGATCACGCCACTGCGCTCCAGCCTGGGCCACACAGCGAGACTCCGTCTCGGAAAAAAAAAAAAAAAAAGTCTAAATTTAGCTTTCTTCCAAGGAAAAGGGGGGAAGAAGAGAGGTTAAGACTAAAATATTCTGATTTGCAGAGTTTGACAACATCCTTCCAATTTCTCAATATGAATGCCCACTGACCCAGCCATTCCACTTCTAGGAATTTTCCACCAATATATTTGTATGAATGTATACATAAAATAATATTCATTGCTGTATCTATGCCAGTAAAAACTGGAAACAACCTAAATCTCCATGCATTGTTTAAACAAAGTACTTCCCATACTATGTATCAGGTTTTTTTGTTCGTTTGAGACAGAGTTTCGCTCTGTCGCCCAGGCTGGACTGCAATGGTGCGATCTCGGCTCACCGCAGCCTCCTCTTCCGGGGTTCAAGCGATTCTCCTGCCTCAGCCTCCCGAGTGGCTGGGATTACAGGCACGGGCCACCACTCCCGGCTAATTCTGTATTTTTAGTAGAGACGGGGTTTCTCCACGTCGGTCTGGAACTCCTGACCTCAGTTGATCTGCCCGCCTCGATCTCCCAAAGGGCTGGGATTACAGGCGTGAGCCACCGTGCCAGGCCACGTCAGTTTTTTATTTTTAATGCCATTAACACATCTATATGTCCTGCCATGAAAAGATGTCCATAATATACTCAGTGGACAAAGCAAGTTCGAAACGATTTTAAAGACTTGTACATAGAAACATTTCTGATAAGGTACAAACAAAAATGATACTGAGTGGAAGATTGAGAGACACATTTGTCTGCATTGTTTGAATTTTTTTTACAAGCTTACAACACTTCTGTAATTTCTTTTTTTAAAAAATTAAACACAAAGGCATGCCAAAAGTCCAAATAACTATATTAGCTTAGAAAAAAAAATCCATTGGCCCAATATATGCACGTAGCAAATACAGATCGCTAGCATAATTTGCAGAGCACAATCATTACTTATTTCCTTAATTATCTGACTGGCATAAGAGCAGAGTTGGATGTCTGCGCTAGAAAGAAAACTTCCAAAATGAGCCCCAAACTTGCCTCAAGCGCCACGCAAGCGTCCAGCCTCCGCTGCTGAGTTCCACGGCGTGACTGAGCCGGGGACGCAGCTGCGGCCGAAGTTCCGCGCCTTGGTCTGGCCCCGCGCTCGGCTGCGCCCCGCCCAGCTTTCGTTTCCCATTGAATGGAAAGCGAAACTTAGAGCGGCCTCCGCGCCAGGAGCGGGGCGCCGGCGTGCCGGGAAACCGGGCCGGCCCAAGCCTCCCGCGGCGGCCGTCGCAGCCGCGCACCTGCTCCAGACATCACGCGCTCGCTTTTTTTTTTTTTTTTTTTCTGAGACGGAGTCTCATTCTGTGGTCCAGGCTGGAGTGCCGTGGCGCTATCTCGGTTCACTGCAAGCTCCGCCTCCTGGGTTCAAGCGATTCTCCAGCCTCAGCCTCCGGAGTAGCTGGGATTACAGGTGCCTGCCATCACGCCTGGCTAATTTTTATATTTTAGTAGCGATGGGGTTCCGCCATGTTGGCCTGTCTGGTCTCGAACTCCTGATCTCTGGTGATCCGCCCGCCTCAGCCTCCTAAAGTTCTGGGATTACAGGTGTGAGCCACCGCGCCCGACCTACAGGCGCCTTTTTATTTGCGATTTTAAGGTCCTTGCAATTAGCATACGTCTTAGAGTCATTTGGCGTTTGGTAATATCCACGGCAGCATTTTTTCTTTCTTAATGCTATTGTATTTCTTGGATCCAGTGTCCTCACATCACGGGTCTATGGCTTGGATGTGGCACCTGGTGTAATTAGGAGCTTCCCTGTGGGCATGCAGATACAGATATTTCTCTACTTAAGAAGGGGTCAGGCCGGGCACGGTGGCTCACAGCAGGCAGATCACCTGAGGTCAGGAGTACCAGACCGGCCTGACCAACATGGCGAAACCCCCTCTCTACTAAAAGTACAAAAATTAGCTGGGCGTGGTGGCCCGCGCCTGTAATCCCAGCTACTCAGGAGGCTGAGGCAGAAAAATAACTTAAACCCAGGAGGTGGAGGTTGCAGTAAGCAGAAATCGACAAGAGCAAGACTCCCTCTCAAAAGGAAAAAAAAGAAAAGGAAAGAAAAAAAGTCGGGGTCGGGCCCCAGTGAACCCATCATGAAGTCAAAACATCGTAAGTGAAGCCACGGTAAGTGATGGACCATCTGTATATATATAAGGTTAAAAGATCTATAACATGCACACGGGAAAGGCTTATTACCTCTTTAGAGATGTATTTCTTGTATGTAGATTCATGAGGGCAGGGGCAGAAGGGTTATCTGCTAGGGGCCTCAAACTCCAGCCACTGGAATTTGCACAGGAAAGCAGGGTACAATTGCCCTCAAAGCGATCATTCTTTCTGAAAGCCGTCCACGCAGCAATGGACAAATAGAGAGGCTCCAAAAACCCAGAGGTGCCAGGACCTCACTGAAGCACTGGTAGGGTCTGCGGAAAGGTACAAAATACTATGGCATGAAGATGTATAAACGTGTCCATAACAGGGTGGATGTGTGTTAGAAGCATGAGCACAGACATATGCGTACAGGCTATCCACATGTCCATCGTCAGCCCAGACTGCCCTTAGATTGCTGCTGGAATGAAGGCAGTGGAGGCACATTGCAGCATGATCTCCCTGGAACACTGGTGGACTGTGCGCAATATGGTATTCACACAGGTACAGGGTGCTGCGCAGAGTCCATCCTCGTTACATTTGTTGACCAATCGGTTATATAACCAGCTTCATACATCTGGTAAGTCTTGTCCACGAACAGGAACCTCGAAAACTCAAGTGAGGGCAATGAGGAGAGGATGCTGCAAAATTTGATAAAATATGCTAAATATAGCAAGTCGGTAGAAGGCTAAGGAGCAAGCTGTAGCTGCTTGCAGCAACTATCAGCAGAAAAATATTAATAGTCAATCCAATGATTCTATCTGAATCTTGGTAGGTCAGTGGAGCAAAGTAACCGGTATTGCTGCCCCAGTGCAGAATGGACAAGGGTGAACCTTGGGGTGGAGGCTGGACTATATAATGTAAGGATCCATTACACTTACATGGGGCTCTTCCTTCCATCTTTCATGGAACAAGTCCGCGCACCTGCTCCAGACATCCCTCGCTCGCTTCCTGGACAAGTCCGTGCTAAGGCCATCGGGTGTGTCAAGCAAGGTGGGCGTCTGTGTAGTATGTTCCACAGTGGCCCAAGCAGGGTGCTGGACCGGAGCAGGTTGAGGAGGGTGGCAGCACAGTGGGGCTGCCTGGTACAGCCTCAGACACAAATGGGTGCTGGTGCAGCCTGGCCCACGTGTCAGAGCCCAAGCAATTTGAGGATGTGGCACATCCTTGTATTGCAGTGGCCCAGTGTGTGGTGTCCAGGGAGGGCGGAGTGCTGGTGGAGATGACAGATTAGTTACATACAGGGGGATGACCAGGTAACTGAATGTCTTAAGGATAATTGAAGCCAGAGTTGAAACTGTCAGAGATAGGAGTTACAAATAAGGAAGGGGAGAATGAGCCCACTAGTGTTGAAGTGGAACTGGACTTAGCAGTGTGAATCCATGATTTTCAGTATGTATACACAGATAAAGAAGTATGAGGCAGGTGGATCACAAGGTCAGGAGATCGAGACCATCCTGGTTAACATGGTGAAACCCCGCCTTTACTGAAAATACAAAAAAATTAGCCGGGTGTGGTGGCAGGTGCCTGTAGTCCCAGCTACTGGGAGGCTGAGGCAGGAGAATCACTTGAACCCATGAGGCGGAGGTTGCAGTGAGCCAAGATCGCATTATTGCACTCCAGCCTGGCAACAGAATGAGACTCCATCTCAAAAAAAAAAAAAAAAAAAAAAAGAAGTACATGTGGAGGTAAATGGTAAATGTGTGTATACATGCATACATCCCCTGACTTGGTCTGGAGGGGGACTGGGAACAGTGACACCCCAATAGCACATCTCGCACCCAGATCTTGGTTTCTAATTCCCATTCGCTAGTAAAAGGAACCAATGTTGCTTGGAGAAATGGCTGTTTCTGGGGTTAAGGCAGAGAAAGTACAAGATGAGCCTAGGACATCTTGTTCTGCCAGCAAGTGAGGAAATGCTTTAAGAATGATGAGGATGTCTCAAAACCATACCCAGCTCCAAGACCATGGTCCCACTGGCCAAATTTGGAAAAACTTGAGCATTAAAAGAAATGATGATAGTAACATTTCGACTCATTTAATAAAATGGGAAGCCACACTTCATACCAATAAAAGTAGATATTGAATAAATTAAAAGTTTGAAGAGGAATAGGATATTTACACAGTTTCAAAGTACTTTCCCACAAAATACATACTATTAATTACTAATATTATTACATACATGTGGTACTGACCAGGTTCATTCTGCTGGCATGCAATAAATCAATCACTGCGACAGGTTTTGCAAAAGAGAAAAGATTTATTCGCAAGGCAGTCCAGTGAGGAGGCAGGAGAACAGCTCTCAAATCTGCCTCCCCAAAGATAAGGCTCAGGGATATTTACCGGTGAGAGAAGCAGGGTGGTGGAAGGTATGGGCAAAGGTGATTGGCAGTGGGGGAAAATGAGGCAGTCGGTGACCTGTGCAAGCACAGTCAGGGTTCATGGCACTTCACAGGACACATGTTCAAAAAATGACAGCCTTAGCATGATCTGAGGGTGTCGTTTGGGGCCCCTTGGGTCGTTTGGGTTCAAAAGGCCACTTCTTTTTTTTGCACAAACCTACTTGAAAGCTCACTGGTCTCAACTGGTTTTGAACTAGGCAGGAGCTGCCCCAAGTTCCTGAAAAACAATTTGAGCGATCCTGACAGTAGTGACATACATGTTATCTGTAAGAAAGCCGGCAAGGTTAAGTCACAGAGCTCAGCGGCGCGGCCTTCAGCTTCACGGAAAAAAAAATAACAAAAGCAAGTGACCAAAAGCAAGCAGGGCAGGCTAAATTGGGCGGACCTAATCAGATGAACCCCGCGGTCTCATATGTAATATTGCATCATAACTATAAAGAATATAATTAATGTAAATATTCAGTACAAAAAGAGAAAGGAGTACCTTCACAGTAGCCATGCAGTCATCAGTGCCAGGAACACTGGAATTGTGTGCCACCAGAGGACAGAGGGGAGCCAGCGCAGCATCACTTCCATGCTGTTCCCGTCGAAGGTGAGTAACTGGAGCCCTTCGCCAGGAGGCGGGTCCCGGCCAACCCAAATTGAGAGGCGTTCTGCAGATCAGCTGGTCTGCCATCTTCAAATGATTCATGAAAATCAAAGACAGCTTTGAGGAACGGTCCCAGACTGGCAGAGACCAAAGTGGTCATAGATGAACAGGAGATCCCAAACTGGATCCTTTGGCTGTAAAGGACAATATTGGCACAACTGGTGAAACTTGAATGGGGTCTGAGGATTAGGTGGTAGTAGGAGGGGATGTTGGAGAAATGCAAGGTCACGTGGAAAACTGACTCTCAAATAGTTCAAGAAGGAAGTTCTTTGGACTATACTTGCAACTTTTCTGTAGGCTTAATGCTGTTTCACAATTTTAAAATGTAAAATAATATTACCGGGTAATAGTTTTTTTGTTTGTTTTTTGTTTTTTTGGGGGGCGTGGTGGGCGGACGGAGTCTCGCTCTGTCGCCCAGGCTGGAGTGCAGTGGCCGGATCTCAGCTCACTGCAAGCTCCGCCTCCCGGGTTTACACCATTCTCCTGCCTCAGTCTTCCGAATAGCTGGGACTACAGGCGCCCGCTACCACGCCCGGCTAGTTTTTTGTATTTTTAGTAGAGACGGGCTTTCACCATGTTAGCCAGGATGGTCTCGATTTCCTGACCCCGTGATCTGCCGGCTTCGGCCTCCCAAAGTGCTGGGATTACAGGCCTGAGCCACCGCGCCCAACACCGGGTAGTAGTTTTTTATTAAGACAGATTGTGCTTTTGAAAGCACTGGTGGAAAGATTTCTCAAAATCATGCAGGAAAGAGTTTATAATGAAACTGTATAATATTTGTTTCAAAAGAAAGTGTGGGCCCTGAGAAGCATTTTCTGTAGTTTACCCAGTATTTCTGCCAACTTGGGATACTTTCAGTGTCTCTGGAATTCTCATCATCTGAATTTCTTACTCTTTTTCCCTTTAAAAACTAAAATAAAATAAAGAAGTATGAGGCAAAAGGCCGCACCTACCTACCTCACTTTAAAATTCTGTCTAAAACCCTGGTCACAGAGGAAGGTGTTGGCTGACTTTAATGGGATAATCTACTTCCCCTCACAGTGGAAAGCTGTTTAGAAAAAAGCTATTTGCCCAACGTGAGGAACAATTTATAGAAACTGACAAGAATTTTTGTCCTGGGGAAAGGACAGGGTTTGTTGCATGGGGTAAGAGCAAGTGATGTGGCCGGGCACGATGGTTCACGCCTGTAATTCCAGCACTTTGGGAGGCCAAGGCAGGCAGATCGTGAGGTCAGGAGATCGAGACCATCCTGGCCAACATGGTGAAACCTTGTCTCTACTAAAAATACAAAAATTAGCTGGATGTGGTGGTGTGTGCACCTGTAGTCCCAGCTACTCGGGAGGCTGAGGCAGGAGAATTGCTTGATCCCGGAGGTGGAGGTTGCAGTGAGCCAAGATCATGCCACTGCTCTCCAGCCTGGCAACAGAGCCAGAGTTCGTCTCAAAAAAAAAAAAAAAAAAAAAAAAAGATTTTTTTTTTTAAAGAAAACAGAACCAATGTCTGAGAAAGTAGTACTCCTTTACAAAGCACATTCTCTACAAACGCGTGGTTTTCTTGTGACGTCTGCTCAGTCCCTCTCCACAACTTTCTCCTGCCTATTTTCTTCTCTGCATTTTGTCAAGATGTTTTTTTATTTTAAATTTTACTGTATTTTGCATGCTTCCAAAGATAAACAATAATTTTTAAGATGAATTAAACATTGAACCTCCCTGTCAGTATTGTTTTGGGAATACGCATTCTCCTGAGGAGAGGAGCTGTTGAGTGGAAGCGGTCCAACACAACTCAGCATTTCCTTTTCCTGGCATAGGTTTCAGGGTGCAACTCAAACAGAGTCTGACTTGGCATCTGTCACCTTTCCCAGGCACGCCCTATCCTCTGGCAATTTGTTGTCTTAATGGAGAACCTTTCAAAATTAAATATTTTATATTAGAAATGTTAAACATAAAAGTTATTACAAATATTATAACAACCCAACGTACCCTTCCTTCACTAATCTCTCTCATACACACACACCTATGTGTATGCGTGTGTACACAGTATATATGTGTATATATTTACGCACTTTTTTTCTTTTGCTGGACTACTTGAGAGTAAATTGAAGAGATCAAAATTCTTCAGCTCTAAATAATTCAATATGAACCTCATAGAATCAAAGATGTTTTCATACATAGCCCCAGTGCAATTATTATTTTTATTTAGTTATTTATTTATTTACTGTTTAGATGGAGTTTTGCTCTTTCGCCCAGGTTGGAGTGCAATGGCACGATCTCGGCTCACTGCAACCTCCGCCTCCCAGGTTCAAACGATTCTCCTGCCTCAGCCTCCCAAGTAGCTGGGACTACAGGCATGCACCACTATACCTGGCTAATGTTTGTATTTTTAGTAGAGACGGGGTTTCACCATCTTGTCCAGGCTGGTCTCGAACCCCTGACCTCATGATCCACCTGCCTTGGCCGCCCAAAGTACTGGGATTATAGGCGGGAGCCACCGCGCCCGTTCACACAACTCCAGTGCAATTATTACCAAATTCAGATAATTTCATATTCATACAATTTTCCCATATATAATATATTCAGTATTTAAATTTTGACAATTATCCCAATATTGTTTTTACAGCAACTTTTTCCTTTGTTTCTTATATTTATAGATACACAGTAATTGTACATATTTATGTGGTACATGTGATACTTCGATACATGCATACAATGTGCAATGATCAAATCAGGGTGATGAAGGTATTCATCACTTCAAATGTTTATTATTTCTTTGTACTGGGAACATTCCAAATCTTCTAGCTATTTTGAAGTATATAATAAATTATTAACTATTATCAATGTACAGTGCTATCATTTCCTCTATCTAACTATCTTTGTACCCATAACCAACCTCTTTTCATCCTTCCCTCCCTCCTACTGCTTGCCAGCCTCTGGCAGTCATCATTCTACTCTCCACCTCCCTGAAATCAAGGTTTTTAGCTCCCACATAGGAGTGAGAAGGTGGGATATGTATCTTTAGGTGCCTAGCTTATTTCACTTAACATAATGTCCTCTGGTTTCATCCATGTTGCTACAACTGACAGGATTTCATTCTTTTTATGACTGAACAATATTCTACTGTGTATATCTAGCACTGTTTTTTTTTTTTTTTTTTTTTTGAGACAGAGTCTCACTGTCCCCCAGGCTGGAGTGCAGTGGCAGGATCTTGCCTCACTGCAAGCTCCATCTCCCAGGATCACGCCATTCTCTTTCTTCAGCCTCCCAAGTAGCTGGGACTACAGGTGCCTGCCACCACGACTGGCTAATTTTTGTATGTTTAGTAGAGACGGGGTTTCACCTTGTTAACCAGAATGGTCTCAATCTCCTGACCTCATGATCTACCTGCCTCAGCCTCCCAAAGTGCTGGGATTACAGGCATGAACCACCGTGCCCGGCCTTATCTAGCACATTTTTTATCCATTCATCTGTTGATGGACACTTGGATTGATTCCATATCTTGGCTATTGTGACTAGTCCTACAGGAAACATGGGAGTGCAGATATCTCTTCAATATACTGATTTGCTTTCTTTTGGGTGCATACCCAGCAGTGGGATTGCTAGATCATATGGTAGTTCTAGTTTCAGTTTTTTGAGGAACCTCCATACTGTTTTCCACAATGGCTATACGAATTTGCATTTCCACCAACAGTATACGAGGCTTCCCTTTTCTCCACATCCTCCCCAGAATTTGTTATTTTCTGTCTTTTTGATAATAGCCATTTTAACTGAGGTGAGATGATACCTATTATTGTGGTTTCAATTGCATTTCTCTGATGCTTTGTGATGTTGAGCATTTACTTATATACCTGATGGCCACTAGTATGTCTTCTTTTGAGAAAATGAAAATCTTCTTCAGATCATTTGCCCTATTTTTTTTTTTTTTAAATAAAGCGTCTCACTCTGTCATCCAGGCTGGAGTGCAGTGGCGCGATCTCGGCTCACTGCAAGCTCCGCCTCCTGGGCTAACGCCATTCTCCTGCCTCAGCCTCCTGCAACCTCAGTTTACTGCAGCTTACTGCAGCCTGTATTGGGGACTACAGGCGCCTGCATTAGCCACACCCGGCTAATTTTTTGTATTTTTAGTAGAGGCAGGGGTTTCACCATGTTAGCCAGGATGGTCTCAATCTCCTGACCTCGTCATCCGCCCGCCTCGGCCTCCCAAAGTGCTGGGATTACAGGCGTGAGCCACTGCACCCGGCCCATTTGCACATTTTTAATCAGATTATTTGTTTCCTTGCTATTGAGTTATTTGAGGTCCTTATGAGAGGTGACAATGTGCTAACAGCCCTCTCAGCGCCTCCTCGGCCTCGGCGCCCACTCTGGCGGCGCTTGAGGAGTCCTTCTGCCCGGCACCGCACCGTGGGAGCCCCTCTCTGGGCTGGTTGAGGCCGGAACCTCCTCCATCTGCTTGCGGGGAGATGTGGAGGGAGAGGGGCCGGCGGGAACCGGGGCTGCGCTGGCGGGCCGGTGTGAGCTCCGGCGGACGCCGGCGCCGGTTCGGCGGGCCCCGCACACGGAGAGACTGGCGGGCGCCGTCGGCCCAGGGCAGTGAGGGTCTTAGTACCCGGGCCAGCAGCTGCGGAGGTTGTGCAAGGTCCCCCAGCAGTGCCAGCCCGCCGCACTCAAATTCTCGCCGGGCCTTAGCTGCCTCCCCGCGGGGCAGGGCTGGGGACCTGCCGCCCGCCATGTCTGAGCTCCTCCCCCTGCGGTGGGCTCCCCCGCTGCCTGAGCCTCCCCGAAGGGTGTCGCCCGCTGCTCCGTGGCGCCGGTCCCGGTCCCGTCGACAGCCCCAGGGCTGAGGAGTGCAGGCACGGCTCCGCTCGGGACTGGCAGGCAGCTCTGCCTGCAGCCCTGGTGCAGGATCCACTGGGTGAAGCCAGCTGGGCTCCTGAACTGGATGGGGACTTGGAGAACTTTTGTATCTAGCCAGAGGATCGTATGTGCACCAATCAGCACTCTGTATCTCACTAACCTAGTGGGGACTTGGAGGACTAGCACTCTGTGACTCTGTGTCTAGCTCAAGGATTGTAAACGCACCAATCAGCTCTCTGTAAACTGGACCAATCAGCTCTCTGTAAAATGGACCAATCAGCAGGATGTGGGTGGGACCAGATAAGGGAATAAAAGCAGGCTGCAGGAGCCAGCAGTGGTCACCAGTTGGGGTTTCCTGCTACGGTGTGGAAGCTTTGTTCTTTCGCTCTGCAATACATCTTGCTGCTGCTCACTCTTTGGGTTCACGCTGCTTTTATGAGCTGCTTTGATGAGCTGTAACACTCACCGTGAAGATCTGCAGTTTCACTATTGAAGCCAGTGAGAGGACGAACCCACTGGGAAGAATGAACAACTCCAGACGCGCTGCCTTTAAGAGTTGTAACACTCACCACGAAGGTCTGCAGCTTCACTTCTGACAGTGAGACCACGAACCCCCCAGAAGGAAGAAGCTCCAGACACATCTGAACATCTGAAGGAAGAAGCTCCGGACACACCACCTTTTAAGAAAAGAACTGTAATACTCACCGCAAGCGTCCGTGGCTTCATTCTCGAAGTCAGTGAGACCAAGAACCCATCAATTCCGGACACACTTACATAGTTTATATATAGGTAATTAATCCTTTGTCAGATGTATAGTTTGCAAATATTTTCCCATTCTGTAGGTTGTCCCTTCCCTGTTATTTCCTTTGCTGTGAAGAAGCTTAGACGATTCTTTTTCCCTCCCCCTTAGCAGCTTAGAAGATTCCTGACAAGTATAGTGAAATCAACAACTGCTAAGAATCAGTTTCCAGGGTGGGCACAGTGGCTCATGCCTGTAATCCCAGCACTTTGGGAGGCCAAGGCGGTTGGATCACTTGAGGTCAGGAATTCAAGACCAACCTGGCTAACATGGTGAAATCCCCTCTCTACTAAAAATACAAAAAAAAAAAAAATTAGCTGGGCATAGTGGTGCATACCTGTAATCCCAGCTACTCGGGAAGCTGAGGCAAGAGAATCGCTTGAACCCAGGAGGCAGAAGTTGCACTAAGCTGAGATTGTACCACTGCACTCCAGCCTGGGCGACAGCGCGAGACTCCATCTCAAAAAAAAAAAAAAAAAAAAAAACCTTAAAAAAAGCTTATTAAAAAAGAAAAAAAATGTCAGGGCAGGCTAAAGGTTAAAGAGGAAAAAAAATCACAGGGTAGGGTCAAAGATTGGAGATAACAGAGAAAAGAGTCAGGAAACTGGAAATTAAATAATAGAAATTAATCAATATTAACTGCAGAGATAAAATAGACTGGAAAAAATTAGCAGAGCCTCAGTAACCCTTGGAACTGTGATGTAAGACTTAACATCATGTCTTCAAAGTCCCCCCAAGAAAGAAAAAAGCGGCTGGGCGCGGTGGCTCAAGCCTGTAATCCCAGCACTTTGGGAGGCCGAGGCGGGTGGATCACGAGGTCAGGAGATCGAGACCATCCTGGCTAACATGGTGAAACCCCGTCTCTACTGAAAATACAAAAAACTAGCCGGGCGTGGTGGCGGGCGCCTGTAGTCTCAGCTACTTGGGAGGCTGAGGCGGGAGAATGGCGTGAACCCAGGAGGCGGAGCTTGCAGTGAGCCGAGATCAGGCCACTGCACTCCAGCGTGGGAGCACAGCGAGACTCCATCTCAAAAAAAAAAAAAAAAAAAAAAGAAAGAAAAAAGCATGAAGCTGAAAAATACTCAAAGATACGATGGCTCAAGATTTTCCAAAAATTGCAAAAGACATAGCCAAAACCGAATGAACTCCTAACAAGATAAGTCTGAGGAAATCTATATCAATGTATATCATAATCAAACGTCTGAAAACTAAAGGCAAAGAAAAAAGTGTTAAAAACAGCAAGGCAGAAATTATACCATATTTATAAGGGAAAAGCATTTTTCTTTTTTCTTTTTTTTTTTTTTTTTGAGATGGTGTCTCGCTCTGTTGCCAGGCTGGAGTGCAGTGGTGCAATCTCGGCTCACCTCTGCCTCCTGGGTTCAAGCAATTCTCCTCACTCAGCCTCCCGAGTAGCTGGGACTACAGGCATGGCCACCATGCCCAGCGAATTTTTGTATTTTTAGTAGAGATGGGGTTTCACCATGTTGGCGAGGATGGTCTCAATCTCTTGACCTCATGATCTGCCCACCTTGGCCTCCCAAAGTGCTGGGATTACAAGCATGAGCCACTGCGCCCGGCTGGGAAAAGCAATTTTTAAGTGACAGCATATTTCTTCTCCAAAATCACAGAGACCAGAAGGAAGTGACACAGTACTTTCCAAGTGCTGAAAGAGAAGCACTGTCAATCGAGAATTCTATTATCCAGTGAAAACAGCCTTCAAAAATGGGAGGGATATCAGGGCAATCTCAGATGAAAAACTACTAAGAATTTGTCACCAGCAGACCTACCATTAAAAAAATAGCTAAAGGAAATTCTTGAAATAGAAAGGAAATGATAAGTCTTAGAACATCAGGGAGGAACACAGAACAACAGAAAGAGTAAAAATGTAGATAAATACACTAGACATTTCTTCTGTTGAGTTTTCGAGAGTATCTTTGATGGTTGAAGCAAAAATTTTAACATTGTCTAACATGGTTATTGAAGTATGTAGAAGAATTTTT
Organism: Papio anubis; assembly: GCF_008728515.1. Lineage (NCBI taxonomy): Eukaryota > Metazoa > Chordata > Mammalia > Primates > Cercopithecidae > Papio > Papio anubis. The sequence goes on from NC_044991.1 coordinate 31,568,458, forward strand.
AAGATAACTGTGAGAGAGACGCCTTAAAGGAATTGTAAGGTTTCTACGCTTCAGTCGAACTGGTAAAATGTCAACACTAGTAGACTGAGATATCAATATAATGTAATATGTGGAGCAGCTATTAAAGAATTTACACAAAGAGATACACACTAAATCACTATAGACATATCAAAATGGAATTCTAGGAAGGTGCTAGTAACCCAAAGGAAAGTAGGAAATAGAAAACAGAGAAACAAAGAACAGAGGAAACAAACATAGCAAAAAAATTCTATGGAAGACCTAAGCCTTAACATACAGGTAATTATATTAAATTACAGTCTAAATACACTAATAAAAAGATAGATTGGTGACTGAAACAAGCCAGGCACACAAAGTCAAATATCACCTGCTCTCACTCATAAGTGGGGGCTACAAAATGTGTGCACAGGAAGACAGAGTGGGGTGACAGACAATGAAGACTTGGAAGGGTGAAGGAGCATGAGGGGATCATATGATAGGTAATTACTAATTGGGTACAATGCACATTATTTGGGTAATGGATACCCTAAAAGCCCTGACTTGACCACTATGCAATCTATGCATATAACAAAACTGCATAGGGCCGGACTCAGTGGCTCACGCCTGTAATCCCAGCACTTTGGAAGGCCCAGGTGTGTAGATGACTTGAGGTCCGGAGTTCGAGACCAGGTTGGCCAACACGGTGAAACCTCGTCTCTACTAAAAATACAAAAATTAGCTGGGCATGGTGGCAGGTGGCTGTAATCCCAGCTACTCGGGAGGCTGAGGCAGGAGAATCATTTGAACCCAGGAGGTGAAGGTTGCAGTGAGCTGAGATTGCTCCACTGCACTCCAGCCTGGGTGACAGAGTGAGACTCCATCTCTAAATAAACAAGCAGGTTTTTATAAACACAGGCCAGATAATGTCACTTCTCTGTGCACAACCTTCCACTGCTACCACATCTCACAGCAAATGGAAGCCAAAGGCCTTACAATATTGGTAACAACCCAGCTTTCAGGTCACAAAATTCATCTTCAAACTGTAGCCTACTGAGTATTCTCAACATAAACATTTCCTTAATATAAAGCAATACATATTCACTGTAGAAAAACTGAAAAATATAAAACATGTAAAGGGGGAAATTACTTATAATTCCAGTCTAAAATAACCGCCACACTGGTTGTTTTTAATATATATATCTTTTTGTAAATCTAGTTTTTACAATTTAATGATACTGAGGCAAACAAATTTGCCCCATCCATAAAAATTTTGAAAACAATCAAATGGAAATAAAATAATAAAAAGATTGGCAGAGTAGGTGTTTTTTCTTTTTTCTTTTCTTTTTTTTTTTTTTAAAAAAAAAAGAACCAACCGCCAAGCATGGTGGCTCACACTGGACACTGAGTTAGGAGGATCGCTTGAGCCCAGGAGTTGGAGACCAACCTGGGCAAGGTACCAAGACTTCGTCCCTACAAAAAAAAAATTTTTTTTTTTTTGAGATGGAGTCTCTTTCTGTTGCCCACGCTGGAGTGCAGTGGTGTGATTTCGGCTCACTGCAAGCTCCGCCTCCCAGGTTCACGCCATTCTCCTGCCTCAGTCTCCCGAGTACCGAGTAGCTGGGACTACAGGCGTCCGCCACCACACCCGGGTAATTTTTTTTTTTTTTGTATTTTTAATAGAGACGGGGTTTCACCATGTTAGCCAGGATGGTCTCGATCTTCTGACCTCGTGATCTGCCTGCCTCGGCCTCCCAAAGTGCTGGGATTACAGGCTTGAGCCACCGTGCCCGGTCTGCATTTTTTAGGTAAATAATTTTTCCTCTCTAGACCTCATCTGGTTTATTATTTATTTTTTCTAAGATTTAAACTCAGACTGAAACATTTTAATCTTATCCATGTGTGCATATGAACCTCTTCCATTACTTCCAACAGGTCAGCATTGTGTAACTACACTTTAGTTATAAACCCTTGTTTGAGCAGCCAGGTTACTGCCCATACAATGTTACCAGTGAGGACTTCCTCCTATGTATTTCCCTCCATCTCTGGGCGAGAGTGGACTTGCAGCACGGGGGGTGCACACTTCATGTTCTCTGTGCTGAGGGATTTCCCTCCGGATGGCCGACCTTGTTAATATCCCCGTTGTGAGTGAGAGCTTCTGACGCTCCGCAGCCTAGGTGGAAATTAAATTGCAACATTAGTTGTAGCCTCAGTACTCACTGGTTTCATGCCTCACTCAGAAGTAACTGCACAATTCTAGGGCGTCCACAGGAATCTACAGGTTTTGCCTGCCCCTGCCCCCGACGGGCTGATCTCCAAACCGTCTCCCTGGCTTCCGGCTGGCTGCTCCTGCCACTCCCGTCGTGTTCCATCCCAAGCCCCTTTGCTTTGCTCTCTGCTCCTCCAGGCGGCTCCTGCCACACAGACGTGCTGCGCTCCACAGGGGCTCCTTTTGCCTCGGGTGGATCAGAACATGTGTTCACCTGACTCTTTTTTTTGTTTGTTTTGACTCGGAGTCTCCCTCTGTCGCCCAGGCTGGAGTGCAGTGGCGCGATCTCGGCTCACTGCAAGCTCCGCCTCCCGGGTTCACTCCGTTCTCCTGTCTCAGCCTCCCAAGTAGCTGGGATTACAGGCGCCCACCACCACGCCCAGCCAATTTTTGTATTTTTTCAGTAGAGACGGAGTTTCACCGTGTTAGCCAGGATGGTCCTGACCTCATGATGCGCCCGCCTTGGCCTCCCAAAGTGCTGGGATTGCAGGGGTGAGCCACCGCGCCTGGCCAATTTTTTTTTTTTAATTTAACCTGGTGTGGTAGCACACACCTGTAGCCCCAGCTACTTAGGAGAATGAGGCAGGAGGATTGCTTGAGGCCAGGAGTTCAAGGCTTCAGTGATCTGATTGTGCCGCTGCACTCCTGGCTAGGCAAGAGAGTGAGGCCTTGACAAAAAAAAAAGTATTTCCTAAGAAATTTTGAATATAATGATATAAAAAGGTTGATAATAAAACAAAAAAAGATATTCCATACAAACATTAAAACTGGGTTAATTAAGTTAAGGGTACTCTCAACCTCTCTGTACTTCATAAAACTTCATAGAGGTACACACACACTTTGTGTCAATGTTACTTTCCTGGTTTTGATATTCTGTAAAAATGTAGTCATTAGAGAAAACTGGGTTAAGAGTACTCTCAACCTCTCTCTACTATTTTTGCAACTTCCTGTGGATCTATCCTTATTTCGAAATGAAGGGTTTTAAGAAACGGTTATGGGCATTCGTATTAGGTTGCATTACGTTTATTAATTGAGGGAAAATAACATGTTTATTTTGTTGAGAGATATAAGAAATGTCATTAAATTTGCTCATCTACTTTTGTGTCTTTGAGTTTAAAATTTTTCTCATAAAGGCTTCTAACATGTCCTAGATTGTTATTGCTAAGTACCTAACTACTTCATTGCTATTGTTAATAGAGGTTTTTTCTTTTTCTCTTCCACTATATTCTATCCTGACTGCTTGTATGTTTATAAGATGAAGGCTACTTTTTTTTTTTTTTTTTTTTTAACAGAGTCTTGCTCTGTCGCCCAGGCTGGAGTGCAGTGGCATGATCTCAGCTCACTGCAACCTCTGCCTCTGGGGTTCAAATGATTCTCCTGCCTCAGCCTCCCGAGTACGTGGGATTACAGGTGCGTGCCACCACACCCGGCTGATTTTTTATCTTTTTGATAGAGATGGGGTTTCACCATGTTGGCCAGACTGGTGTCAAACTGCTGACCTCAAGTGATCTGCCTGCCTCAGCCTCCAAAAGTGCTGGGATTACAGGCATGAACCACCACACCCGGCCTGAAGGCTCCATTTTGTTTAAATTAGTCTTAGCATTAATTCTGCAGGATTTTCCATGTTCCATCATATCATCTACATATAGAGATAGTTTTTCATCTTCATTTCTAATTATTCTTTTAGTTATTTTTCCTTCCCTAATTGCATTAGCTCATATTTCCAGTGCAGTTGAAACAGTAGTACCAATACTATGCATCCTTAATCCTCGCCTTATTCTTGACCTTAGTCACTGTCTCTAGTGTCTCTCCAAGCTGCTAAGACATCTGGAGAGACAGATGAAGTTTCTAATACTGAACCATGGTTGAATTCCTAGAATAAATCCTTCTTAGTTGTGCCATAGATTTTTTTCTTTCAGAATTGTGGTCTCACTATGTTGCCCTGCCTGGCCTCAAACTCCTGGGCCCAAGCAATCCACCTGCCTCAGCTTCCCAAGTAGCTGGGACCACAGGTGTGTGCCACCACGCCCAGCTAAGTTGTTTGGTTTTGGTGTTTTTAGAGACAGGATCTCATTACGTCGCCCAGGCTTGTGCTATATCTTTTCAGTATGGTATGGATTCTGTTTATCAACATTTTACCAGTGATCTTTGTGTTGCAATTTATAAGGAAAATCATTTTCTGTGTTTTTATTTCCCCCCACTGCAAGACCATGGAGCGTGCTCGGTAACACCGTGTTCTGTCTCACTGACCATGAGCTTAACAAGCAGCCTCACACTGGAGACTTTAGTTTCTCAGGTCCAAATGCAGTGTATAGAAGTTCCCATGAGGGGTTCCATACTGCATATTCATGAAAAAAGAATGGCTATGTGAGGACTCACCTGTACTCTTAAGGATTCCAATGCATGAGGGAAGAAGGCTGCCCTACACACTATGACATTTAATTTCTCTCAGTCTCAGTATCCTCTCCTTTTGCCCCACTCACCCTCTCACTCATCCCTAAAGTGGCCAACATAAATTTGCCACGAAATATTTTAAAAAGTTAATTATGGTACTTTAAAAAAATTTTGGGCCGGGTACAGTGGCTCACGCCTGTAATCCCAGCTCTTTGGGAGGCCAAGGTGGGCAGATCACCTGAAGTCTGGCCAGGTTTGAGACCAGACTGACCAACATGGTGAAACCCCATCTCTATGAAAAATACAAAAATTAGCCAGTTGTGGTGGTGTGCGCCTGTAATCCCAGCTACTTGGGAGGCTGAGGCAGGAGACTCACTTGAACCTGGGAGGCAGAGGTTGCAGTGAGCTGAGATGACACCACTGCACTCCAGCCTGGGTGACAGAACAAGACTCCATCTCAAAAAATAAAATAAAAAATAAAAAACACTGTGGATAGTTTGGACTCACACAAAGGGAAGTTTTCTATCCCTTTAGCATATTTGCATTTAATAGAAAAGGCAGTGCCACTGGGGTCTGCTTTTTTTATTTATTTATTTTTTTTTTTAAATAGAGACAAGGTTTCACCTTGTTGCCCAGGCTGATCTCAAACTCCTGAGCTAAAGGAATCCATTGGCCTTGGCCTCCCAAAGTGCTGGGATTACAGGAGTGAGCCACTGCGCCCAGCCTAGGCCCAGTGATCCTTAAAAACTCAGAGTAATGGAGCCAGATCAAATTGCTGATAGAGTCTGCAAGTTTACAGAAAATAAACATACTGTCTTCTTCCTCAGTAGGTTCATTTCTGGAACCCAAGCTGATTTCTGTCAGAAGACTGGAGGTGTGTTGCTCTTGCTCAGAATCTGGGACTAGAGCAGGGGGTGCGTGTGGATACCCACGCTCTCAAATGAGAGAGAGCCAAGAAATGCATTTGAGAAATCAGGGTGGAGGGTGAAAGAGGACTCACTAGACATTATGTTAACTATGGATTCTTCTGTGCCTGGGGTAAAATATTTAACAATGAAATTAATTTTTCATGGTAAGTAAATATGACTTAGGGCTTCCCAAGAGAGCTGCATTGGGATTCCAGGACGGGGTTATCGAGTGGTTCAGCCCAATGGACGAACCAAGCTCCCTGTCAAAGGCCATTGTGCAGTTCTCTTTTTCTGATGCCCATCCTTTCCCTAGTGTTCACCAAATTTGCTTTACAGTTTTAAGTCTCTAGGCAATCCCACGCTGGGGAAGGACTTACAAAGCTACCCATCTTGGGGAATCGTAGAGAGCCACCCGCTTTCCTTCTCACCCTCTTTCTAGGATCCCTTGTCCCCAGTTCTAAAACTCAGCCTCCTGCTTCATGAGCAGGACCATTGAAGCTGACGGTTCTGGCAGTCCCCACGGTTAGACAAGGACTCAAGCAAAGGAGGAGAAGTGGGAGAGGAGAAGCAGCCGGGAGGAGCAGGGATACATCCAAGGCCCTTGTGTATTATCCCAAACTTCCCTGCTGACCCATCTCCCTGTATTCATGCCTCTTAGCACTTTTGTGACTTTGCCATCATGTTTATTTTAACCTAATTTGTATTAATCTACAGGAGAGGAACGTATCACACATGCTTTGTCCCCGCCCTAAGCCCTGCCTAGCAGGTGTGTTATACTCCCCATAACAGGGTATACTCACATACGCAGGAAGTCCTTTCAAGCTTATCTGAGTTGGTCTCATCTTTATCAAGAGAGAAGGATGCATCCTCCTAAAGGGGGACTGACAGCTCCTGACCCTGATTCTCTACCACGGCTAAGTGTGTCCAGGCCAATTCTCATGGAACCTGGTGCAGGCATGACCTCTGGCAAGAGCGGTCACAGTGGACGACAGATCTGGGCCTCTAGAAGTGACTGGCATCACCTCGTGTCTAATCTTCCTTTCCTTGGGACATTTTACTCTGTTTCTCTTAGAGCTTCCAAGGAATGCAGGACAGAAACGTCCACATGTAAAGACGTGTGCATTTAATGCCCAGGGACCTACCATGGGCCCAGCCCTGGGTATCTTCCTAGCTGGTTCATAGCCTTTTGGTTACTCCTTAAATTCCGCCAGAGCTGCCCACTTGAGGAAGAGGAGCAGGTAGCCACCCCCTCCTTTGCAAATGATACAGACTGTGCCTCTCTCCATCCAGCATTTTATCAGGCAGCAGCTGGAACCTGGCACGAACACACAGGGTTAGAAATGGTGTAGGGTAGGCCGGGCGCGGTGGCTCACGCCTGTAATCCCAGCACTTTGGGAGGCTGAGGCAGGCCGATCACGAGGTCAGGAGATCCAGACCATCCTGGCGAACACGGTGAAACCCCGCCTCTACTAAAAATATAAAAATTAGCCAGGTGTGGTGGCGGGCGCCTGTAGTTCCAGCTACTCAGGAGGCCGAGGCAGGAGAGTGGTGTGAACCCAGGAGGCGGAGCTTGCAGACAGCCGAGACTGCGCCACTGCATTCTAGCCTGGGTGACAGAGCGAGACTCCATCTCAAAAAAAAAAAAAAAAAAAAAGATAATGGCATAGTGTAGGGTGGACAGGAGGAAAGGCAGGCCCTGCATCTGAGCTGTTCCTCCTATTGTCTCCAACACCTAAAACATCCCAGTCTGTTCATCTACACAATGAGCAGAATATCCATTTTGAGACTGGGAAGAGTGGAGATAAGGTCAGTATGAATATAGAAATAAGGTATAGATATCCTGCTTGAAACCTTCCAAATGCCTCTGTTTCACTTACAAAAAATTCTAAACTCCTGTCCATGGCCTATAGTGCTGGATGCACTCTGGCCCTGCCTGGCTCCTGAGTCTTGTCTGCCTCACTCTTCCCCTCTCACCATCCTCCAGGGAACAATCTCCTTTGGTTCTGCAGACGCTCCAAGCTTGTTCCCAGTCTGTTTTTGCACTTGCTTCTCCCTGCACCCAGCATCCTCTCACGTGGCCCAGGCCTCCATGAGGCTGTCTCTGACCACGCAGTCCACAGGAGCACGCCCAGACACTCTCTCACCACTGCTTTTTACTTTCTGTCAGTTGACACCAGCTGACATGATCTCATTCGCTTACTGACGTGTGAGGGCAGGAAATGTGTCTGTCTCGCTTATCACCAACTCTCCAGCTCTTACTGCCTAGGACAGGGTGTGTACTGGAATATGTGATGGGGGAGTGAATGCATGCTAAGTCTAGACAATGCCCGGAGCGGGCTATAGACCCACTCATGTGAACTTCCGCTCACCCCCGCCCCAGAATCTTCCCAGGCCCAGATCTGCCCTTTCTCTGAGTGTTCCCACTCCCCAGCCAGCAGGCCATGTTTTAGGGCTGGACCCAGCACCATCTGGAATTGAAACTCCTGATTAGGCCTCCTCGCATGTGAAACTGGGCTGCAGCCCCACCCCCGGGGAGAGTGGCCCTCACTTTCTTTGGTGACACAAAGCTGCTCCTACCCAGGGAGAGCCTGATGGAGTTCAGTGTCCACTTATGGTCCAGTCGTGCCACCCTGGGTACTGGGGCCGGGCACCCTCCTCCTGGGTAAGGCAGGAATCAGGCTGGGGTGGGGACAGTGTTCTGTTACTCTTGAACATGTGCTTTGAGAGGAGCAGCATAAATAAAGAGACACAGCCAAGGGAAAGGTGTATATTTAAAATTCCTCCCCTTCATTTTCTTCTTCAAACGAATCAGTCCCCACTTCTTCATAATCCTTCTCCAGGGCAGCTAAGTCTTCCCTGGCCTCAGAAAATTCTCCTTCTTCCATTCCCTCTCCGACATACCAATGCACAAAGGCCCGCTTGGCGTACATGAGGTCAAACTTGTGGTCGAGGCGGGCCCAGGCCTCCGCAATGGCCGTGGTGTTGCTGAGCATGCAGACGGCCCGCTGCACCTTGGCCAGGTCTCCCCCGGGCACCACAGTCGGGGGCTGGTAGTTGATGCCCACCTGAGGGACAGAGAAAGAGGAGGAGCCACAGAAGAAGATTCAAGTCAGTCAGAGGATAACTCAGGATGGGGCATCTTGGTCACCTGGCATGGCTTCAAGTCACGGTCATGGGCGTGGGAGTGGGTCTGTGGGATGCAACAGGCGGGATGGGACTGGGGAAGCCAGCAGGTGGTGAGGGAGGAGCTGAAGAGAAAGTGAAAGCAGGCGGGGCAACAGAGCACAAACCCATCTCTACAAAAAAAAAAAAATTAGCCAGGCATGGTGGCCACGCCTACTAGTCCCAGCTACTCAGGGAGGCTGAGGTGGGAGGAACACTTGAGCCCATGAGGTCAAGGCTACAGTGGGCTACAGTGGTACCACTGTACTCTAGTAGCAGGGACAGAGTGAGACCCTGTCTCTCTTTTTTTTTTTTGAGACGGAGTCTCGCCCTGTTGCCCAGGCTGGAGTGCAGTGGCACAGTCTCGGCTCACTGCAAGCTCCGCCTCCCAGGTTCACGCCATTCTCCTGCCTCAGCCTCCCGAGTAACTGGGACTACAGGTGCCCGCCACCACGCCTGGCTAATTTTTTGTAGTTTTAGTAGAGATGGGGTTTCACCGTGTTGTCCAGTATGGTCTCGATCTCCTGACCTCGTGATCCGCCCGTCTCGGCCTCCCAAAGTGCTGGGATTACAGGCATGAGCCACTGCGCCCGGCCAACCCTGTCTCTTAAAAAACAAACAAACAAGGCCGGGCGCGGTGGCTCAAGCCTGTAATCCCAGCACTTTGGGAGGCTGAGATGGGCGGATCACGAGGTCAGCAGATCGAGACCATCCTGGCTAACCCAGTGAAACCCCGTCTCTACTAAAAAATACAAAAAACTAGCCGGGCGAGGTGGCGGGCGCCTGTAGTCCCAGCTACTCTGGAGGCTGAGGCAGGAGAATGGCGTAAACCCGGGAGGCGGAGCTTGCAGTGAGCTGAGATCCGGCCACTGCACTCCTGCCTGGGCGACAGAGCGAGACTCCGTCTCAAAAAACAAACAAACAAACAAACAAACAAAAGTAGGTGGGGAAGGGCTGGGCAATCAAAGGCTAGAGAAGGAGGACAGGGCTGGTATAGGGGGCTCAGCAAGTAGGCAAATGAGTCACGAGCGACATTAGGAGCGGGTGGGGAGGTGTCTGGTACATGTGTACGTGTAAGAGGGAAATGCATTCTAGATTCGAAGCTATTCAAAAGTGTACTCTCTCCCAAGTGGTCATCTGAAGCTCCTCTTTAGTTGTGTTGCAAGTAAATTTAAGGAAGTTTCCCTGCCAAGAGTTGGAAGAGGTCACAGGGATATTCCAGAGCAGTAAATAAAGAGAGCCGAAAGGCCCTGGGGTGGTGCTGGTGTTAACCAGGCTCTATGTTTTTGGAAATCGGGAGTTCTTAGAAGAAAAGCAGGGACTCCAATCCAAGAAGGTTGTTGAAGGTCTTGCCAAGTTCTGGCAGCATGGCAGGTCTCCCAGGCTCAGCCCAGCCCCGTCTTGCGGTGGCGCCGCTATCCTGGAAATCTCTCTTCTTCCCAACACATGTCCCAAACCAAAGCCAACCCCAGGAACCATGGGAAACTGGGACAAGTCTAACGTGGCAAACCGTGACATTACTTATGGGGACTGTGAACCACAGGGATGTCCTCGGCCACCTCTCCCACTGAGACCACCACATTTTAATTGCCAGTCTCTTAAATCCATAGCTTTAAAATGCACATCCTCCTGAGGGGCTGGGGTGGGAATGGCAGCCAGCTGTGCAGCAACATGGGTAGCCAGCCAGCCACTGGGCCCACAGCAGCCGTCATTCCTCTTAGGCCAGGTGGCATCTTGGAGGCAGAGGTGCTACTGGGAGAGGGGCAAAGTGGGGAAGGGAAAGGCAATGAATATGAACTTGGCCACATCACATATGTTACTAGATCTGAACCGACTGCCATAAACCTTGAGCCTGGGCCAGCTTGCCCTCCTCTAAGTGCTAACATCTCTTGACCTGAGTCAAGCGGGGACAAGCACTGCTGGAGAGAATGTAAGATGCAGTTTAGCAGCATTCACTCCAGGGAACGTACTTTTCTTAGCTTATGCTAATGCTACCATAATGATCCTTCAGGACATAACCCCAGAGCTTCTGCTTGAAGGAGAGAATGAGGGGGCATTTCCTTTTTGTTAATTTCCCCATCACCCGCCATGTCTCTCTCATTCATTCTCTTTTTTTCCCATTCATTCTCCTACTAGCTTGTTGTTTGTTTCCATTTGAAAAAGAAAAAAGAACTTCATGTTTTGGAAGACCTTGACTGGCTTTGCCAGGATGATTAGAACTGCCACAAAAAAAATAAGCATAGTGTTGAGGCAAAATTGTATAGGTAGCTAGGAGGATAGCAGTGAAAAGGAATGCCACACTCTTCACTCAGCAGAACAGCCAGGTCAAAGCCTCAGACTCACACAGGGCAGCCATGAGGCCAGCAGGCAGCTGGTGCCTCACACTTGTAACTCCTGCCAGGACGAACTGAGGCATGTTCATCTCTTCACCTCCAGCAACGGAGACAAATCCTGACACATAATAGGTACCTGTAAAACCTCTGAATGATTGAAAGCACGACTAGGGGCCGGGCTTGGTGGCTCATGCCTGTAATCCCAGTGCTTTGGGAGGCCGAGGTGGGTGGATCACCTGAGGTCAGGAGTTTGAGACCAGCCTGGCCAACATGGTGAAACCCCATCTCTACTAAAAATACAAAAATTAGCCAGGCATGGTGGTGCACACCAGTAATCCCAGCTACTTGGGAGGCAAAGGCAAGAGAATCACTTGAACCCAGGAGGCGGAGGTTGTAGTGAGGCGAGATCGCACCACTGCACTCCAGCCCGGGCAACAGAGCAAGACTCCGTCTCAGGGGAAAAAAATTTTAAAAAATAAAATAAAAAGAGAGAGCACGACTAGAGGACACTAGTTAAAGGGAATGTGGTAGCTGTTATGATGGCAGAATCTGACAAAAGACCATGGGCGGAGTGGCTGAGCTGTTCACATGCACAGCCAGGCTGCATGCCTGCCGGTCCAGCTCAGAGGGTTGACTTCAACCATTCGGCATTCCTGGTCCTGGGGCCCCAGGGCCTACCCTCGCTATTTCGTATCTCCCCACTGACTCTCTGAGCCTGGCATTTTCCAGACTGCGGGCACTTGGTCAACCACCAGTCACGCAGCTTGCTGGTTTTTGCTTATTCCTGGTTAATGGCAATGGAAAATAGCAATCATAGAATAACTACAAAAGTATCTTATTACTCCAAATTGATTGAGATGTGCAGGATAGATATTTACATTTTCAAAATAAATTGGGAGAGCACATCTTTTTGTGAGAGGGAGGCATCATACTCCTCTGGCAACTGGAATAATTTGGTTAACTCTAAAATTAAAATGGCCACAAAATCATGCTGTACAAGGAAGCGTAAAATATCCATGAAAACTAACTTTAAGTTGGAGGCTGGATGCGGTGGCTCACGCCTGTAATCACAGCACTTTGGGAGGCCAAGATGGGTGGATCACAGGGTCAAGAGATCAAGACCATCCTGGCTAACATGGTGAAACCCCCTCTCTACCAAAAATACAAAAATTGGCCGGGTGCGGTGGCTCAAGCCTGTAATCCCAGCACTTTGGGAGGCCGAGACGGGCGGATCACGAGGTCAGGAGATCGAGACCATCCTGGCTAACACGGTGAAACCCCGTCTCTACTAAAAAAAATACAAAAAACTAGCCGGGCGTGGGTATGGTGCCTGTAGTCCCAGCCACTCGGGAGGCTGAGGCGGAGAATGGCGCAACGCTGGGAGGCGGAGCTTGCAGTGAGCTGAGATCCGCCACTGCACTCCAGCCTGGGTGACAGAGTGAGACTCCATCTCAAAAAAAAAAAAATACAAAAATTAGCCGGCTGCAGGGCGGGATGCCTGCAGTCCCAGCTACTCGGGAGGCTGAGGCAGGAGAATGGCGTGGGACCCGAGGTAGAGGCCGGTGAGCCGAGATCCCGCCACTGCACCTGCAGCCTGGGGTGACAGAGAGAGATTCTGTCTCACAAAAAAAAAAAAAAAAAAAAAAAAAAAGGGCCAGGAGCGGTGGCTTATGCCTGTAATCCCAGCACTTTGGGAGGCCAAGGCAGGCAGATCACGAGGTCAGGAGATCGAGACCATCCTGGCTAACATGGTGAAACCCTGTCTCTACTAAAAATACAAAAAATTAGCCGGGTGTGGTGGCCAGCGCCTGTAGTCCCAGCTACTCGGGAGGCTGAGGCAGGAGAATGACGTGAACCCAGGAGGCAGAGCTTGCAGTGAGCCGAGATCGCGCCACTGCACTCCAGCTTGGGTGACAGAGCAAGACTCACAAAAATAAAAATAAATAATAAATAATAAATAAAGGCCAGGAGCAGTGGCTCACGCCTGTAATCCCAGCACTTTGGGAGGCCGAGGCAGGTGGATCATGAGGTCAGGAGATCGAGATCATCCTGGGTAACACAGTGAAACCCTGTCTCTACTAAAAATACAAAAAATTAGCCAGGCGTGGAGGCGGGCGCCTGTAGTCCCAGCTGCTTGGGAGGCTGAGGCAGGAGAATGGCGTGAACCTGGGAGGCGGAGCTTGCAATGAGCCGAGATTGTGCCACTGCACTCCAGCCTGGGCGACAGAGTGAGACTCCGTCTCAAAAAAAAAAAACAAATAACTAACATTAGGCAAATTGAATTAAATCATGAACACCAAAAGCATGGCCCTTCAGGTCAGTAGATTCCGGCCAATACCAAATCATTACTTGTTGCTCAGTAAACAAAACCAAAGGTGATTAACCAATTAACCAATTTAAAATAGCACCAAACTTTTCTAAAATGGCCGAAACAGACAAAACTTTAACAGCATTTGTGTCTCAACCAAAGCTGAATTCCACTCATGTTACATTTGGTTGAAGTCCCCCTCCCCTTATCATCACATAAAGCCTGAAGCACCCATGGAATTGCGTATCTTTGGTAATCTCCCTCTGCTTCTCTGGTCCTCTCCCCACTTCCTAAGTCATCAGCTCTCACCTTGAAGCCTGTGGGACACCAGTCTACAAACTGGATGGTCCTCTTGGTCTTGATGGCAGCAATAGCAACGTTCACATCCTTGGGCACCACGTCGCCCCGGTAGAGCATGCAGCAGGCCATGTACTTGCCATGTCTCGGGTCGCACTTCACCATCTGGCTGTTGGGCTCAAAGCAGGAGCTGGTGATCTCGGCCACGGAGAGCTGTTCATGATAGGCTTTCTCGGCAGAGATGATGGGCGCGTAGGTGACCAGCGGGAAGTGGATGCGGGGATAGGGTACCAGGTTGGTCTGGAACTCAGTGAGGTCCACATTGAGGGCCCCGTCAAAGCGGAGAGAAGCAGTGATTGAGGACACAATCTGACTGATGAGGCGGTTGAGGTTGGTATAGGTAGGGCGCTCGATGTCAAGGTTCCTGCGGCAGATGTCATAGATGGCTTCGTTGTCCACCATGAAAGCACAATCTGAATGTTCCAGCGTGGTGTGGGTGGTCAGGATGGAGTTGTAGGGCTCCACCACTGCAGTAGAGACCTGGGGGGCTGGGTAGATGGCAAACTCTAGCTTGGATTTCTTGCCATAATCCAGGGAGAGGCGTTCCATCAGCAGAGAAGTGAAGCCGGAGCCAGTGCCTCCACCAAAACTGTGGAAAATCAGGAAACCCTGCAGGCCAGAGCAAGCGTCTGTCTGGGGAGAGCAGGACAGGAGAAGAAATCATGAAGACAAGTTTCTGAGAACACCCCACAGTGAAAAACGCCAGACCACCGACTCTGTCTGCCCCATCCCACCTCTCTACAGTGTTTTGTGGATGAAATCAAAACAGCTATGAAGAAGTAAGGAAATAAAAGGAGTTGTACTGATCTTTGGAGGAGTGGCTAAAATATGGGATGGGGCCAGGCACAGTGACTCAATGCCTGTCTGAGTCAGGAGGCTCCACTGAGGCCGAGGATCCATTGAGGCCAAGGATCCATTGGCCTTGGGAAGCTGAGGCAGGAGGATCCATTGAGGCCAGGAGTTCCCAACCAGCCCGGGCAACATAGTAAGATCTCACATCTACAAAAAATTGTAAAAATGAACTGGGCATGGTGGCGCACACCTGTAGTCCCAGTTACTTGGGATGCTGAGGGAGGGGGATCACTTGAGCCCAGGAGCTCACAGCTGCAGAAATCTATGATCACACCACTGTACTCTGGCCTGGATGACAGAGCAAGACTCTGTCTCTATTTTTGTTTTAATAGGATGGCAAGCTGCAGGGGCACACGCCTCTAGGTACATGAAGGTTTCAGCCCACTAGCTTGGTTGAACAGGGAATGAGAGTTTCAGAACCACAGTGGATGGTGACTTTGCCCTTTGGGGGCCCCAACTCCTTGCCCACTTTCCCTGCTATTGTCATTTGATTTTGTGGGAACTGCTACCTACAGACTTCAACCTAACCTTGGAAGGTGACTCAGGGCACCAATTTCAGAAAGGTACATGGAGCCGGAAAGCCTGAGTTCTAACATCAACTTTGCCATTTCTTGGTTGTAAGAACTTGAGCAAGTTACTGAACCTCTCCAAACTTCTGTTCCTTCTTTTTTATTTTGAGACAGTGTCTCGCTCTGTCGCCAGGCTGGAGTGCAGTGGTGCAATCTTGGTTCACTGCAACCTCCGCCTTCTGGGTTCAAGCAATTCTCCTGCCTCAGCCTCCTGAGTAGCTGTGACTACAGGCGCCTGCCACCATGCCCAGCTAATTTTTTGTATTTTTAGTAGAGATGGGGTTTCACCATGTTGGCCAGGATGGTCTCCATTTCTTGACCTCGTGATCCGCCCCCCTTAGCCTTCCAAAGTGCTGGGATTACAGGTATGCGCCACTGTGCCCGGCCACTTCTCTTCCTTCTTAGTGAAAATGGGGACAATAGAAAATCCTCATAAGGTTATTGTGACAATTAAATAAAATAGCATAACATGCTGAGCAAGGACTGATGCGTTGTAGGCACGGATGTCAGCTCTTATCAGAGAATTCACAGAATCACAGGATTTTCCCACTGGGTGTGATTTGAACTTTTGGGGACCACAGACAGCTTTGAGGCCAATGACCCTGACAAGCCCTCCTCTAAACAGAAAAAGTGAACATATGCAAAAATTTGGCACCCAGCCGGGTGCGGTGGCTCAAGTCTGTAATCCCAGCACTTTGGGAGGCCGAGACGGGCGGATCACGAGGTCAGGAGATTGAGACCATCCTGGCGAACACAGTGAAACCCCGTCTCTACTAAAAAAATACAAAAAACCAGCTGGGCGAGGTGGCAGGCGCCTGTAGTCCCAGCTACTCGGGAGGCTGAGGCAGGAGAATGGCATAAACCCGGGAGGCGGAGCTTGCAGTGAGCTGAGATCCGGCCACTGCACTCCAGCCTGGGCGATAGAGCGAGACTCCGTCTCCAAAAAAAAAAAAAAATTGGCACCCTTAGCTCCCAGGCAAAGAACATGTGATCAGGTCCAAGCTTTTCCACTTACAGATAAGCAAATGGAAGCTTAAAGAAAGAAAGTGACACAACCTACAACTCAGAGCTTTATAGTCCAACCAACTGAGTTCAAGCCCCAACTCTGCCACTTTTTAGCTGTGTGACCCAGGCTAAGATATTGAACCACCCCGGCCCTCACTTTCTTCATCTGTAAAGTACAGAAGGAGACCTCCTAAGTATAATTATTAAGGATTAAATGAAGGAATGTACTTGACATTTGTAATGGCATTTGTAAGTGCCCAAATGGATCAGCAATCTCTTCCTCTTCTCTTCCAAGTTAAATGCTTTGTTAACCTGTGTTTCCAACCAGCAGAGACCTCATCCTGCCTTACACCCGGAAGCTTCCCCAGATACTACCAGAGAGTATCAATGAGTAGGGCCTCAGCCTGGAACACAGTCTATGATGCCAACACAGAGGAAGGGGCATCATCCCTTTGCGTGCTTCTTAAAGAATTTAAGCAGAAATTCCCAAACCTTAGGAGCTCCATTCTATAGCCGGGGGTCACATGCCTCTCCCCAGCCTCATCAAAGAGGCATGGGGCCAATTGTGTCCACTCCAGCCTGGCCCACCCATCCCCTGCCCTCCTGACTCTTACCAGCTTCCGTATGCGGTCCAGCACCAGGTCAATGCTCTCTTTGCCCACCGTGTAGTGGCCCCGGGCATAATTGTTGGCTGCATCCTCCTTTCCTGTGATGAGCTGCTCTGGATGGAAGAGCTGGCGGTAGGTTCCTGCCCGAACCTCATCTTCCAAGAGAGGAAGACCATTAGGTCCTACTGCCCAGGGGAGAAGCCCCCCTCCCTATCACACTACCGCAGGACCCCCTTCCGGTCTCCCCTACCTATAAAACTCCACGGAGGTTTTAAGCCAGACCACATCATAATGAATCCGCAAAAGGCTATGAGAATTCCTGGGGAGCTCAGGGACTAACAGAGCCAAGGCCTGTGGCTCATGTGGGTGGTGAGAAGCAGGCTGCCCTGCTGGCTGGAACCCTAAAAAGCCTGAGCTTTACAAAGCTCATCCAACACTGCCGGCGCAGTGGCTCACGCCTGCAATCCTAACACTTTGGGAGGCCAAGGTGGGCGGATTGCCTGAGCTTAGGAGTTCGAGACCAGCCTGGGCAAGATGGTGAAACTCCATCTCTACTAAAATACAAAAAATTAGCCGGGTGTGGCGGCGTGCGCTTGTACTCCCAGCTACTCGGGAGGCTGAGGCAGGAGAATCGCTTGAACCTGGGAGGCAGAGGCTGAGGTGATCCGAGATCTTGCACTGCACTCCAGCCTGGGCAACAAGACAGAGCAAGACTCCATCTCCAAAATAAAAACCCACAACGACAAAACCTGGGCCGGCCGGGCACCATGGCTCACGCCTGTAATCCCAGCATTTTGGGAGGCCAAAGCAGGCAGATCACGAGGTCAGGAGATCGAGAACATGTTGGCTAACATGGTGAAACCTCATCTCTACTAAAAATACAAAAAATTAGCCGGGCGTGGTGGCAGGCACCTGTAGTCCCAGCTACTCAGGAGGCTGAGGCAGGAGAATGGCGTGAACCCGGGAGGTGGAGCTTGCAGTGAGCCGAGATCATGCCACTGCACTCCAGCCTGGGCGACGGAGCAAGACTCCGTCTCAAAAAAACAAAACAAAACAAAACAAAAAAAGCAAAATACCGAAAAACAAAAAACAAAGCGCATCGAACACCAATACCAGCTGCCTCTCCTCCCTTCCACCTTGACCCTCAAGGTTTCCCTTTCGTTTTTCCTTTCATGCTGCAAGGTGTACCAACAGTTTAACTTAAGTCCATTTGCATTAACATGTTCTAGGGACATGGAGAAAGATTCAGGATGATCTGCCCAGAACCTAGACCCTCCCAACAGTTGTCCCACCCCTCAACTCCACCTCGTGGTGGCAATAATACATGCCAGGCATTAGACATATTTTAGAATAATGTGAAGCAAAGCTATGTTCCAGGTCCTAGAGGAGCAAGAGCCCTAGAGAGGCCTTTAAGGGGTCTCTGCTCACTTCCAAGGGTCCACACAAGCAGATCAAGACACATCAGGCCCCAACTATGTCGCCTTTTCTCTTTGGGGTTCCTCTACTGCGTGCAGAAAAGTCATCTGTGCAGTGGCCTGGGAGGTAACCTGCACTTTGTGCATTGGTACAAAGCATCAAGGGGGTGGAGCATCTGCCCTCTGTTGCCCCTAGACATTGGTGTTCAGGCACTATAGTTCACGCCCAGTCCTCTTCGGGGAACTGTCCATGTCTTGCTTGATGAGCGAGGCTTGAAGCTGGGGAAATCCTGATGTTCAACTGAGAGTTGACCCAGGGGTCAGAAATGGGGGAAGTGGCACTATTGGGGGATAGTGTGGGAGGTGGAGATCTGCCCAGACACGAGGCAGAATTCCTCTATGTTTCCTAAACCTGAAGGAACCTCATTCCAGAACTCCAGCAGCCCCTGGCTGTGAAGGAATGTGCCCGCCGTGATAGGCCCCTTTGTGTGTAAGATGCTCTGAGGTTATACCCACCCCTGAGGGCAGACTCCGAAACCTATACTTAGGGAAACTGGTCACTTAGGGGAGTCTTATAATTCCTACAATTATTTGGGTTTTCTTATCCTTAGTATTTAGTAGCGATGTGACCATTTTGGCACAGCGCCGCAGGTCTCGGGGGTTTGAGTGGGAGGCATTTTGTTCGGCATAGAGTCTTGATCACTGTTATGAGATTCTCCGAGACTGTGGGGACCCCAAGGAGCTGACAGATATCACGTGGGGTGGGAGGCTCCGGTTGCACCAGCCCCACCTTCCAGCTAGAGAGGCTCCTTCCTTAGCTACTGTGGGTCAATGCCTCTGCGGTTTCACGGTGTTCTCTGTGGAGAGGATCTCCGCCCCCACTCACCCACTACGGTAGGCTCCAGATCTATCATGACGGCCCGGGGCACGTGCTTCCCATTGCCAGTCTCGCTGAAAAAGGTGGTGAAGGAGTCATCATCATTGATCTTGCTGGCTTGAGCATCAAAAGTGCCATCTGCCTGGATGCCGTGTTCCAGGCAGAAGAGCTCCCAGCAGGCATTGCCAATCTGAACTCCTGCTTGGCCCACGTGGACTGATATGCATTCCCGCTGTGGGGAGAGGGAAGCATCGAGGTCAGAGAGTCCAGGCCCCCAGCATGCCTTTGCCTTACACCCCGGTAACATTCACCTTGCAGGCCAGCCCGGCCCCAGCCCCGCACTGCCAGCTGACGTTGAGGCTGCAGGTGCCCCAGCTCTAGAGCAGCTGGACCAGGACTTAGATCCAAAGAAGACACAGCTGTTTTGTGCTTTGCTCTGAAGGTTGCCTCCCAGGGTTAACCTTTTACACCAGGAAAGAAAAACAGAGGGCGGTTGCAAAGATGAAGCAAGGGGCTAATTCCAAACCACAAGACTCCTGCACTGGTGAAGAAGGCCCAAGGAAGAACTGGTGATCACGGCAGAAACTCCTTCAACCTACTCCCACGCAAGCCAGCATTCATAGCCACTCCTGACCCTGACTTTCTGAGCATTGCGCACACATGTGTACATACACGCACACACAGTCTCAGGGTATCACAGAGCGAATGAGCACTCATGAAAGGAACATGCTCTGGAAGTATACGCCATGTCAGTAGTATCATGGTTACCGGTGTAGAAGTAAAGGATTATTTGTTATCCCAAGAGAGGATTGGGAGGGTATGGTATAAATTAGGCCCCTCCTGCATGCCGAACAATTGGAAAATCTTTGCAGCCCCAAAGCCTGCCCCTTACCTATGCCAGGCCACGTGTCAAGGAAAGCTGACCCCGGAGTGTCCTTAGCTCTGCCTTGCTCTGATGTGAAGCCACAAGTGCCTGATTGGTATTTGTACTAACAGCTTAAGATGGGGAGTGCGCTGACGGGAATGTAAATTGGTTCAGCCACCGTGGAAAACAGCTTGGAGATTTCTCAAAGAACTTAGAACTACCATTTCACTCAGCAATCCTGTTACCGGGTATACATCCAAAAGAAAATCGTCCTACCAAAAAGACACGTGCACTCACACATTCATCACAGCACTCTTCACAACAGCAAAGACACAGAACCAACCAGGTGCCCAGCAACGGTGGGCTGGATACAGAAAATGTGGTGCATATACACCATGGAATACTACGCAGCCCCCAAAAAAGAATGAAATCATATCCTTTGCAGCAACATGGATGCAGCTGGAGGTTATTATCCTATGCAAATTAATGCAGGAATAGAAAACCAAATACCACATGTTCTTATAAGTGGGAGCTAAACATGGGGTACTCATGGACAGAAAAATGGCAACAGTAGACACTGGGGACTACTAGAGCGGGGAAGGAAGGAGGGGGCAAGGATTGGAAAACTAACCTTTGGGTACCATGCTCACTACCTGGATGATGGGATTAATTGGACCCCAAACCTTGGCATCACGATATATACCAGTGTAACAAATCTGCACATGTACTCTCTGAATCTAAAGTAAAAGTTGAAATGATTAAAGAAAAAGGGGGGTGGGGAGAGTGTTTGTGTGTGTGTGTGTGTGTGCGCACGCACGCGTAGGGATGATAGACTCATCGTCCCACCCACACCTTGCCCTGGGGAAGCAGTGGCCCACACAAGGTGGCACTGTGCCTGGGGCAGCTGCCTGAGCCCAACAGGAAGCATGTGCCAGGTCTGTGGGTTTCTATTTTTATCTATGACTTGCCCTGGCATTTTCCAGCTCCAGGTAACCCAAGCCAGGGGCAGAGCTTCCAGAGGGCACGGCTGAGCACAGAAGCCAGTAGAGTCCACGTCAAAGTGTGGGGCTCCTGGGGACGTGGAAGAATTTCTGGGCATGGAGAGCAGGGCAGCTGCCTCGAGTAGCATCTTGAGGGGTCAGAGTGTCAGGACCATTGCCCCCTAGTTCAATTTTACAACTGTGCCCCCACCTAGTCCTGCCTCTGTGCTGGAGCTGAGCGACACCTGGTCCTTGCCTTGAGGGAGGATGAGCACGGGGATGAGCACGGGGCAGCCTGATACGGGGGGAAGTCCGACGGGGGACGCAACCTGCTGGATCTCCGTAAGCCTGGTGGCTAGGGAGAGGCTTTACCCACAGAGCGGCCCACGCCCCAGGTTCACATCTGGCCTTCTCAGTTTACTTTCTGTGCTGCATGGCCTGGGCTGAGTTACTGAACCTCTCCTCATCTGAAAAGTATAAGTGAGCCAGAGTTGTTGATGCTGTCTTGCCATTATCATTTTCATTACGGTACTACCTGGTAGCATTTTTCTCCACCGGGAAGCAGCACACACAGAAAGAGCTCCCGGGTCCCTGCTCCTCTCTCCTTTATTGTGGGGTCTAGTCTCTGCCTCCATCTGAGGGTTCAATTCAGACCTAAGGAAAGCAGCGTCTGCATCCAGAAGCCACCAACAACCAGCGAGTTATCCACCCAGACCACGGCGTCACATTCAGCACGTGGCTGTGGCTTCCCAGGGAGGTGTGGAAGCTGAGGGGACACTGGAGAGGCCCGAGGAGGGCCTGGTCCTATATATTATCCTTCTAAGTGACAGTATCCTCTGTGGTCCTAACCCTCAGCCTTCTGGGTCTATCGCCCCCTCACCACCACCACATCCCGACCACCCTCTAGTCCTGCCTACGGTGCTGCCCGGCCCCCAGCCTGCTCTCACTTCTGGAACATAATGGGGCTTTCCAGGGAGGATGCAGGGATATTTTAGGAAAATCAAAGATCATGGGAGGAAGAGTCAAGGATCTGGGGAACTGAAAACCACTAGCATGACGACAACGTTTTTAGCCTCTTTTAATGCCCTCTTTAATCTCACACTAATACATATGCCAGTCTTTACAAAATGTCTGTCTCTTTCTCTCTCCCCTGCCCCCGTCATGCGCGCGCGCGCACACACACACACACACACCCCTTAGAAAGAGCTATTTTCCCTATTGAACTCGCTTGTAAGAATAATGGGAGGCATAAAATAGACTCAGAAATGACTGACAGATTCATAGGTGCTCCCAAAAGCGAAAAGTAGCTACAGCAATCAAGAGAGAAGGAAGGTCCCTGCTAACAGGAACCAGGCTCCTTGGAGAGAGGGAGGCGTCCAGGTCCGGGGTGGGGAGTGTGCTAGATAAGCCTGAAATGTTGCATAGCGCCTAGAGGCACGGAGGCTAACCCAGGCGCTGCCCGAGCACCTGAAGAGGCTCCCGTTGCCTAAGACAGACAACCTGAGCCTCACAAGGAGTGATGGCGGCATTTGAGTGAAGCAGGATGCACAGATGAAAATCTGCAAGTCCTTAAAGAAAACCCCCAGAGAAAAACTCATTTGTCCCTATCCAGACAGTCCTGTTAGTTAGGGAAGGCTCTTTTTGTTTTGTTTTCTTTTTTTTTTTCTTTGGAGACGGAGTCTCGCTCTGTTGCCCAGGCTGGAGTACAGTGATGCAGTCTTGGCTCACTGCAAGCTCCGACTACCAAATTCACACCATTCTCCTGCCTCAGCCTCCCGAGTAGCTGGGACTACAGGCACCCGCCACCACGCCCGGCTAATTTTTTGTATTTTTAGTAGAGATGAGGTTTCACCGTGTTAGCCAGGATAGAGAAGGCTCTTTTTCTTTAATCGAAGAATGTCTGCTAAGCAATGTGAACCAAATAATAGATTATGCAATATTGCCCTATTTCATCTTCTAATTACGTGATTGATTTGGACAAGAATGCCAGCATCATTAGGTGAAAGACTGATGGGAACTGAATCTTCGCCTAGAGCCAAAGAATCACTGTTACAGTCACAAGGGGGAAAATAAGTCCCAGGGTCTCCAGCCTAAGACTGCGATCAACCTCAGCATCGCTAATTGTGGGCCACCCCGACATTGAGGACCTCCTGATGGGACTCAGTGTGACACGCACCACCTGTGAGGACTTCCTCTCAAAAACACTCAGCCTTCATCACTGAGCCCGGTAGATTCACCTTCCACTTCACAGGCAACACAGGGATCACAGGGTTAGGTTCAGTGACATCAGAGAAAACAAAATCAATCCAGAAGGTGGAATATCCTACAGGGCAGCTAGTCCAGGTTTTTTGTTTTTTTTTTTTCTTTTTTTGGAGACGGAGTCTTGCTCCAGGCTGGAGTGCAGTGGCATGATCTTGGCTCACTGCAAGCTCCACCTCCCGGGTTCAGGCCATTCTCCTGCCTCAGCCTCCCAAGTTGCTGGGACTACAGGTGCCTGCCACCATGCCCAGCTAATTTTTTGTATTTTCAGTAGGGACGGGGTTTCACCATGTTAGCCAGGATGGTCTCGATCTCCTGACCTCGTGATCTGCCCGCCTCAGCCTCCCAAAGTGCTGGGATTACAGGCGTGAGCCACCGTGCCCGGCCCAGCCTTTTCAGCTCATGAGAAATGAAGAGCTGGGAGGGACTGTTCCGTATCAAAGGAACTAAAGCACCACCACCACACGCGTCATGGAGACTCTGACTGAATTCTCATTTGAACAAATCAAAATATTTGGGGGACAAATAAATTGATTTGCTTTGTTCAGCGTGTTCATACAATTGTGGTTAAGTATGAAAACATCCTTATTGTTTAGAGCTGCATCCGAAGCATTTAGGGGTAAAATGTCCTGATGTCTATACTTTAAAATCCTTCCCAAACACAGCAGATAACAGATGGAAAAATCATTCTTCTTAAATCTACATAATAGGTATATGGGTGGCACATTACTCTACTTTTCTGAAAGTTTGAAATTTTTCATAGTAAAAAGCAAAAATCATCATAACAAAGGAGACAGAGAAAAAATAGGAGCAGGGACTGCCCTCTCCAGAACCCCCTTACCCTGGGCCATTGCACGCAGTCACTTACTCAAATAATATTGACTACGTGCCTACTGTGTCAGGGCTTTGAAGTTCCAGGAAGAAATCACAAGTGAAATTCAAAGTTGCATGAGGCTTCATGGCACTGTGAGGTCCATGCCCAGCCGCAGCACTCTGCAGGCCTCTTGCACCTGCTCCTAGCAGGGACGGGGAGCAGCCCACAGCTCCGGCATCGAGCTCCCAGCTCAGGCACTGAGCTCGACTCCTGCAGCCATGCTGTCTCATCACCCTACCCAGCCTTTGGCCTGGAAGTTCCTCAGAGCGGACCCAGTGCTGACGCCCGTGGGAGGCATCCTCACGTCCAAGAAAGGGCATCCATCTATCATAACCAGGGATGTTGTATCGGCTCCGAACATTTAGGATACCGGAGCTGGGCCAGCCTCATGGACCACCTAATAGGAATTCCCTCTGCATTATTTTACAGATGAAACAGTTGAGTTCAGAGAGGAAAAGGAACAAATTCAACGTATCACAGCTCTGCAGCAGCAAAAGAGCCCGGATCAGAATCCAGGGCTTCTGACCCGGGCCTGACTTCTTTCCTTTAGACCACAGAGCCTCCTGCCTCACTTGCAGCTCTGAACTCCCAGGGCCCTGGGGTGTGCCCACATCTACGTCAATGCAAGACCAAGTTCGGATAGCAGAACTCCAAACAGGAAATGTCTCTGATGCAGAGCGAAATGGAGAATGGCTCATGGGGCGGTCTCTTTGAAAATGGGTCATCCTTGTCTGACAGAACCAGGCGTCTGCTTCTCGGTGCCCGTGTGTGCAGCTGGGGTTGGGGGCAAGGGGCAAGCTGACCCAGCAGAGGATATTTAAGTCATGCGCTCGCTCCAAACTCATATTTCAGATTCCCCTGTCTAGCCAATCAGGGCACATGCCTGTCACTCACACTGCTTCTCTCTCTCAGTTCTATTTTCAGTCTGGGCTTGTAGAGCTCAGACAAGTTCTGTACCCCTTGGCCCCTGTGAGGGGAGGAGGTCCCCTGTTTGCTGCAGAAGCGTCTCCCACCCAACTTCTTCTGGGGGGTGAAGAGGAGGGAGGTGCAGAGACTAAGGAGGTCCCTTCCTCATGAAAAGCATGCCACTTCTCACACAGACCTCATGCTGGGATAGCGACAAAAGGCACCTACTCATTTCTATAGCAAATCTTTTTGTGTGGTTGAATTCGAGACAGCATCGTGAGGTACTGGGCTCTCATTCATCCTTCAGGTCTCCAGTTAAATGTCACTTCCTAAGGGAAGTCTGCAAAACCCCAAGACAGCATAGGGCCCTGCCATGTGCTCCCCCATCCCCTTCATTCCTGTCATTGTAATCATCACATCGTATTATAGCTGCCTGTTCATTTTCTCACCTTTCTAGTAGAGAACGTAAGCTGTGTGAGGGCAAGGAACCTTTTTCACTCGTGGACTCCCCAGTACCGAGCCCAGTGCTTGAATGTAGCAGGTGCCCAGTTAACACAGGGAGGACTGGAATGAAAACCTTCCCTGAGGGGCTGCAATCCATGCAACCAGGACAGTGGCCAGTGCCTAAGAAGCATACAGGTCAAGCGCGGAGGGAGTTCCAAGAAGGAGACATCTTCTAGCTTGGTTTCCTAAAGGAGGAATATTCACAGGGACTCTGTAGAAGGCAGACAGCCAAGATGATCTGGGACAGTCCAGGTGGATGCAGGAGCAGTGTGAGCAAGAGGCAGGAAAACGCAGGGTGGTTCCCGCACACTGCCCAGTCTGTCCGGAGCGCAGGCTGAGGAAGGGCAGGGCCAGTGAGACATCTAGGCCACCTGTGACCACTCTGCCTGGGGAACTACTGCCCGGTGAGCCAAGGCCCCTCGCTGGGAAGCATGCGCCCAGTGCCTATGCTTTGCAGAGCATCAATAAAAGAAATTCTAGAACTTTGCAGCCCATTTATAATTTTGCTGCAAGAAGCCCTTTTTTACATCAATCTTCTATTCTATTTTAATAATAGTCATTTCCTTTTGCTTTGTTCTCAGAGGACTAAGATAAGCTAATCACCATCCTTGGCAGAAGGAGATTTTGAAGCCTTAAAAAGGCTGTCTTGTGATACTATTTCCAAGTATCACAAGACGGTAAAAGTGGCATATCATCTGGAAGAGGGGCCGACGTGGGCCACAGTGTGTGCCCTGTGCAAGCCGGGGACCGCCCCCACTCCCTGACCACCTGTGCTCTCATGCCCCAGTTGCTCTCAGGAAGCTCGTGATTACACCAAATTATCTCTACTTGTCAGGCTGGGATAATAGATCACATATATTTTAGGACCTAGGTCAGGGATGGCAAGTGAAAAGCAGGCCCACAGTGTCACAGAGGGGTAATTAAAGTAAGGACAGATGTGGCTCCTGAAGGGCTGCTGCATTCCCTCTGCTCAGAACTCTTCGATTATAGAGCATAATTGAAATCACTCATAACAAAGAATAGATAGCAAGCCAGACACAGCAAAACCAGAGTCGGCCTAAATTCACTTTAGTGAGTGAAGGTGGCTCGCGAGAGGGGCTCAGATGATAGGCACTGCAGTTAGGGCAGCAACAGGGCTCACGGGAGGCCAGCTCTGGCCATGAGGCCATCTGCTAAGGAGACTCCCAGCATAAGAGGCCGGAGGACGTCAAAGGCCCTTGGGCTGTGGCTGGCACTGGGGCAGGTGCAGGAGACACTTAGGAGTTTCAATCCGAAGCACACAGTGCCTGCTCCATCTCCTGCTCTCTTCTACAGCTTATTATCTGAGAGAACTCCTAACA
Source organism: Papio anubis (assembly GCF_008728515.1). Lineage (NCBI taxonomy): Eukaryota > Metazoa > Chordata > Mammalia > Primates > Cercopithecidae > Papio > Papio anubis. The sequence goes on from NC_044991.1 coordinate 31,595,237, forward strand.
GGAAGACACTGCAGGGGAAATGCCAACCACAAAGGCCACAGATAGTGCTGTCCCTCCCTTGTGGCCTGAGGGAAAAGGAGCATTTGGTCTGCTTCCTCCCCCAGAGAGTGCCACATCCTCCCGCCCACCCCCATCATCACCGGCCCTGTGTCCACCAGCTATTTCCCCCTCCAAAATTATTTTTAACTTTTAATCTCCCTTTGAAGGTCACTCAGGAGCCTCATCAGAAAGCACTCAACAATGGCATTAAGCCCCACCCCAAGCTCTGCATGGGCCTGGCCCGATGTTGGGGGCTCCCACTGGACTTACCAACCCAGCAGCTCTGCCCCAGCCGCTGCCCTGTGAGCCAAGGCCCCTCACTCGGAGGCATGCGCCCAGTGCCTCTGGGGAAACCTGCCCTTCGTGATGGGAGGGGAGGAGGAGGCAGCCATGACCTGCAGCGCCTGGGAGCCCACACCGTGCTCTGAGGTCAGAATACACCTATCAACTCCACAGAGCTCAGCCACGCCTGCCTACATGGGGTGATGGGCAGAAGGATATCCATTTGGCCCCCAGAACCCTCTAACTGCTCCATCGTGCCCCCAAGTTCTAAAGGAATGCACTTAAGGAAGCCGTGTTGCAGATGTTCCCACCTCCCTATAAACCACAGAAACTTTGTGCCCCGGTATCATTGGCATGGGCTTGGCTTAGGGCACCTGGCCAGAATTCTCCTACCGCTTCCCAAAAAAGGTGTCACAGTCTGAGCTCCCAGAGAGGTGCGTGCCAGAAGGACACTGGGAGCGGCCGGGAATGGTCTGCTGTGGGAGTAGCCTGCTGGTCCCAGCATGGGCCGGTGGCTCAAGACAGAGGCTCTGGTGCCCAGCGAATGTAAACTCCAGCCCCTACTCAGCTTCTTACCATCTGTGTAACTTTAGGCTCCAGGACAGAAATGCTAAAGGGTATTCGTGGTACCGTGTAGTGGGTAGCTTGGGGGAAGGGGTTGGGGGAAGGTTCACAGAGGAAAAATGCTCATCTGCCTAGTAGCTAGAGAAATGCATTTAAAAATATACATAAGGATTAATTACACTTTTCTTACCCAGAACCTACAGAAATGACAAATCGAATTCTCCTTAACACCAAGGTCACCTCCCCCAAACCGCCTCCAGGGAGGGAAGTGGAGGAGACAGGACAGCAGCCTGAAACTTAATCCTTGGATTAATAAAGTCATTTTTGTAAGGGTGGGATTCTAGGGGTCTCGGTTTATAGATGTGTCATTTTAGCCTTTTACAAATGAGCCAAATGATATTTTAGAAGTTTCTGTGAGTATAAAATGTTCAACAAAAAATATTTGCCATTAAGACAGTGGAACGCACACAAGTTAAATGTTCTAGATAGAACCTGCTATACAAAATCGAGTGTTTCAAAATAAATGAAAGATATTCCCATTTCAAAATATTTAACCACAGGTTTTCAGCTAAACACCCAAATTCTTAAGCACATTCAAAATAAGGTTTTGCTGTTTGAATTGTTGATTTACCAGGCATTGTCAGAAACTCGTCTGTGGATCACACATTGAAGCTTGTGCACAGGGCTGGGTTAAGATCCTCGGCGCTCCTGTAAACACCCTCTGGGCTCCACTCTGTACCACAATGGCATTCCGATCCAAATTAAAGCATTCAAGGGAAGCACCTGGAAAATCCTAAAGCACTAGCTACCCGCTAGATATTATAAATATTAAATATCAATTCTAGAGTATGCAGCCTAGCATTTGCTTCAAAATTACGGAGGGAGGGGATAAATGAAGTGAGACAGGTCAGAAGTTGGTAATTACTGAAGTTAGATGACGTGTATAATGGCTCATTATACCATTTGCTTTCCATTTGCATATGTTTGAAATTCCCTACCATAAAAAGTTTAAAAATAATAAAATTCACGTGGCGCCTTGGAAATTTGAATTATAACCCTCTTCATTTTGCAGGTAAAACAAACCCATCCAGAGAGGTTAAGTGACTTTCTTGAAGTCACACAGCTAGCTGCAGAGCCAAGAGTCAAAATTCTGAACTCGCAGCTCTGGGCCCCTTCTGTGGCGGCATACCAGGGGCCTCAGGCAGACATAGTTTCCTGTGGCCACCCTCCCTAATATTCCCAATTTCTTTCAGCTCCCAGGAGTGTCGGGGAGCCCGCGCGGAGGAGGGACGGTGCTGAGGAAACTGAAGCTGGAAGAGTAGAGCTCCGGGGAGCCAGGAGGCCCTGGGCACTGTCCAAACGTAACAGGGCGGGGCGGAGGGGGTTCTCGCCTGCATTCTGGGTCACTGACAGCTGGAGCAAGCCTGCCCAGGGAACCTGACCTTGGCCATGACATAGGCTTATTCTGCCCTCCCTCTGCCCCCAACCTTTCCAGCCCATCTCCCTACTGCTGAAAGATCAGGGGTCCGGGAAGGATTCCTCGGATTCCGGGCTTTGGGAAAGTGGATTGGGGGCAAATGTTAGCCACCAGGGGCACTGGGGGCGGAGAGGGAGACCCTAGAGAGAGGAACTGCGTGTTTGGAGCCGCCCCTCGGTAAGATCCGCGTCTGCAAATGGAGAAGGGGCGGGGGCAGGGAAGGGAGCAGCCGCGAGCCCCCTAAGCCAGGGTAGGAAACAGGTCCAAGGTCCTCTGGCCTTTGGAAGCAGAGACTTCTGAGTCCCAGAGTCCTTCGACTCTGACCGCTGGAAAGACCTGGGAGCTGAGTGCGCCCGGAGGACCTCGCCGCTCTGGGGCTGTGGGTGCAGCAAACCCAAGCCGCTGGCGAGGGGGTGCGAGAACGACCTCCACGCGTGGGGGGACCGCGGCGCCCTAAGTCCCCTGTCACATTCCGGGCCCTGTCAATTAGGTTGGGTTTGGAGACGTGACTGCATCTGGTCCCACAGCCGCCCCGGCCCAGACCACCCATCCAGAATCCCTGGACTCGCCCTTCTCTCCACTCTGTCCACAGGCTGCCCACCCGGGGACCCCAGAATCTCGCCCGCTTCTCCGTCGGGTTCCCCAGGGTCTCCCTCCCCCTCGTCTGCGCGCAAAGCTCGCATTAGGTCCCTTTAAGGAACAACCGACCCCGGTCTCTTTTTCCTCCGTACGATAAAGGGCACCAGGTGTTCCCGCCCGAGGATGCGGACTCCTCGACCCTGAACTCCCACCCCCAGAAGGCCTTGAGCTCTGCAGCTCCAGGTGGCCGGGTCCGTGCGCCTCCCAGTAGATGCGGCTCTCGGTCCTGCGCCTGCCGCACGCCCGCAGCCCTCCCTGCCCGGGGAAGCCTCACCATCGCTGCCGCTGTCCTCGCCCGCGCACCTCCCAGCTGGGCCTGCCCGCCCCGACTGCTCCAGATACGGCCGCCTCCGCCGTTGTGACACACCGGGAGGGGGGGACGCCGGGGACAGGCGCGCCGGGCCCGCAGCTGCCCCCCGGCATCACAGTGCCGGGGAGGGGCGGGCAGGTCACAAAGGCCCCTCCCCGCCCACCCGCGGCTCAAATCTCCGGGTCCTCGGTCCCGCCTCCGCAGCCGGGGGCGCTCGCAGCGGGGACTGCGCCCGCGGGGGAGGCTGCCCTATTACCAAAGCGCACGTGTCCACGTTCCAGCACAGCCGGCGTGACCCCAGCTGCTGGAGAAGGAAATGTAAAATGCAGCCAGGCGAATCGCGCGGGTCACCCCAAACTTCCGTTCTCCTCCGACCCGCTGGAAAGGCTCCCGACTGGGGTGTAGCTGACCGGAGCGGGCTGCAGCGGCCGCGGGTGCCCAGGTGCCGTCTCAGCCGGGCGCCCTAGGGCCGTGCGTGCTTGGCAAGCTGCAGGGCCTCTGCTCCCAAAGCCTGTGCCTCCTGCCGCCAAGGCCCGCCTGGCTGGTGGAGACGGAAATGAGATGGCATACACAGAGCTCCCGGTACAGGCAGGTGCTCAAGACTGTTCCTGTTTTTACCCTCTCCGGGTACCTCCCACCCCCACCGGGATTTTCAAATCTCCCCCCTTAATCCCTCCCTACCTTTAAGCCCCAAACGTGCCAAGTCACATGTATGTACTCCAGAACTCATACCAGTATTCCCCTGCCTCTGCCCAGTAGGAAGACCCGCTACAGATGCTGATGTTGATTGCCCTCTGCTTGGGAAGGGGTGGGCACTTGGTAAGAGCCCCCCTTCACACTTTAGATGTTGGCCCCGTTGTCACCCTGCCCATCTCCCCTCACTTCCCCCCAGGTGGGTGATGGGCGGGATGGTCTTTGTTCCTTGTTCTTTCCCTCCAGTGGTCAGTTCCATTCATGTTGAAAGGTGTACCCCAGCCTCTCTCTTCCAGTTTCCTCAGACAACTGACCACCAAGCACCAAGCCGCCGCAGGCAAATTCATAGGTTTTCCTTAAGACAATACCACTTTAGCCAGACGTGGTAACTCCCCAAGTTTCCAAGCACAGTTAGAGATCTTTCTACTCTTGCACTCCGAAGACATGCCTGTTCGTGGCCAATAGAGAATGGGAGCAGATTTCTCCTTATGTATGCAGCAATCTGTTCTGTTCTGTTGGCCACCCATTCATAAGGGATAGTACCTGTGTCTTCATCATCTTTGCATTTGGGAGAGTACCAAACACAGTGATTTAAATACTGATACAAGCGGTACTTAGTAAAGCATGCATTGAATTTTTGTCTATCTTATAATGTAAGATCCTGACAATTAAGACTCAGGATTAAGCTAATTGTGCCAAGCACGTGATAAATGCTCAATGAAGGATTTCGGTTATTATTATAACTCTGTATGTATTTCTCTTCCAAACTCTCCCATAGCATATTCTATTACTTCTTCCATAGTATTTCTTTCTTTTTTTTTTTTAGACAGAGTCTCACTCTGTTGCCCAGGCTGGAGTGCAGTGGCCTGATCTCCGCTCACTGCAACCTCCCCCTCCTGGATTCAAGCGATTCTGCTGCCTCAGCCTCCCGAGTAGCTAGGACTACAGGCGCCCGCTACCATGCCCGGTTAATTTTTTGTATTTTTAGTAGAGACGGGGTTTCACCGTGTTACCCAGGATGGTGTGGATCTCCTGACCTTGTGATCCGCCCATTTCGGCCTCCCAAAGTGCTGGGATTACAGGCGTGACCCACCGCGCCCAGCCCCCATAGTATTTATCACTTTCTAGTTTGGATTACAGGGGTGTGTGTGTGTGTGTGTGTGTGTGTGTGTGTGTGTGTCTAAACACTACAAAGCACCACCTTACAGGAAGGGGTGTGGTTTCCATCTTAGTGCCCTCCCACCAAAATTGGCGAGCTGAGTGAGTCAGGCGAGCTCCATAAACACAGCTGGATAAATTCACTTTTCGAGTTCTCTTTTTGAACCACCACATAAATCACGAGTGGGTTCTTAAGGTGCTGGGATAAAGATGATGATGATGGTGACGATGATGATACTAGTAATGACGGTGGCCCTGAATTGCCTTTCATTATGACAGGGCTCTTGAACACCTCATCTTTCCCCTTTATGAAAATTTGGGCTGGAGGGAGCCATGACTACACCATAAATGCTAAATATAGCATCTGTGGGTTCCAGGGAGATAAAAAAGGTTGGCTGTTACGGACTGAACTGTGTTCCCCCAAAATGAATGTTTTAAAGCCTAATCCCCAATGTGACTATAGTCAGAGATAGGGCCTGTAAGGGGGTGATTATGATTAAATGGGGCCCTAAGGATATGACCCTAATCCAGAAAGGATATGACCCTAATCCAGACTGGTGTTGAAGAGGAAGAGACACGAGGAGGGTGCAGACGTGGAGAAAAGGCCACGTGAGGACACAGCGAGAAGACGGCCATCTGCACGTCAAGGAGAGAGGCATCAGGAGAAACCAACTCTGCCAACATCTTGACATTGGACTTCCAGCCTCCAGAATTGTGAGAAAATTAATTTCTGCTGTTTAAGCCACCCAGTCTGTGGTATTTGGTGATGACAGTCATAAGCAGACTAAGACAGTGGTCTTGGAGTCTTTAGAGAAAATACAACTGGCTGGGCGCAGTGGCTCACGCCTATAATCCCAACACTTTGGGAGGCCGAGGCGGGTGGATCACCTGAGGTTGGGAGTTCGAGACCAGCCTGACTAACATGGTGAAACCCCATCTCAACTAAAAATACAAAATTAGCCTGGCGTGGTGGTGCATACCTGTAATCCCAGCTACTTGAGAGGCTGAGGCAGGAGAATCGCTTGAACCCAGGAGGTGGAGGTTGCAGTGAGCCAAGATAGCACCATTGCACTCCAGCCTGGACAACAAGAGTGAAACTGTCTCCAAAAAAATCTACTTCTTTTTGGTTTTTGTCCTCTCTTAAAATTATTTGATTTGTGGCATCCTGGATCCTCCATCCCACCCTGCTCTATGCTTTCCTCCCTGGGTAGAAGTTTGGAAAGGGGAAAGGACATGTTTTTAAGTCCCTGTGATGTTTAATTTTATGCGTCAACTTGACTTGGCCACAAAGTACCCAACATTCATTGGTCGAACATTATTCTGGGTGTGTTTGTGAGGGTGTTTCTGGGAGATAAACATATGAATCAGCAGACCATGAAAAGCAGATGGCCCTCCTTAATGTGAAGAGGCCTTAGCCAACCAACTGAAGAACAGAATAGAACAAAGAGGCTGAGAAACTGGGAACTTCTACCTGCCTGACTGTTGAGCTAGGACATTGGTCTTCTGCCCTTGCACTAGAACTTTCACCAGCAGCTCTCCTGGGTCTCAGGCCTTGACTCAGACTGAAACCTCATCTTCAGCTCCCTGGGTCTCAGCCTTCAGACTCAGACTGGAACCACGTCTTCAGCTCCCTGGGTCTCAGGCTTCAGACTCAGACTGGAACCACATCTTCTGCTCTCCTGGGTCTCAGGCTTCAGACACACTGGAACCACGTCTTCAGCTGTCCCCGGTCTCAGGCTTCAGACAGACTGGAACCACACCATCAGCTCTCCTCGGTCTCAGGCTTCAGACAGACTGGAACCACATCTTCTGCTCTCCTGGGTCTCAGGCTTCAGACACACTGGAACCACGTCTTCAGCTCTCCTGGGTCTCAGGCTTCAGACACACTGGAACCACACCACCAGCTCTCGTGGGTCTCAGGCTTCAGACTCAGTCTGGAACCACGTCTTCAGCTGTCCTCGGTCTCAGGCTTCAGACAGACTGGAACCACACCATCAGCTCTCCTCGGTCTCAGGCTTCAGACAGACTGGAACCACACCATCAGCTCTCCTGGGTCTCCAGCATGCCCACCACAGGTCCTGGGTTTCTTAGCCCCTATAATTGCATGGGCCAATTCCCTATAACTCTCTAGATATCACCTATTGGTTCCGTTTCTCTGGAGAACCCTAGTACAGTCCCCTTTTTGCAGATGAGAAACTAAAGTGAAGCCTAGGCTGTTTATGAGAAAGCAACCACCCATATGATTTAGGCTTTTTAAAGAAATTACCCACATCTACTGCATTCCAGTTACTATGTGTGAGTGAAGTTCTTCTTGTATGAATTTTAATGCTATGGGGCCATATAACCAAATATAATAATTACAGTTATGGCCTAAATAGTTGAGCCACATTCATTAGAGCAGGATGTAAGATAATCACCCAGGAAAAGACTCTTGGTGATATTCATTATCTGTCCAATATTCCCCAACACTGAGCACTTTCTATATGCCAAACACTGTAATGGCTTTTACTCCTCACAACAAACCTCTGAAGTTAAATTTTTATTATCCCCATTTTAAAATGAAGCGTCAGAAACATAGAAACATTAACTCTCATTGCTGATCACATAATTGGTAAGATCTAGAGCTGGGCTATGCCTTCAGAGAGTCCGACTCCAGAGCAGAGCTCAACTGGATCTGGAAGGGCAAATCTTACATAGAGAGGCTTGTCCTTGTTCTCTTAGGTTAGACTTGAGAGTTCCAATATCCAGGATGCTGCTCTGGGATAGTGGGTGTTACAGATGGAGGTCACCATGTTCGGGGAGCCTGGAAGCCCAGAGGATGAGACACAAGAAAGATCTGTTCATTTCCAGGCACCCCACTGCTGGGGTGAGCCCATGAAGTCTAGAGACCAAACGATATCTTACTATTAGATTATCTAGATTCAAGTACTTGTCCTATGTATTTAACTTTGGTTAACCCCAAGCACCTTATATACATTCACCTGTGTGTCTCAGATGCTGCAAGGGATTAAGGGAAGTTGAGGGTGAACCATTTTGGCTGCAGGATCACAAACAAAGTGGCTGTCCTTTAAGGTTTACATGGCTTGATTACAGCCGTAATCAAGAGATCACCAAAGCGGAGGTGAAGCGTGGGACAAATTCTCTTGGGAGGGGTGGACCTTTAAGCCAACATCAGGCAGATGCAAAGAACTCAGCAGAAACAGGAGGCAGTGAGAACAAGAGGCAGTGAGCACTGGGAGCGGGAGTCAGTGATAGACCGTGCAGAGAACACTGAGGCTAGGAACTCAGGAAAACTCACCTCCTGCAAACAGGAGGAAAGGCCACCCTGTGACACCCAAGGCTCTGTCACAGATGGATAACCACCTTCTTCCGCTACCAGCTCCTAAAAGAGCACCCAAAGGGCCGGGTGCGATGGCTCACGCCTGTAATCCCAACACTTTGGAAGGCCAAGGCAGGCAGACCACCTGAGGTTGGGAGTTCGAGACCAGCCTGACCAACATGGAGAAATCCCGTCTCTACTAAAAATACAAAAATTAGCCAGGCGTGGTGGCACATGCCTCTAATCCCAGCTACTCAGGAGGCTAAGGCAAGAGAATCACTTGAACCTGGGAGGTGAAGGTTGTGGTGAGCTGAGATCATGCCATGCCATTGCACTCCAGCCTGGACAACAAGAGCAAAACTCTGTCTTAAAAAAAAAAAAAAAAAAAGCACCGAAAAGTCTGTGTGGGTCTGTGTGGGATAGATTAGAAAAGATGAAGCCATCGGTCATCACCTCCTGCTTTTGGTATTGTGTAGATGGTTAACTCCTCCCCTTTCTGGACCTCTCTCTCCTATCCAACACTGAAACAATTGGTTGAATAGTCTCATTTTTTCCAATCACTTCATATATTGCTATGAGTATTGCAAAGTACCCAGTCTTTCTGGACCACGTCCTGGCAGTATGTTGCAAGAGCAGAAAAACAGATCTCTATCAATGGTGTAGATCCACTTTCAAAAAGTAGCCCAAGAAAAAAACCCAGAAAGAAAACAACACTGCTGCCGGGCGCGGTGGCTCACGCCTGTAATCCCAGCACTTTGGGAGGCCGAGGCGGGCGGATCACAAGGTCAGGAGATCGAGACCACGGTGAAACCCCGTCTCTACTAAAAAAAAATACAAAAAATTAGCCGGGCGCTGTTGTGGGCGCCTGTAGTCCCAGCTACTCGGGAGGCTGAGGCAGGAGAATGGCGTAAACCCGGGAGGCGGAGCTTGCAGTGAGCTGAGATCCGGCCACTGCACTCCAGCCTGGGCGACAGAGCAAGACTCCGTCTCAAAAAAAAAAAAAAAAAGAAAACAACACTGCTATCGTCTTAACTGTCCTACTCAGCCCTCGGTGATCTCACAGCATTTTCATATGCAATCTGTTTAGAGATTTGTTATTTACAATAGCAAAAAGGTGGTGGTGGTGCATGTGGGTGTTGACCGGGCTGGGCCAAGAAGCCTCCTCCGGGTGGGCTGCCAGGCTCTCACTGTGGCTGTGGCTGTGGCTCTGTATGGGACCGAGACGGGGCTGAGCTGCCCGGGCTGTGGGTGGGGTGGAGGGCCACCAGCCAAAGGACACTTGGAGGAATCGAGCTTCGTGCTGTCCTTCTTTTCTGCCTCTGATACAGAATTTGATGCTGTGACTGGATATTTAGTAGATGTTATCATGGATGACATGTTCCTGTTATTATAGAGAAATTTGTGGACAAGTACTACCAGGAGTTTGAAGACATGGAAGAAAATCAACTCACCTCACGCCTACTTTTTGATAAATAATATTTGTACATATTATTGAAAGAGATGTGACATTTTGTTACATGCATAGAATGTATAGTGATCAACTCAGGGTATCCAGGATATCCATCACCTTGAGTATTTCTCATTTCTATGTGTTGAGAACATTTCAAATCCTTTCTTCTGTCTATTTTGAAACATATAATACAGTGTTAACAATGGTCACCCTATTCTGCTATCAAGCATTAGAACTCACTCCTTCTATCTATGTTTGTGTGCATCAAGCCACCTCTTCATCCCACATACACACTCTGCCCAGCCTCTAGTAATTGTCATTCTACTCTCTACCTCCATGAGATCAACTTTCACATGCCTATTTTTTTTTTTTTTGAGATGCAGTCTTGCACTGTCACCCAGGCTGGAGTGCAGTGGCACAATCTCAACTCACTGCAACCTCCACCTCCCAGGTTCAAGCGACTCTGCTGCCTCAGCCTCCCAAGTAGCTGGGATTACAGGCACGTGCCACCATGCCCAGCTAATTTTTTGTATTTTTAGTAGAGATGGGGTTTCACCATGTTGGCCAGGCTGGTCTCGAACTCCTGACCTCACGATTCACCCGCCTCAGCCTCCCAAAGTGCTGCAATTACAGGTATGAGCCACCACGCCTGGCTACATGCCTATTTTTACTAAATGTATTTACTTGACAGAAAAGTGTCCTGAAGGACAGCTGCTGGAGCAGATTGCTGGATTTGGCACAGTCACCTTCACAATATTAGGCACCATAAAGATGAAGGGGCTGGTGCCCTTCATCAAACAGAATTTGATGCTGTCGTTGGATATTTAGTAGACATTATCATGGATGACATGTTCCGGTTATTATAGAGAAATTTTGTGAACAAGTACTACCAGGAGTACTTGGTGCCATAGGCTGGGGACTAGACCTAAGCGATAGTTAGCGGTGACTTTGTTGAGCAAATCATCTTCTATGCCAGCTTCCCTGAACAAGCTGTGGCACTAGGTCCCACCTCCAGGCAATGAAGAGGATCATCCTGGATGTCACCAGCCCACTGGTTTGGAGAGGCTGCAGCTATTGAGGACAGAACAACACATCTTGGAAAGACTGACTGTTCAGCATCTCACCATTCATGGTAAGTACTAAGGATCAAAAACAAATGGCTTGACGTGTTTCTCCAGAAACACCTTCTTGTGTTTAGTAACCCTGGTACTCCTCCCATCTCTCAGGTGCTTTTGAATCAGACTGCTCTGGGGCAAACCCATGCCCGGCATTCCAGCTGGGGCCCTTCCGCCAGCAGGCATTCGGTGTGTCAACAGTGTGGAATAAGCCGCTATCATGAATCCTCTTTGTCCCAGCAGCTTTGGCATGAACTTTTTTTTTTTTTTTTTTTTTAATGAGGAGACGCACATTTTAGTGATTTTCCTTGTGAAATTGCAAAGACTAGAAGAAAGTTAGACACGGACATATCCATACCTGAATCTCTACCCACTCCATCTCACCCACCACCTGCTTCACAAACTTCCTACCCAACCACCTAAGATGAGCCTTCTGGGCATTCTCTCTCCTCAGCCATCTCCTGCCGTGATGTGTCACCCTCACATCACGCCAGGCATTGTTATCGAATTCTCCATTCACTGGTCCTCAGTAGCTTCAAAGGCCCCAGACCTCAGGTTAATGACCAAGGAGATTGCATCATCCATCAGAGAGCTGACTTGCCCATGTGCAGGATGAGGCCATTGTAATGCCAGGTCTTAAAAGAGAGGGTGATCTCATCACTGCTGCTCTGGTTCGGGTTTTGACATAGGTCATTGAGAAGCTACTAGGAGCCTTGGAAGGTGGCCACATTCTTTTCTTGATCCTGGGCATTAGGGAAGGGTCCATACAGGTGGTCATACTTAGGCTGTGTCTTGAAGTATGAGTAAGAATCACTTTCTGCAGCAGTGCTCCAGCCTCCAATGAGGGTGCCACATGCTCCTCCTCGCTACTCTCCAGCAAGCAGTTGAGGGCAAAGGGCCAGAGGAAGGTCAAAATCAGCGTGAGTCTTCTCATGCACTCATAGCTCTTTTTCACGTAGGTCAGTTTCAGTCCTTCAACCTCAGCGGGGTTTTTGACTGGGACTGTTATCTAGGGTGTTACTCAAATCAGCTGCCTGTCTTGAGGTTTCTGAATCTCCCACGATCAAAGCTAGTCTTGGCTGTGGGAATCAACTGAAAGAGATGTCCTTTAGCTAAAACCTACATGTGAAAATCAGTCCCTAGTTCTATATTTGAATCTTTGGGTCAAAAAGTCTTCTGTTGATCCTGATACAGTCCCACTGTTTCTAGAAGTCTCTTTAAAGCATTATTTTTGGAAAAATACTTTTATAGATGAACCCTCAGCCTAACCTGGTGGATATGATGTTGAGAATTCCATGATTATCTGCTTAAAGATCAGAGTATCTGTGTGCCTTTTAGTTGTTAGTGCTGTGAAGGCAAAAATGCCCTCTAAGTCGGAGATCATTCCTGTTGTATGGGGTATCAGCGAGTGTAGACCATGTGCTGGAAATAGACTAAAAGCTATCCTCTTCTTCCAGCATATTAACTGTGTTTGTGCATGTTTGCCGAAAATCCTTTCCATATAGATCAGTTTGTTAGGTTCTCTGGGACAGGTCGGGTCTCTGCAATTTCTTTTTCCTGTCAAAATCTTTCCACCGAGATGGTGTTCCACTCATCATCTCAGCCTGCGTAGGAAGTAGTAAATACCTTTGCTGGTTGTCTACCTGCTTTGGTTTAGTACCATTGGTAGCATATTACTGACCAGAAAATATGTACATCACATCTCTAGAAAGAAGAAAAAACATAGCCGTTTAATTCCCAATGTGTACCTTTGATTTTTTTTTAAGTAAAAGTAAGAATCTGTACTGACTTTTCACTTGGTTATTCTGGTTTTAAAGTTGGAGCCACAAACTATGTGTTTTTCTATAATGGTATGTTGCTTACTAAATACTTTTGGACCATGAGGCATATTTGAGGTAAATGAGGTACACTTGAGGTATTTTGCAAGAACCATCTTTTTTTTTTTTTTTTTTCAAGTTAGAAACAGCCGGCCGGGCATGGTGGCTCACGCCTGTAATCCCAGCACTTTGGGAGGCTGAGGAGGGCAGATCACCTGAGATCAGGAGTTTGAGACCAGCCTGGCCAAAATAGTGAAACCTTGTCTCTACTAAAAATATAAAATTAGCTGGGCGTGGTGGCGCATGCCTGTCATACTGGCTACTCGGGAGGCTGAGGCAGGAGAATTGCTTGAACCTGGGAGGCGGAGCTCGCAGTGAGCCAAGATTGCACCATTGCACTCCAGCCTGGCCAACAAGATTGAACTCCATCTCAAAAATAATAATAATAATAATAATAAATAGAAAGAGCTGAAATGGTCAACATAGAAATAAGAAGGAGCACTGCATGGTTACTAACATGGATTAGTGGATTGAATTTTGGCCCCCCAAAGATATGTTTACCTAAAATCTCAGAATGTGACATTATTTGGAATAATGTAATTATGGATTACATTATAGATGTATAATGATATATATACATAATGTAATTACAGAAGGTAATAATTACATTATTCCAAATAATTGAGGACCTCAAGACGTAACTGAGGACCTCAAGATGAGATCATCCTGGATTAGGGTGGGTCCTAAATTCAACGACATGCATCCTTGGCAGAGAAGACACAGAGGTACAGAAGACGGTCAAGCAAAGATTGAGGCAGGGATTGGAGTGATGCTGTCGCAGGCCAGGGAACACCTAGAGCCAGCAGAAGCTGGAATAAACAAGGAAGGAATCTTGCCTGCAGCCTTCAGAGGCAGAGGCCTTGGCTGACTTCCGGCCTTCAGAGCCGTGAGAGAATAAATTTCTGTGGTTTTAAGCCATACATTTGTGGCAATTTGTTAACAGCAGTCCTAGGAAACAAATGCATATAGTAAGGAAGTGATAACGTTGGAAGCTGAATAGGTAATAAGATTAAATGAAAAAGAATGCCAAACTCAAAGTGGTAGATACATGCTTACAATAAGCACATATGAATGTATTTTGAAGGGAAGATACAGACTTTTATTTTCATGGGGTGTTTTTAGTAAGGTTGCTTGAATGAATAGAAAGCGTTTCATGTATACTATAAGTAGCATGGACTGTTACACAAAACTGAAAAGAAGTCCAGTCATTCCACGTGGCAGCAGAGCCATACTAGGACCCAGGCTATTTTTCACTCTGGTCAATTTGATTTTTTGGTTTTGACTCCAGCAATATGCACTCACAAATCCATTTTTTTAATTCAAGTACCCACCCAAATCCTACCCATCTGCACCTTTTTCCCTGGGCTGGACTCTTGCTTGTCCTTCAGAGTAGATTCCCACCTTCCGGTCCACGAATCTCCAGCCTTTGTTTTCAGTTACACAGAACATTCCCTCACAAACTCTACTACCTTTCCACTCACCAGCCCCCACCTTCCTCTTCCTGCAAATCGTCACTAAAAGGTAAGGCAGACACCATGTCATTTTTTGGTCTAGTACCTGATTATTTTAGACAACCCAGAGAAAGTGTTGATTTGCAGTTGCCTATATAATTGTATGCACAGTTCTCTATCAGACCATTTAAATCTAACTTAATCCAACTAAATGTGCCTATATGCAGACATCAATATCTATTTAACCTATTTCATGCATCTATTTTAAATAGTTTTAATCTATTTTATATTATGCAGTATTTTCATTACTCCATTGCATATGTGTATATATATATTTTATATATATGTGTATATGTATACATACACACATACACATATGTGTATCACTTAATACTTTTCTAAGTTTTTCTTATAGACTTTTACTCATTTTACACAATAATATTATAAAGAAAATGAGGGAGGTAATTTTTTTCTTTTTCTTTTTTTTTCTCTTTTTTTTTTGAGACGGAGTCTCACTCTGTCTCCCAGACTGGAGTGCAGTGGCAGGATCTCAGCTCACTGCAACCTCTACCTCCCGGGTTCCAGAGATTCTCCTGCCTCAGCCTCCTCCTGAATAGCTGGGATTACAGGTGTGTACCACCACACCCAGCTAATTTTTGTATTTTTAGTAGAGGTGGGGTTTCATCATGTTGGCCAGGCTGGTCTCAGCCTCCCAAAGTGCTGGAATTACAGGCATGAGCCACTGCACCCAGCCAAGGAAGGCAATTTTTGTCCCTATCTTGGAGGTGAGAAAAATTGGACCCAAGAAGATTAAATGATTTATACAATGTTATAGGGCAAATTAGTAACAGAGCCAGAACCAAACCAGTCCGATCCTATATCCAGGAAGCCATATATTTATACTTTTTTTGTGTGTATGTGTGGGACAGAGTCTTACTCTGTCGCCCAGGCTGGAGTGCAGTGGCTCGATCTCGGCTCACTGCAAGCTGTGCCTCCTGGGTTCGAGTGATTTTTGTGCCTTAGCCTCCCAAGTAGCTGGGATTATAGGTGCATGCCACCACACCCAGCTAATTTTTAGATTTTTTTTTTTTTTTTTTTTTTTGAGACAGAGTCTCGCTTTGTCACCTAGGCTGGAGTGCTGTGGCACAATCTCAGCTCACTGCAAGCTCCGCCTCCCAGATTCACGCCATTCTCCTGCCTCAGCCTCCTGAATAGCAGGGACTGCAGGCGCCCGCCACCATGCCTGGCTAATTTTTTTGTATTTTTTTTTTTTAGCAGAGATGGTGTTTCACCATGTTAGCCAGGATGGTCTCAATCTCCTGACCTCATGATCTGCCTGCCTCGGCCTCCCAAAGTGCTGGAATTACAGACGTGAGCCACCATGCCTGGCCAATTTTTAGATTTTTTGAAGAGATGGGGTTTCATCATGTTGGCCAGGCTGGTCTCAAACTCCTGGCCTCATGATCCACCTGCCTTGGCCTCATGATCTACCTTCCTTGGTCACCCAAAGTGCTGGGATTATGGGCATGGGCCATGCACCTGGTCTCTAGAAGGCTATATTATAATTACATTAATTACATATTGTCCTTTATTATCATCAAAATCATGCCACCTCTTTGAAAAATAAAAAAATCACCTGGGTGTGGTGGCTCATGCCTATAATCCCAGCACTTTGGGAGGTCAAGATGGGAGGATCACTTGAGGCAAGTTCAACACCAGCCTGGTCCGTGTAGTAAGACCCCATCTCTATATTTTTTATAAGAAAAAGCAAGGAATAAAACAGAGTACATAATATACTACTTTTTTTTAAATAAAAAAGAAGAAACTAGGATCTATATCCATATTGATTTTGCATTGGTGGAAAAAACTCTGGAAGAATAAATTTAAAACTAATGACCATGGCCGGGCGTGGTGGCTCACGCCTGTAACCCCAGCACTTTGGGAGGCCGAGGCAGGCGGACCATGAGGTTAGGAAATTGAGACCATCCTGCCTAACACGGTGAAACCCCATCTCAACTAAAAATACAAAAAATTAGCCGGGCCTGGTGGTGGGTGCCTGTAGTCCCAGCTACTCAGGAGGCTGAGGCAGGAGAATGGTGGGAACCCAGGAGGCAGAGCTTGCAGCGAGATCATGCCACTGCACTCCAGCCTGGGCAACAGAACGAGACTCTGTCTCAAAAAAAAAACCAAAAAACAAAAACAAAGCAAAACAAACAAACAAAAAAAAAACTAAGGCCGCGGCTGCCACTGGGGTGGGTGAACTTACTAAATGAAGAGATGGGAGGTGATATGGTTTGGCTCTGTGTCCCCACTCAAATTTCATCTCCAGTTGTAATCCCCACATGTTGGAGGAGGGACCTGGTGGGAGGTGATTGGATCACGGGAACAGTTTCTCTCATGTTGTTCTTGTGATAGTGAGTCAGTTCTTACAAGTTCTGATGGTTTTAAAGTGTGGCATCCCCCCCTCACTCTCTCTCTCCTGCCACTATGTAAGACGTGCCTTGCTTCCCCTTTGCTTTCCACTATGATTGCTTGTTTCCTGAGGCCTCACAGCCATGCAGAACTGTCAGTTAAACTTCTTTTCTTTAACAATTACCCAGTCTCGGGTACTTCTCTAAAGCAGTGTGAAAATGGACTAATACGGTTTTCACACTAGACTTTTTAAGCCTTTTTACAAACCCTATGAATGTATTGCATATTTAGAAAATTAAACATGGTCTTAAATGAACATATAAAAAGGCTTAGCACTTCTTTAAGAAAACAGAGCCATTTGCAAAGCCTATTTCCTAGGCTGAGAACAGGAATCAGAAGCTCTGCCTTTTCTGTGGTGTGGTGTTCACAAGATCCTAAGTTCTACCACTCCAACTCTCCCCTCCTTATCTCACTTAATTAACAGCAACAATAATAACTAGCACCTGCTCACTATATGCTATGCACCTTTTCAGTGTTTTACATGGATTAGCACCAGTTAATCCTCACAACAAACCTATGAAGTAACTGAGGCACAGGAAAGATTATTTGAAGGTCAAAGTAGGTGAGTCAAGATACAAACTCGGGCCGGGTGTGGTGGCTCACGCCTATAATCCCAACACTTTGGGAGGCTGAGGCATGTGGAACACTTGAGGTTAAGAGTTCGAGAACAGCCTGGCCAACATGGTAAAACCTCGTCTCTACGGAAAATTCAAAAATTAGCCAGGCGTGGTGGTGTGCGCCTGTAGTTCCAGCTACTTGGGAGGCTGAGGCAGGAGAATTGCTTAAACCTGGGAGGTGGATGTCACAGTGATTCGAGATGGCACCACTGCACTCTAGCCCGGGCGACAGAGTGAGACTCTGTTTCCAAAAAAAAAAAAAAAAAAAAGATACACACTTGGGCATTATGGGCCCGGGACCCACCCTCTTAACCACAATCCCACAATGTCTCTCATGTATGCAGCAAAATTACTCCATTGGGGTTAGGCCTCGTTTCTAAAAAAATAAAATAAAATAAAATAAATTTAAAAAGCCTTGCAAAATGATGTTTCCTGGGATGATCAATAGAGCACATCTTTTAGCCATTGTCTTTAGCACCTCTGAAAACAGGCACTTGTCTCTATGGGGACCATGAAATCCACAAACAGGGCCGGGCGCGGTGGCTCAAGCCTGTAATCCCAGCACTTTGGGAGGCCGAGACGGGTGGATCACGAGGTCAGGAGATCGAGACCACCCTGGCTAACACGGTGAAACCCCGTCTCTACTAAAAAATACAAAAAACTAGCCGGGCGAGGTGGCGGGCGCCTGTAGTCCCAGCTACTCGGGAGGCTGAGACAGGAGAATGGCGGGAACCCGGGAGGCGGAGCTTGCAGTGAGCTGAGATCCGGCCACTGCACTCCAGCCTGGGCGGCAGAGCGAGACTCCGTCTCAAAAAAAAAAAAAAAAAGAAATCCACAAACAGGACAGAACACGAACAAGTACTAAAAGGGGAGTGGGAAGCATTCCCGGAAGGTTCCAGAGCAGGGGGTGCCTGCTGGACGGAGGATGTCAGAGCCCACAGAGGGACTGGGAATGGGTAGCATGTCTCTGGTGGGGTGACCAAAAACTTTCACCAGCTCCCCAGCTTTCCAGAGGAAGCAGCCCATCCTTTGGGACCCCACTAAGTCCACTGGTAACCAAGAGCATGGCTTATCTGTGAGTCATCTGATGAAACGACCAGCTTGTATTTATACCCACACAGGAGGACGCCCGCTAGGCTCTGTCGTCGCTGGTACATCTGAGAAGGAACACCTCCTGCTCTTTCTCTGGAGGGAGCTGGACAACGATACTACTAAACAGATGCCAAAGCACCGAGCCCTCGCCTGCCCCACCTCCACCCTTCAGCCCTGGTGCTGGTCTTACTGCTCACCAACTTTTGCTGCTTCTATTTCTTCCTTCCCTAATTCCTAAGGCCAAAATCCAAGTTCATTCAACAAATCTTTATTACTTGGCCTCTTACATGGATGGCCTCATTCCAGGTGCTATGGGGGAGATAAGAACAGAAATCCTGTACCCATATGCCTAGGTTCAAATCCCAGCTCCACCATTTAAAAGCTGTGGGCCACTGGGCACATTAGCCCCTGAGTCTGCTTTGCTGTCTCTAAAATGATAATATCTACCTCACTGGCTTCAACCCGGGAGGCGGAGGTTGCAGTGAGCCGAGATCGCACCACTGCACTCCAGCCTAGCTGACAAGAGCAAGATTCCGTCAAAGAAAGAAAGAGAGAAAGAGAGAGAGAAAGAGAGAAAGAGAAAGAAGGAAGGAAGGAAGGAAGGAAGGAAGGAAGGAAGGAAGGAAGGAAGGGAGGAAGGGAGGGAGGGAGGGAGGGAGGGAGGGAGGGAAGAAAGAGAAAGAGGCCAAAGGAAAAAGAGAAATTAGTTATGGAGGCAGAAAAGGGCAGTCAGTGGGGTCAGAGCCAAGGTAAGAAGCCAAAGCAGGGATGGCGCTCTACTGCATTTGGAAAATAAGCCTGTGACATAAAAGTATGCATGCATTTTTCTGAGGGCAAGAACCTGTAGGTTACATTCTAAGGACCATACAAATCCGTTTTCCACTAAGAAACCTCTCCATATAAATTATATTGAGGTCATCGTTAAAGAGGGTTTTTTTCTGGCCAGGTGCGGTGGCTCACGCCTGTAATCCCAGCACTGTAGAGGGGCTGGGCACGGGTGGATCACGAGGTCAGGAGGATCCAGACCATCCTGGCTACAACACGGTGAAAAACCCGCTCTACCAAAATACAAAAATTACTGGCGAGGTGGTGGCTCTGTAGTCCCAGCTACCGAGGCTTGAGGCAGGAGAATGGTGTGGAACCCAGGAGGCGGAGCTTGCAGTGAGGTGAGATCCGGTCACTGCACTCCAGCCTGGGGGACTGAGTGAGACTCCGGAAAAAAAAAAAAAAAAAAAGACTTTTTTCTGAGCTGACACACTTCTACAAAAGTGCTTTCATTTCTTCACCAAGTTGCTGCTATTATCTGACACCTGTCCGTCCCACCTTGGATAGTACAAAAGTGACAAGAGGATGTTAAAAGTTTCAAAGGGGCTGTTGGAAAATATGAGCTGGGAAACATGCAGAGCTCAATATGAACTCGGGTCAGTATTAAAATTACAAGTAGGTCACAGAACCCCAACCCCGCGTATTTGGATCCAGCCCTTGGTGAGTGGGCCCTGGACTGTACCTCCCAATCCCATCTTTACCTGCAGTTGTCCGGCCAACATGGCCCCTTCCCGCCTGTCCTTTCCTAACCACCTCCGCTCTCTCTAGTGGAGACGCCGAGCTGGCAACCATGCTGGCTGCACACTGCCATTTTCCACAGGTTCTCAAGTGTCTGGGCTGCCAAGAGGGTTGGGTGTTTACATTTATTTTTAATAGAAATGGGGTCTCACCCGGGGCATCTCTTTTCTTCATACTGCAATGTTGCTGGATACATGATCAGACACCAGAGGGTTGGGCATTCTTGCAATACCTTAACAGTACTCAAATCTGCAGCATGGTACTAAGGAAGTTAAAGTTTGAATGTAACCACTTTATTTTAAAGTTTTTTTTTTTTTTTGAGACAGAGTCTCGCTCTGTCGCCCAGGCTGGAGTGCAGTGGCGCGATCTCGGATCACTGCAAGCTCTGCCTTCCGGGTTCACGCCATTCTCCTGCCTCAGCCTCCCGAGTAGCTGGGACTACAGGCGCCCGCCACCACGCCCGGCTTTTTTTGTATTTTGTTTAGTAAAGACGGGTTTTCACCATGTTAGCCAAGATGATCTGATCTCCTGACCTCGTGATCCGCCCACCTT
This sequence comes from Papio anubis, assembly GCF_008728515.1. Lineage (NCBI taxonomy): Eukaryota > Metazoa > Chordata > Mammalia > Primates > Cercopithecidae > Papio > Papio anubis. The sequence goes on from NC_044991.1 coordinate 31,615,907, forward strand.
GGCCTCCCAAAGTGCTAGGATTACAGGCGTGAGCCACCGCGCCTGGTCAGGTTTTTTTCTTTAAATGAAATGGGGTTGAAATGAACATGATTTTGTTGACCATGTTTGTGAATTATAGATGCAAGATGCATTGGTAGACTCGTGTGATGGTCTTTTGTGATACTTAAGTTTTACATATCCCCATCTCTGTATGTATCTGCATAGACAAAGAAAAAACAAACTCCTGCTTTGCTTTTATTGAAGGGTTTCCAGGACTGCGGGTCCGCTCCTGAGCTCTAAGTATGTGTATCCTTTGCTTGTATTTTGTATTTAAAAAATAAAATAACCCTTTATTGTTGAGCATGTTGGCATTGTCCCCTTTATTTTTTCTCTTTTTGGGACATATGAAGCAAGTTATTCTTTTTCTGTATCTTTTTTTCTTTTGTAAACTTTTTGTTTTGTTTAAAAATGACTTTATAAAAGGGCTTTTATAACATGCCCCCCTCACAAAAAAAAAGAAATGGGGTCTCATTAGGTTGCCCAGGCTAGCTTTGAACTCCCAGACTCAAGCAATCCTCCCACTCTGGCCTCCCAAAGCGCTGAGATTACAGGCGTGAGCCACCATGGCAAGCTGGATGTTTAAAAAAAAAAAAAAAAAAAAAAGTCTCTGAAGCAGGAGTTGCAGGAAAAAGGAATTAATTAATTAGGGAAAAAAAGCTGAAAGAAAATCAACCAGTATTAATAGTAATTATTTCTGAGTGGTGGGATCACGAGTCCTGTATTTCCTTCTATGCAATTAATATTTTCTAAAATATACATGCATTGCTTTAACACAAGAAAAATATTTGCTGTTTTATCAAGAGGCCTAGAGGTGGCAAACAATGTCTGGACCCCTACACCACGGCAGGAGGAATGCAGAGGCGGGACGGCGGGGGGTGACGTGACAGGCTGCTAGGCACTGTGCCCACTGTCTGTCCTGTAGCTTCCTACCAGCCCAAAACACTGACGTTTCCAGAGGCAGCAAGGCTAAAGGGCCAGACATTTTTCTGGTTAACACTCCATGTATTCAGCTCCCAAAGGTGCCAGGCCAGGGTGGTGAGGCAGACTTTGGTCAGGCCACGGCTGGGCTGCCTGAGTAGGCCAGAGAGTAAATCAGTAGAATTCCCACAGGCCCCATCTGTGGGTGCCAGGTCAAAGTCCATCAGCCCCACGGCTTTTCCGTGCTGGGAGGGAGGAAAGCAGATGACGGCACAGGGAGGTGCCCTACTCAGTTCATGTCATGACTTTCTCTTTCTGACAGTTCCTTGGGCTGCTTTCAGTGGATGGCAGAGGATGCCCGAGTGCCATTCTAGATTTAGAAAGAAACTGAACATCCAGAGTGTGAAATGGCCTGTTCTCATCTCCCCTCCGTGGCAGTGGTGGTTGCCAGGCTGGTTTGCGTTTGCCCAAAAGTAACAGTAAAGAGCTCTGACCACTACTGTTCACCCTAAACTTGGGGCTGCTGTGCTTGTAGGCTTTGGAAAGAATGGAGGGGTTTCCACACATTAAAAAGGAAAAGGGCACCAGGTCTGTGCTCTGTGACCCCATCACGCAACGGAATGACACACAGGTATGAAGAATGAGGCTGCTCCACATATGCTGGGACTGAGAAAGGTTTTTGTGTTTTGTTTTGTTTCTGAGACCGAGTTTCACTCTTTGTTGCCCAGGCTGGAGTGCACTCACTGCAATCCCTGCCTCCCAGGCTCAAGCGATTCTCCTGCCTCAGCCTCCTGAATAACTGGGATTACAGGTGCCCACCACTGTGCCTGATTTTTTTGTATTTTTAGTAGAGACGGGGTTTCACCATGTTGGCCATGCTGATCTTGAACTCCTGACCTCAGGTGATCCACCCACCTCGGCCTCCCAAAGTGCTGGGATTACAGGTGTGAGCCACTGTGCCCGGCTGAGACAGTTAAAAAAAAAAAAATGTGGCACAGTGTGTGTAGTGTATGTGACTATCATTAGTGTATGAGAAAGAAAAGCTTACTATCAGAGACTGTATCTGGAGGGAAAACAGACTGGCAGGGGTTGCCTCTGGGCACGAAACTGGGGAATAGACAGTGGGAGTAGAAAGAGATTTTATTAGCTGGGTGTGGCAGCGCACACCTGTAGGCCCAGCTACTCCAGAGGCTGAGCGGGAGAACTGCTCCAGCCCAGGAGTTCGGGTCCAGCCTGGGAAACATAGCAACACTGAAAAAAAAGACTTTATTTTCCATGAATACCCTTTTGTAACTTACTTTTGAATTCCGTATTTTTTAATGGTCTGTGGTCTACATACACTCATGTGCAAACACACACATGCAGAAGAACAGGGATCACCTGCACGAAGCTATGAGCTCTTTCCTCATCCCTTCTAGCCCCTTTCTAGAGGCAAAGCCTCCGCCCCCCGCCCCCAGGCACTATCTGTCCTGCTTGCACCCACCTCCACCCCAGGCTGGCCAACAGTAGCCTGTTTCCTCTCCATTCCACCCCTCTCCCAAGCCTCCCATCCAACCACAGGAGAGGATTACTGATTCCTGCTTTCCTTGGCACCCCTAAATGTAAAGGTATCTGTTCTATGTTGCATGCTTCAGAACCCTGCAGAAACAATCAACACGTCCACTGTTAATACGCAGATTACCCCTCTTGGATGCATCTGCAACGAGCACTCGCCAACTTCGAAGTGGCAACAAAGAAGTTCACAATTACAAGACCATGGGTTCACTACCACAGAAGGGACATGAAACAGGGCCTAGGACACGGGGGGGGGGGGGGGGGGGGCACGGAAAGAATTCTTTGAGTAAGCCTGGAAGGTGGCGGGGCTCACCAGGCCGAGAGCAGGAGCTACGCCTTCAGCAGGAACAGTGTGAGCTAAGGCACAGAGGCCCAAAGGGAGCATGCTGTAGCTGTGATGGTGGGCAGCTGGAAGGCCGTGCATATAATGAACTGGGGCCCCACATCCAAGGGGAGGTGTTAGCCAAAAGCAGCACACAGAGGCCTTCAATTCCATGAAGAATTTAGATGTTACCCTGTGAGCCATGGGAAGCCACTGAAGCGGTTTATCTAGGGTAGTAAGTGGGCTCAGATTTTCATTTTAAGAAATCATTCTATAGAAGGAATCTCAAACCTCACCTGACTGCCCTTCTCCCCCCAGGGTTCTAAGCTCTACTTAAAAGCCCATATAAAAAAGCATAGATTTGCTTCCTACAGACTTGAACCATGCCCTAGGGATTTAATTCTAAGGGGCCTGTGAAGTTTACCTACTTTACCCATTTTTCTTTTTTTTTTTTTTTTTTTTTTGAGACGGAGTCTCACTGTCGCCCGGGCTGGAGTGCAGTGGCCGGATCTCAGCTCACTGCAAGCTCCGCCTCCCGGGTTTACGCCATTCTCCTGCCTCAGCCTCCCGTGTAGCTGGGACTACAGGCACCCGCCACCTCGCCTGGCTAATTTTTTGTATTTTTAGTAGAGATGGGGTTTCACCATGTTAGCCAGGATGGTCTCGATCTCCTGACCTCGTGATCCGCCCGTCTTGGCCTCCCAAAGTGCTAGGATTACAGGCTTGAGCCACCATGCCCGGCCTACTTTACCCATTTTTCTAAAGAAAAGTTGTTGACTGGCAACCCCCAAAAATGTACCAACGAAAAGCTAGCAAGCACCTTCTGTATTTTTGGCATCAACACCAACCAAGGACACGGTGCAGGGCAGCCTGCTTGGCCTCTGGGTACAGAAAGGCCAGCCCCTGCCGAAAGCCCTTCTTCATCCTGACAGCACAGCAGTACTCTATGCTTCCCTGCACATAAACTCCTAAGATGCTTGTGGCTGGTAAGAAAACAACACCGAAACATTTCAGCTCCTCATACGCTAAGGCCTTGGTGCCACCTCCCTAAGGTTTTATTGTTCACTGCCTTCAAAACCCATGTCTCTCCTCTGCCCCGCCCCCACATCTCTTCCAGCTCACCTGATTACTCAGTTCCATTTTCAGCTCAGCAGTCTCTGAGGCTGGCCTACTTTTCAAGGCCACACGAGCAGAAAAATTTGGGCATTACACAAACAACAGAACATAACTAGGACAATGGGACACAGAAAGGGAAGAACCTGCAATGGTGTGTACCAAGGAGGCAAGGATACAAGCAGAACCTGGTGAAAGAGCCAATGGACAATTTGCAGGGCGGGAGGGAGGGGCTGGCGGGGAAAGAGTAGGCAGAGGCACTGAGCGTAACACAGCAAGGCTTGGCCAGGACAACCTGGAAAATTGAGCTGAAGACCAAGAGGCACCAGGCAAGATCACTTTACCCAGTGATAAGAGCTGTAAGGCTCACTTGGTTTTCAGTAGTCAACCGGGCGGTTCTGAAAACCACGCCCCAGTCTGAACGGTAAGAAGGCTCCCACAGCTTCAAGCGCGTGGCAAGACCATGGGAACAGCATCTTGATACAGAATTAGATCAGCTCTGGGGAGCACAGCGCAGGCAAGAAGAGGCCCTCTCAGATCGCACTCTAGCTAATTAAGGTACGGTCCTGTGCGGCATGTTTTTTTGTTTTGAGAGAGTGCGGTGGCACAATCTCGGCTCACTGCAACCTTTGCCTCCCTGGCTCAAGTGATTCTTGTGCCTCAGCCTCCCGAGTAGCTGGGACTACAGGCATGCACCACACCTGGCTAATTTTTGTATTTTTAGTAGAGGTAGGGTTTCACCATGTTGGCCAGGCCGGTTTTGAACTCCTGGCCTCAAGTGGTCCACCCGCCTCACCCTCCCAAACTGCTGGGATTACAGGCATGAGTCACCATGCCCAGCAAAGAAGTATGTTTCTCAAGAAGTGAAAGGCCGAGGGTCACTCCACCAGGCTTTTTCTGAACTTCCAGCTCCATTAACATCCTGACCTGAAGAACCAACCCCTTGCCTTTGCTGAGAAGATGGAATGTTTCATGGACACAGTCCCTGTCCCCAAACCCCTCCTTTTCAAGGGGCACTGTTCTGGAGGTGCTGTGTCTGCTGGTCCCGCTTTGTTTCCACATCATCTACCACGACCAGCCAAAGTGGGGTGCAAAGGAGAGGGCACCCAGGCAGCAAGACACAGTGCACTCTGCGAGATTAGGCTGATCCCATTTCCCCAGGGGCGCCTGTGGATGTGTCGCTCTGTCGCTCTGCTTCTGTTGCCGCAGACGTGAGGAACAGAGAGGCTGTGGTGCACAGGGACCCTCAGTCACGGATGCAGAGCTGGTAGAGGCGAGAAGATGCAGCCTTCCGGATCCAGCGGAAGAGCTGGGCCAGCTTGTAGAGGAAGGGCAGGGAGGAAGGGGAAGCTGTAGGGCAGAGGGAAACTACTGTGAACGTCCCGCCCCTCTCGCCTGTCACTCTGCCATCTCCCAGCCTGGGAGACCCCACCACCCATTACACGTAGTTGTTTTGTTTTTTTAGAGGCAGGGTCTCGCTCTGCTGCCTAGGCTGGAGTACAGTACAGTCCGTGTTCGGCTCACTGCAGTCTGAATCTCCTGGGCTCAAGTGATCCTCCCGCCTCAGCCTGCAGGTGCAGTTTCTCCTCCCCTCAGCATCATCGCTCCAATGAGTCGGGCCTGCTGCTGAGGGTCAGGGCCACTGGGCCAGGCCCTTCTGAAGCAGCCTTGGAAAGAGCAGGCTCAAATGTCCTCATGCCATCCCCACTAGGAGACCAGGGTTTACGAGACTAAAGGGCTTACAGGAACCCTAAAGAATCACAAAGAATTTCTAAATCTGTATCAGTCAGGAGGTGGCCAGGGATGAACCCTGATGATACTAAGCATTCCGAGAGCTAACTCGTGACTTCTTTGTAAAGCAAACAGAGCCATCCACGGGGGATCCCTGCTCAGCGTTCAGTAGACAGGTTAGAAAGACACCTCTGAGCTATGTGAAGGAAACCTCACTGGCTGGGCATGGTGGCTCATGCCTATAATCCCAGCACTGTGGGAGGCTGAGGTGGGAGGATCACTTAAGGCCAAAAGTTGGAGACCAGTCTGGCAAACATGGCAAAACTCTGTCTCAACTAAAAATACAAAATGTAGCCAGGCATGGTGGTATGTGCCTGTAATCCCAGCTACTTGGGAGACTGAGGCAGGAGAATCGCTTGAACCCAGGAGGTGGAGGTTGCAGTGCACCACTGCAACCTGGGCAACATTCTAGCCTGGGCAACAGAACGAGACTCTGTCTCAGAAATAAAAATAAAAAATTAGGCCGGGCATGGTGGCTCATGCCTGCAATCCCAGCACTTTGGGAGGCTGAGGCGGGCGGATCACGAGGTCAGGAGTTTGAGACCATCCTGGCTAACACGGTGAAACCCCGTTTGTACTAAAAGTACAAAAAATTAGCCGGGCATGGTGGCGGGCGCCTGTAGTCCCAGCTACTCGGGAGGCTGAGGCAGGAGAATGGCGTGAAGCCAGGAGGCGGAGCTTGCAGTGAGCTGAGATCACGCCATTGCACTCCAGCCTGGGCAACAAAGCAAGACTCTGTCTCTAAAAAAAAAAAACAAAAAAAATTAGCAGGGCGTGGCGGCAGGCGTCTGTAGTCCCAGTTACTTGGGAGGCAGAGGAGAGAAGATTGCTTGAGCCTAGGAAGCAGAGGTTGCAATGAGCCAAGATCACACTGGTGCACTCCAGCCTGGGCAACAGAGAAAGACCCTGTCTCAAAAAAATAAATAAATTAATTAAATTAAAATTAAAATAAATAAATAAATAAATTTTTTTTTTTAAAAAAAGCTCACTGAATAAGAGAAAGAGAAATGGGGAAACAGGGACAATCTAAAGACTAAGTTAATAAATGGCAGTTCTCAAAACAGACGAACCATTTGAAGGGTTTCTGATTTCCTCTTAAATTTTGAAACTTAATCATATTCTAAGTCTAAATTCATGAGAAGAGTAGATGCCGGGCTCGGTGACTCAAGCCTGTAATCCCAGCACTTTGGGAGGCTGAGACGGGCGGATCACGAGGTCAGGAGATCGAGACCATCCTGGCTAACATGGTGAAACCCCGTCACTACTAAAAAATACATAAAACTAGCCGGGAGTGGTGGCAGGTGCCTGTAGTTCCAGCTACTTGGGAGGCTGAGGCAGGAGAATGGCGTAAACCCAGGAGGCGGAGCTTGCAGTGAGCTGAGATCCGGCCACTGCACTCCAGCCTGGGCGACAGAGCGAGACTCCGCCTCAAAAGAAAAAAAAAAAAAAAAAAGAGAAGAGTAGAGATTAGAATATAACTCACATTGAGTAACACAAAAAAACCTAAAAGAGCAAGTGCCTAAGTTTGGCCTCATGCACCTGAGGGCTCAATCCTCAGGAAATCACCAGGTTTGTTTCCAAATATCACTTAGGGAGCTCATGCCTTCTTCACAGCCAGGCAGAAAACAGAACCACCACCCAAATGTTCAAAAACACGGGTAGTTAAATTACTTAGGGGCATTCCTGGGAACTGGAATATTTAGCCATTTAAGGCCATGCTTGAAAGCATATGTATGACATGTAACTGCCTACAATCTCTATATCCACAGAAACAGACTGAAAGCATAGCAGAGTAGCAGATTTCTGTGCCTTTCTTTATACTTTTCTCTATTTTCCACATTGTTTTTTCTTTTTTGAGACAGTTTCGCCCTGTCACCTAGGCTGGAGGGCAACGGCGCAATCTCAGCTCACTGCAACCTCCACCTCCCAGGTTCAAGCAATGCTCCCTGCCTCAGCCTCCCTAGTTGCTGGGATTACAGGCACACACCACCACACCCAGCTAATTTTTGTATTTTTAGTAGAGAGGGGGTTTCACCATGTTGGCCAGGCTGGTCTCGAACTCCTGACCTCAGGTGATCCACCCGCCTCGGCCTCCCAAAGTGCTGGGATTATAGGCATGAGCCACCATGTCCAGCCTATTTTCCACATTTTCTAAAAGGTATGAGTTTTTCATTTACAACTTGTTTCGAATTAACACTTCATTAGACATTAATACTTGAATTAACACTTTTGTAGACATTCTGATGAGGGGAAGTTTATTTATTTTTTTTTTTTGAGACACAGTCTTGCTCTGTCACCCAGGCTGGAGTGCAGCAGCGGAATCTTGGCTCACTGCAATCTCTGCCTCCTGGGTTCAAGCTACTCTCCTGCCTCAACCTCCCAAGTAGCTGGGACTACAGGCACGTGCCACTACGCCTGGCTAATTTTTTTTGTACCTTTAGTAGAGACGGGATTTTATAATGTTGGCCACACTGGTCTCTATCTCCTGACCTTGTGATCTGCCTGCCTCGGCCTCCCAAAAAGCTGGGATTACAGGCGTGAGCCACCGCGCCTGGCCGAGGGGAAGTTTTTTTAAATTCTGAGGTTCCGGTCAGAGGTCAGCCCTAGAAAAAGTGGAGGGCTATGACTCAGTCCATGTTCAGGAGTCAGCAGAGCCAAGTGGACTTTCTCCCGGCTGCTCTCACAGACTCCAGGACTGGCCTCTCCTTCTGGGTGGGGCTGACTCATGCCCCAGTCTAGCAATTCCTCCTTGTGGAACAGACTCGGGGGGAAATGTCATAGGAGAGGCCCCGATTCCCAGTAGGACTCTGACAGGAGTACTGACAAACACCCACTCCCACAGGCCCAGCCCTGACAACAACCCCTTCCCAGGAAGGAGGGGGGAAGAGTCTCCACCACTTACCAGGATCAAACCTCACCACCAGGAGACAGAGGATCAAGGCAGCCAGGAGGCTCTTTTTGAAGGGCAGAGAAAAGAAGTGGCTCACCGCAGAGTCCCAAAGCTGGCGAACCAACATCGGTAGTGACAGGAACTTGTGGGAGACAGAGCCTGGCCAGGGAGACAGAGCACAGCTTCAGGGGAGTCACGGGAATCAGCTTCCCTGACCCCAACCTCTGTGCTTGCTTCTAAGAGCTGAGCAGGCTGGGCACGGTGGCTCACGCCTATAATCCCAGCACTCTGGGAGGCGAGACCGAGGTGGGCGGATCAGCAGAGGTCAGGAGTTCAAGACCAGCCTAGCTAACATGGTGAAACCCCGTTTCTACTAAAAATTCAAAAAATTAGCCGGGCATGGCCACGTGCGCCTGTAGTCCCAGCTACTTGGGAGGCTGAGGCACAAGAATCACTTGAACCTGGGAGGTGGAGGCTGCAGTAAGCAGTAAGATCGTGCCATTGCACTCCAACTTGGGCAACAAGAGTGAAACTTGTCTCAAAAAAAAAGGCCAGCGTGGTGGCTCACGCCAGTAATCCCAGCACTTTTGGGAAGCCAAGGCGGGTGGGTCACGAGGTCAGATCATGAGGTCAGGAGATCGAGACCATCCTGGCTAACACAGTGAAACCCAGTCTACTAAAAATACAAAAAATTAGCCAGGCGCGGTGGCGGGCACCTGTAGTCCCAGCTACTCGGGAAGCTGAGGCAGGAGAAGCACTTGAACTGGGAGGCGGAGGTTGCAGTGAGCACAGTGAGCCGAGATCGCGCTACTGCACTCCAGCCTGGGCGACAGAGCGAGACTCCCGTCTCAAAAACAAAAACAAAAAAAGCTGAGCAGAAGGGTACTAAGTATTGGCTAAAGCCTTCGTACCTTAACTGCAGATACTCTTGCAACTCTCATGAATATAAATTATTTTTCTCATGTTTATTACTTATTTTGACTATATATTATTTACTATATTGAATGAGTCTTTGTAAAAGTTTTTTAAAACCTTTCAGAACGGCCGGGTGTGATGGCTCAGTGCCTGTAATCCCAGCACTTTGGGAGGCTGAGACGGCCAGATCACGAGGTCAGGAAATCGAGACCATCCTGGCTAACACAGTGAAACCCCGTCTCTACTAAAAATACAAAAAATTAGCCGGGGCTGGGCACAGTAGCTCATGGCTGTCATTCCAGCACTTTGGGAGGCTGAGGCGGGTGGATCACGAGATCAGGGGATCAAGACCATACTGGCTAATGTGGTGAAACCCCGTCTCTACTAAAAATACAAAAATTTAGCCAGGCGTGGTGGCGGGTGCCTGTAGTCCCAGCTACTCAGGAGGCTGAGGCAGGAGAATGGCGTGAACCCAGGAGGCAAAGCATGCAGTGAGTGGAGATTGCGCCACTGCACTCCAGCCTGGGCGACAGAGCGAGACTCTGTCTCAAAAAAAAAAAAAAAAAAAAAAGAGATGGTGACTTTCTGTCCGTGAAAGTATTCACAGCTGGACAAGATCATTACTCAAGGAAAAGGGTGGAAAAGATTCAGGGACCAGGGAAAGGGTCTGCAAATTAGTTTCTTATATTCCTTTGGCTATCCCAGCAGATCTCAGCTGCGTCTGTATTGGGGCCAGCATTTAAAGGAGGAAGGACATCCCACCCAGACCAGTATGGTGGATACAAGAGACCTCGTCAGAGGACTCCAGCGGAAAAATGACTTTCAAAAGACAAGTCAAGGTCCCAAGACCCAGCAACACCTTCCCATGTGGAGATTCTCCTTCCACTGCCAACTTCAGAGGGTCTGGGCTTCACTTTGTTAAGCAACTCAACAGGCTTCCTATTCTGTGATTCAAGAGTTATTTATACAAAGAACTGCTCCTAAGCTCCCAGGAGTTTCACGATGGACCCTGAGGTACAGTGCAAGGTCACAAGTCCACTTTACAGAGGCCACAAAGGGATAATGTCCTACCTTCCTCGTTTGGCTTCTGGGCCTCCTCAGAGCCTGAGTGTTCCTGTTGCTGCTGCTGCCTCGCTGTGTGAATGGCCTGAAGTACATCCAGTCGCCGCTCCTCACCAAAAGCTGCAGAGCCCACCACTAGCTCCTCAGCCTCCGACAAGCAGCCCAGAGGCAGCAGCACCCGCTGCACGTGAAATTCTGCCAAGGCTCCATATTCTGGAAGGTCTTGGTTGGCTGGGTCTTGGAGCCAGGCACCCACCACATCCAGCACAGCTCTAGGCTCTTGCATTTTGCTGTATAAAAGAATGCTGCAGTCCCCAAAAAACCCGATCCCAACAAAATTAGAGTCAGTGCTCAATGATTGGTTCATTTCTCATGACCACTATGCTTCTCCTATCCAACCCCTCCTCACTGTGCCCTCCAGCCCCTTCCGATGAAATGTGGATACTAATGGGAATTTGCCATGACACACCCATCACTAACAGCTTACTCAATGGGAAGCTGAAAGCCTTGCCTCTAAGATGAGGAGCAAGACAAAGATGGCTACTTTGACAGTTTTTTATTCAACAGAGTACTGGAGGTCACAGCCAGAGCAATCAGGCAACAGAAAGAAATAAAAGGTATCCAAATTGGAAAGGAGGAAGTAAAATTATCCCTGTCTGCAGATAATAAGATCTTATATACGGAAAACCCTAAAGACTCCACCAAAAGAGAGAACTAATAAACAGATTCAGTAAAGTTGTGGGACACAAAAATCAATGTACAAAAAAAACAGCGTTTATATACCACTGGAAAAGAGACCAAGAAAACAATTCCATTTACAATAGCTACCAAAAAAATATATACCTAGGAATAAATTAAACCAAGGTGGTAAAAGATCTCTACACTGAAGACTATAAAGCCTGATGAAAGAAGTTGAAGGGGACACAAAAAAATGGAACGATATCCTGTGTCCATTCACAAATTGGAAGAATATTATTAAAATACCCAAAGCCATCTACAGATTTAATGCAATCTCTATCAAAACACCAATGGCATTCTTCACAGAAATAGAAAAAACAATCCTGGCCAGGCGCGGTGGCTCACACCTGTAATCCCAGTACTTTGGGAGGCCGAGGCAGGTGGATCATGGGGTCAGGAGATTGAGACCATTGTGGCTAACACGGTGAAACCCCGTCTCTACTAAAAATACAAAAAAATTAGCCAGGCGTGGTGACGGGCACCTGTAGTCCCAGCTACTTGGGAGGCTGAGGCAGGAGAAAGGTGTGAACCTGGGAGGCAGAGCTTGCAGTGAACTGAGATCACGCCACTGCAGTCCAGCCTGAGCGACACAGCAAGACTCTGTCTCACCAAAAAAAAAAAAAAAAAAAAAAGAGAAAGAAACAAAAATCCTGAAATTCATATGGAACCACAAAAGACCCCAAATGGCTAAAGCAGTTGTGGGCAAAAAGAACAAAGCTGGAGGTATCATATTACCTGACTTCAAACTATACTACGCAAAGCTATAATAGTAACCACAACAGAATGGTTCTGCTCTCATGGTATGGCATAAAAACAGACAAAATAGAACAGAACAGAGAGCCCAGAGATAAATTCATGCACCTACAGCCAACTGATTTGCAACAAAGGTGCCAAGAACACACACAGGGCAAAAGACAGTCTCTTCAATAAATGGTGCTGGGAAAATCAGATATCCTTATGCAGGAGACCAGACCCCTACCTTTCCCCACACACAAAAATTAACCTCAAAATGGATTCAAGACTGAAGTGTAAAATCCGAAACTATGAAACTGCTAGAAGAAAGCAAAGGAGAAATGCCTCACAACCCTGGCCTGAGCAAGGGTTTTTTTAAAGTAAGACCTTAAAAGCACTGGTAACAAAAGCAAAAATGGACAAATGAAATTACATCAAACTAAAAACTTCTGCATAGCAAAGGAAGCAATTAAGAGTGAAGAAACAACCTACAGAATGGGAGAAAATATTTGCAAACTATCCATCTGACAAAGAGTTAATATCCAGAATATATCAGGAACTTAACAGCAGGAAAAAAAAAAAAAAAAAAAAACCTGATTCAAAAGGGAAAAATACCTCAATAGACATTTCTCATTTCTCAGAAGAAGATGTACCACGGCCAACAGGTATCTGAAAAAATGTTCAACACCACTAATCACCAGGGAAATGCCAATCAAAACCACACTGAGGCACCACCTCGCTTCAGGTAGAACAGCTCTTATCAAAAAGGCAAAAGAAAATCAGTGTTGGTGAGGGTGCGGATGTGGAGAAAGGGAGCACTTACACACTGCTGGTGGGACTGTAAACTGGTATAGCCATTATGGAAACCAGAATGCAGGTTCCTTTAAAAAATTCAAAATAGGAAAGACGGCACTTCCTTTTGTAAGTGGTGGCAAGTGCTGAGAGAATGCCATGAAGGCCTTGGGCACACTGCAAGAGTATCTGCCGCCTGCCCATTCCCAAATGCTGCCCTTCTACTGCCAGCAAATCTCTGCACCTAAGCAAGTTGTTGCCAAGTCCCGCTTCTGGTACTTTGTATCTCAACTAAAGAAGATGAAGTCTTGGCCGGGCGTGGTGGCTCACGCCTGTAGTCCCAGCACTTTGGGAGGCCAAGGTGGGTGGATCATGAGGTAGGGAGTTCGAGACCAGCCTGACCAACATAGTGAATGCAAAATAAAAATAAAAATGCAAAAAATTAGCCAGGCATGGTGGCGAGCACCTGTAATCCCGGCTACTAGGGAGGCTAAGGCAGGAGAATTGCTTGAACCCAGGAGGCAGAGGTTGCAGTGAGCCGCAGCCTGGGCAACAGTGCAAGACTCCGTCTCAAAACAAAAAAAGAAGATGAAGTCTTCAGGGGCAAGTGTCTACTGGGCAGGTGTTCCAAAATTCCCCCTGCAAGTGAAGAACTTTGGCATTTGGCTACACTATGACGCTTACTGCAGCATCCACAATATGAATGCAGAATAGTGGGACCTGACCACCCAGTGCTACCAAGATGGGCACCTGGCACCATGACCAGGGCCTACACCATCCGGATCATGAAAGTGGAGGAGATTGCAGCCAGCAAGTGCCCCCAGCCGACAGTCAAGCAGTTCCACAATTCCGAGATCAAGTTCTTGCTGCCCTACCAGGTCCTGTGTCTTCAGCACAAGCCACATTCAACACCAAGAGTCCCAACACCTTCTTCTAGGTACAGGGAACTCTCACCGAGTGTCATCAAAATAAACTCAAGAATGGCCAGGTGGCCGGGCGCGGTGGCTCAAGCCTGTAATCCCAGCACTTTGGGAGGCCGAGACGGGTGGATCACGAGGTCAGGAGATCGAGACCATCCTGGTTAACACAGTGAAACCCCGTCTCTGGCCGGGCGCCGTGGCCTGCCTGTAATCCCAGCACTTTGGGAGGCTGAGACGGGTGGATCACGCAGGTCAGGAGATCGGTGACCATCCTGCAATAATGGTGAAACCCCGCCTCTACTAAAATACAAAAAAATCAGCTGGCGAAAGTGGCGGCCTCTGTAGTCCCAGCTACTTGGGAGGCTGAGGCAGGAGAATGGCGGAACCCGGGAGGCGGAGCTTGCAGTGAGCTGAGATCCGCCACTGTACTCCAGCCTGGGCGGGCAGAGCGAGACTGGCTCCAAAAAAAAAAAAAAAAAAAAAAGAAACCCCTCGGGCTCTTCTACTAAAAATGTACAAAAACTAGCCACAGGTGGTGGCGTGGCACCTCCAGTCCCAGCTACCGGGAGGCTGGAAGCAGGAGAACATGTGAACCCGGGAGGGCGGGAGCTTGCAGTGAGCTTTGAGATTCAGCCAATGCACTCCAGCCTGGGCGACAGGAGCTGCAGACTCCCACCCCCTTTAAAAAAAAAAAAAGAACGCCAGGTGAAAAAAAACAAAATAGAACTACCACATGATCTAGCAATCCATTATCTCCCATGTTTAATGCAGCACTGTTCACAATGGCCAAGATATGGAATCAGTCTAAGTGTCCAACAATAGATGAATGGATAAAGTGTGTGTGTGTGTGTGTGTGTGTGTGTGTGTGTGTGTGTGTGTGTGTGTGTGTAATGGAATACTATACAGCCATGAAAAAGAATGAAATCTTTTCATTCATGACAACACAGGTGGACCTGGGGGACATCGGGTTAAGTGAAATAAGCCAGGCAGAGAAAGATAAATACTACATGATTTCACTCATGTGAATCTTTAAAAAAAAAAAGTTGATATCATAGAAGCAAAGAGTAGAACAGTGGTTACCAGACACTGGGAAAGGAAGAAAAGGAAGACAAAGAGGTTCGTCAATGGGTACAAAGTTACGATGGGATAGGAGGAATAAGATATGGTGTTCTATTGCATAGTAGGGTGGTTATGGTTAACAGTAAGGTATTGCATATTACAAAATAGCTGGAAAAGAGGCTTTTGAATGTTCTGATCACAAACAAATGATAAATGCATGAGGTGATGGATATCCCAATTACCCTGATTTGATCATTATACAACATATACACAGCATATATTGAAATGTCAAACTTACCCCAAAAATATGTACAATTACAAGTGTCAATTTTAAAAACTTTGCTTTTTTTGGCCAGGTATAGTGGCTCACACCTGTAATCCCAGCACTTTGGGAGGCCGAGGAGATCGAGAACGTCCTGGCTAACACGGTGAAACCCCATCTCTACTAAAAATACAAAAAAATTAGCCAGGCATGGTGGCAGGTACCTGTAGTCCCAGCTACTTGGGAGGCTGAGGCAGGAAAATGGCATGAACCCAGGAAGCTGAGCTTGCAGTGAGCTGAGATCACGCCACTGCACTCCAGCCTGGGTGACACAGGGAGACTCCATCTCAAAAAAACAAAAAACAAAACAAAACAAAACAACTTTTTTTTTTAAGAATTAAATTCCCAGGATGTAGCAAGCTGCTCTTTCAGCTTGGTCCACTCTGTCATCCCATGTCACTCCTATTCCCTGTCCCCTCCCTTCTTTATATCTATTCTACTCCTAAATTCCTCCTCCCTTATCCTTTATTGCTATGTATGGAACTCTAGGAAAAAAAGAAGAAGTGAAGGGAAAGAATTAGATGTGGAGGGCAATAGTAGGGAAGGGGAAAAGAGTAGGTATTAGGCCCAGATTGCGGAGAGGAGATGCAAATCCTCTTGTTTCTGAAACGATCTGATGAGTCAGCAAAGACGACTCACCACAGCTCCAGGACTTTGGGGGGTAGCTTTTCAGGGACCTGGTAATACTGAAGGACCCAGGAGAGGACTTCTTGCCACCGATCCATTTCTGCCAGGGCCTGGATCCCCACAACACACAGGGAGCACTTCACCTCCAAGGAGCTGTCAGCAGAAAAACCAATTTCAGTTAGAAGTGGTTCCCCTCCATTTCCATGCCCACCTCCACCTTGGGACTGTTCCTCTCCAGCTCCCAACTCAGCAGCCATCATCTCTCTCATCCCTGTTAGTACTTAGATGGGCTTCACAATTGGTCTCATGGGCTGCCCTTTCCCCCAGGAACTAAAAGTTCCTGTAAACCTCTTAAGAGGCAAGTCAGCTGTTGCTCAACGTTCTTCTTTGTATCCAAGTGAAATCAGATTTAAATGAAGAGGAAGGGTAATCCTGAGGGGGAAATAACACGCATCACCGGTGTGTGGGAGAAAAAAGAGCTGGAACTAAGTTTGCTCAGTGAACAAATGGGCTTGGAGCAAGGTTTCTGGCTGAATGGAGGTATAGCAACTCCACAGCTGGCTAAAAGGCACCACCTAGTAAGGTTCCTCCAGACACCGAGAAGCAAAGCCTTCTGCATTCACTGAAATGAGCTTCCACCCAGTACCCTAAAACACAGCCAGGGCTCTCCAGATCATCCTTCTCTGCGGTCAGCTTTCGCTATTCTACCTAACACCTCCCTGGAGTGGCCTAACCCAACTTTACAATGCAAAGAAATGACGCTCTCACCTGCCAGACAAGGCTGGTGGCATTAGAAAGAGCAATGCAAGCCCAAGGGTTTTTTCTCCGGATTCTTTTCTTTTTCTTCTTTGTGCTAGAGAAGAGGGCTCATTATGTTACCCAGGCTGGTCTTGAACTCCTGGGTTCAAGCAATCCTCCTGCCTCGGCCTCCCAAAGTGCTGGGATTACAGACGTAAGCCCCCGCGCGCCCGGCCCTGAATTAATTATTTAATCCATTCTTCCAATTGGACCAGAACACTGCTCCTGCCATGACCCCCATTCTCCATCATCCGCAAGGTCAGGAATAAACAACCTTGGGCGGGGCGGGACGGGGCGCGGCGGAGGTACCTGGGAGAGGACTTTTACCACCTGCTTACTGACAGAACTTAGCACCTAATACACAGTCAGCCTTCGCATCATGCCATTCTACCCTGGAACAAGGAGCAAATAATTGGCCGTGGGTTCGCCACTAAGCTCTTGTTATACAACTTCCCTCCTCTGTAGAATTGGCACACGATGAGCAACCACCCTGTCGGAGACAAACCACTGATGAAAGCGAGGTGTAAAGCTCCTTGTGGGCAATCTGGGAATGACAGAACTCCTGAGACCTTGGGCCCCACCATAAGAGCACCCGGAAATCGGTTCATTTCCGAGCCCAGCACGTACGTGCCCGCGGGTTCCTCTGGCAGGGCGTGGTTGGCCAGACTCTGCCAGGCCCGCTCGCAGGTCTCCAGCGCCGCCCGGAAGTCCAGGTGCACCACCAGGAGGTCGGCCGCCTCCTCCAGAAGGTCCACGGCCGGCGACCGGGCAGGGGCGGCGCGCACCGGCTCGCTGCTGCGCAGAGGTCCCCCAAGCCCCCTGAAGGGGGCTGCAGAGGTCGAGCAGTCGCTCTTCATAACGAGTCCGGGCCCAAGGCCCAGGTCCTCAGACGTCGGAGTGACCGCCTCCCCAGAGGCTCCGGGATATCCCGAGTTGGCCTGGGCGAAAAGGGAGAGTCTTCATCTCTTTGCCCACACCCCTTCCCGAGGTCGATTCCCCGAGAAGGAAAAGGAAGGGGCCTGAGGCAAAGGCAGGGCTCGCCTGGAGGCTGGGGAAGCAGTTTACATGTCGAATTTGCAGGATTCTTGCATCCTTGGAATACCTGGCCCTAGCGTCTCCGGCCCCGCGACACGTGCAGGAACTGCCTCAGCTCCGGGCGCCTGGTTACGGTCAAAGACTCTCACCTCGCCTCCCAGCAGCGGGCGCGGACATCTTTGCGCTCGCCCCGCCCCGCAGCCGCACGGCGTCCCAGCGGCGCGGGGTACTCTAGGAGTTGTAGTTCCGCAGTTCCCGGCCCATCGGCTTCTATAACGGGAACAGGCGGGAGATTGTGGACTACAACCCCCAGCACGCCGCGCCCCGGAAGCCGCCCCTGTCCCGTGAGAAAACAAAGTGCGCTACAGCTTCGGAGTGGGGCAGTCAAAACGAAACAAAACTGAAGCTGTCTTGTGAAATGGAGGGATCTTCACTAACCAGTTCCAGCGGCGGCTAACGAAAGAAGTGCCAGCAATGGATTTGCAAATACATGCACGCTTCCAATTCAGAGCTTCTGTGACGGCGGCGATCAGGGAATCTGTAATGTAATGTCAAGGCTGAGGCAGAGCTGATCACACATTTTGGCAACCTTAGTCTTGAATTAATTCACACTTTCTCCGCGTTGCCTCCATAGTTTGCTTTGGGAGAATAAATATTGCCTGGTGAGGATGAGGGACTTAGGGTGGAAACCTTCACAAGGATCACTGAGAATATGTTGGTCCCAAGGGCAGTGTTCCAAAGTGAATAGTGACCCCACCGACGCGGGGTTGGGGGCGCTGAGCATAAGGGCCTCATTTTCTCACTGCTTTATACCCCACCCTGGATTTGTTGTTAGAAAACGTTAAATGCAGATACCAATTCTACCTCCCCACTGTTGTCACTTCCAATCTGTCCTTATTTTATATTTCTCGTTATCGTTTATCACCATCTACATACCAGTGTCTATATTTTACTTATTTTTTTTGTCTGTTTCCTTCCACTATGATACAAACTCACAAAGGCAGACGTTTTTGTCTCTTTTGTCACTGTGGGAACCTCAGCGCCTTGAACAGTGCGTGCCATCTATAGGTAGTCAAAAAGTATTTGTGGAATAAGTGAAGTTGTGGCTTCACTTTTATCTGGTTACAGAGTCCATACTTATCTTTCCTCGGAATCTGGTGGACTTGGTTCTGCCTCAGCTTCCCCTGCAGACTTTTCCGCAAGAGAACAGAAAGCCCAGAAGATGGATGTGTGTATGTCTGGTGACAAGGGTAGGGGATGTATGATGTGAGCAGGTGCCTGTCTAATTTCTAGGAGAGCAAAAATTCTAGGGAAGCTTTGGAGAGAGTTCAAAGGGTAGAGAACTGGGGAGAAACTAAAGCCAAGAGGACCTAGTACAAAAGTGGGAAGCAAGGCAAAGCCCGAGTGAAACAGAATATAATAATGTGTGATTAGTGGATCTGTTTAAAATTATTATTATAGTTACAATTTACCACATACTCTGTTCCCAGTACTTTATTATAAAGTGCATTATGTATGGTATAGTTTTGTTTTTCACAATGTCCTTATCTTACATTGTGTAACTCACTCATGGAATGACTGTGCATGCCCTGAATAGAAAACATACTTAGTTCTGTCCCTGCAGAGCAGAGTAGGGCTCAATACACGCCTTTGAGCCAAAAGAGCCTCGGTTTGACTGAGATTTTGTCACTTACTAGTTGTGTGACCTCGGCAATTTATTTAAATGAGCTCCGATTTCCTCACCTGTACAATTGGGATAATAGTTTGTCCTTAGCTCCCGATGGCTGAGGGAAGAATTAAGTGACATTGCGCACAAAGCGCCATGCGCGTTAAGCACTGAAAACTGTGAGCCAGGCCTGGGAAGACGGAACATGCTCAGAAGCGGCCAGCCCTAAGTGGCTGCTGCCTGGGAAAGTCCCTTTCCTTAATTCCTAACAAATTTCTTGCTATTCCAAATTTGTCCAGGAGATGGACACACAGTCTTAAAAGAAGCAGCCTTGCTAAAAGTAAATTTGCCTATTTAGTAGTGAGACAGCCAGAATGAGGTCAAGATATTTAAGGCAGGAGAGAGGAGAGCTAGAAACCATGTAAAAATATGATTGTATTCCACTTCTGATTCACCCAATTTTCAACTATTCCCGGGCTTCGTATCAGTCCGTATGTAACCACTGTTTAGCACTATTATGCCCACAAATGGATTCCTCAACACACATCCATTGGGATACATCATCTCCTCTGTGTCTACAAGTACCTAGAATTTCTCAAGCAAAGACACAGAAATGCTAAACAGAAGCGAATTCATTCCCCCTGGGGGAACGTGAATGGGTATTGTCTTTACTTAGCCAACCTTCTCTCTCTAAGTTGGGGCTCATGGGACAGCCTTTGAAATCACCTCTTCTTCTCTCATTTCCTCATCCTTGAGATAAAAAACAGTGGAACTAAGGACAGCCCTTTCAGATGTTTAAGGCCAGGCCCATATTAATATTTGTATTGTTGCTCACGCCTGTAATCCCAGCACTTTGGGAGGCCAAGGCAGGCGGATCACGAGGTCAGGAGATCGAGACCATATTGGCTAACACGGTGAAACCCCGTCTCTACTAAAAATACAAAAAAATTAGCCGGGCGTGGTGGCGGGCGCCTGTAGTCCCAGCTACTCAGGAAGCTGAAGCAGGAGAATGGCATGAACTCAGGAGGCGGAGCTTGCAGTGAGCCGAGATCCGGCCACTGCGCTCCAGCCTGGGCGACAGAGCAAGACTCCGTCTCAAAAAAAAAAAAAAATTGTATTGTTTGAATTGCTTCGTTTTGGGAAAACTAGCAGAGCACCTGAGATGCCGGTATCCTCGTTGCGACCCCTTCCCTAGCCCTCCCTAGGCTCTGGAATTTGGGGTTGTTCTTTCCATTCGGCAGAGGGCTCAGTGTGGCTCCTTCATCTGAGGAAGCAGATTTGTTCAGCCTGCTGCCGCAGGGGATGAATTGTTATTCTTGTAACAGAAAGCACACTGGACTGGAGATGACGGGCACAGTTAGAATCCTGGTTCCTTCAGGTGGGGCACAGTGGTTCATGCCTGTAATCCCAGCACTTTGGGAGGCCGAGGTGGGAGGATTGCTTGAGCTCAGGAGTTCAAGACCAGCCTGGGCAACATGGTGAAACCCTGTCTCTACAAAAATTACAAAAATTAGCCAGGCGTGGTGGCGCATGCCTATAGTCTCAACTGCGCAGAAGGCTGAGGTGAGAGGATGACTTGAGCCCAGGAGGTTGAGGCTGCAGTGAGCTGAGATCACACCACTGTACTCCAGCCTGGGAGACAGAGTGAGACCTTGCCTCAAAGAAAATAAATAAAAATTTTTAAAGAATAAAAATCCGGCCGGGCGCGGTGGCTCACGCCTGTAATCCCAGCACTTTGGGAGGCCGAGACGGGCGGATCACGAGGTCAGGAGATCGAGACCATCCTGGCTAACACGGTGAAACCCCGTCTCTACTAAAAAAAAAATACAACAAACTAGCCGGGCGAGGTGGCCGGCGCCTGTAGTCCCAGCTACTCGGGAGGCTGAGGCAGGAGAATGGTCTAAACCCGGGAGGCGGAGCTTGCAGTGAGCTGAGATCCGGCCACTGCACCCCAGCCTGGGCGACAGAGCAAGACTCTGTCTCAAAAAAAAAAAAAAAAAAAAGAATAAAAATCCTGGTTCCTTCAGTGACAAAGCCAGGTGACCTCTAGAAAGTCACCAGATTTCTTTGTGCCTCAGTCGTCTCATCTGAGGACACTAATACTAACACCTGCTGCATAGGGTGGCTGTGAAGAGCAGAAGAAGCCATGTGACAGTCCACTGAACACTTGTCAATCACGGACTTGTTCAGGCTGATGTAAGGCAAGAAAGAAGAAAGAATTTCGGCCGGGCACGGTGGCTCATGCCTGTAATCCCAGCACTTTGGGAGGCCAAGGCGGGCAGATCACTTGAGGCCAGGAGTTCAAGACCAGCCTGGCCAACATGGTGAAAAACCATCTATACTAAAAATACAAAAGGGCCGGGCGTGGTGGCTCAAGCCTGTAATCCCAGCACTTTGGGAGGCTGAGACAGGAGGATCACTTGAGCCCAGGACTTTGAGACCAGCCTGGGAGCAAAGCGAGACCCCATCTGTATTGAAAAATGTTTTCTAATTAGCTGGTCATGGTGGCACGTGCCTGTAGTCCCAGCTGCTTGAGAGGCTGAGGCAGGAGGATCGCTTGAGCACAGGAGTTCAAGGCAGCAGTAAGCTATGATGCGCCACTGCACTCGAGCCTTTGAGCCTGGGTGACAGAGCAAGACCCTGTCTCAAAAAATAAAAAGCCTACAACTGAGGTCAACCTAGCCTGTGTTGCCTTCTCCACACTGGTTCCACATTTCAGGCCAATAAACAGCGTCCACAGCTGCCCCATCGAACGTCCCAACCAGCCAGAACCCCTCAGTACAGGGACATCTGTGGCAAAGCTCTGCATGCAATAGGTTCAGACCAAGTGGGGACCTTTGGCCAGAAGCGAGCCGAGAAGATAAGTATAGGTGGGGTGGAGATATGTTTTTCCAGGATGGTCAAGGCACGCCTCGCTTGCTCCAGACGTTCATCAGTGGGATGGCATTTTTATGGCTCTTTTTTAAAGCCTGGACTAGGAGTTCAGGGCAGAACTCGTTGCTGCCTCTAGTGTTCCTCTCCATGTAGACACAGCAGAACTCTGCTTCTGTGTCTAAGAAGTGACCATCATAATCGTCCTGTATAGCACTTTACAACAATAATAGTGACGGCTCAATTTATATAGTATGATATTAACTATGCAGTAGGTGTTTTTCTGAGTGCTTTATTTAGTTAGTTAGTTATTTGAGACAAGGTCTGTCTGTGTTGCTCAGGCTGGAGTGCACTGGTGCCATCACAGCTCACTGCAGCCTCAACCTCCCAGGCTCAAGCAATCCTCGTAACTCAGCCTCTGAGTAGCTGGGACTACAGGCACCTGCCACCATGCCTAGATAATTCTTTAATTGTTTGTAGAGATCGGGTCTCACTATGTTGACCAGCTTGTCTTGAACTCCTGGGCTCAAGGGATCCTCCTGCCTCAGCCTCCCAACGTGTTGGGATTACAGGTGTGAGCCTCCACACCTGGCCTGAGTGCTTTACATTTAACTCATTTGAATCCTTATAACTATATGATGGAAGCCCTAGGCTCACTCTTATTTTGTCAAGGAAGAAACTGAGTTATGGGGAGGTTAAATAACTTGCCCAAGGTCACCCAACAAGTGCATAGTGGAGCTGGGGGAGGTGCGGGGACTTAATCCGGGCCACTGGGCTCCAGTCTTTCTTCTTAACTAGTATAATACTGGATCTACAAGGTACTATTGCTCGTCTTATTTGACCTTGAAAGCAAACCTGTGAACAAGGTCATACGGGTATACTATTATTATTATTCCTGTGGATAGATGGGAAATGAAAGGTTGGAAACTCTGCCCAAGTTTAAAATCCATGGTTTCAATGGAAAAGCTGGGAAGGAGGTTTCTTACCAGATCCCATGCCCAGGGGCCATGCTTCAAAGGGCCTCCACAGCTCTTCTTCATCTGCCTTGAAGGTGATTCAGGAGCCCCTCCGTTTCTTACCTACCGCAGGAGTCAGAAGATGCCCTCAGAGAAGGCTGAACAAACCTTCACGATGACAGACCAATTCATTCCCTCTCCAAGCCTGAGGAATGAAACCAGTAATGGGTGTGCACTGGGGATAATTCAGCCCTGGCTCTATTGTGGAAGGATATAAAGATGCTCTCTCCTCCCAGAGTCTTTCCTGATCCTACCTAATTCAGGCGAATCACTCTTTCCCAATCATGCTCTGCTTTTTTGATGCCTCACCTGTGGGTCCTTCCGAGTTTCCATAGTTCCTTATAGTTATTTGTGTCATTGCCCTGTTGTACGGTGTCCTCCTTGGGCAGGGACAGGGTCCCACTCATTCTAGGATCCCGGTGCCATCTAGCTTGGTGTGAAATAACCGCACGTAATGCTACAGAGGGGCCCCACCTCCCCTGTGCTGTTCGGTGTCATATGGCCTTGACTTTCAGCCACCCTTGCTGGTGAGCACTATGTGAAAAGGTTGGAAGCTGAGAAGGTCCATGCCCTGGCCCAGGCCTGCAGAAAGAGAGACACTGGCAGATGTTTCCAGATACTGATCTGCCCAGCCTGACTTCTTGTCTATGAGCAATTTGCAACTAGAGTTCTTTTCCTTATTTCCTAGCAAATAGTCTAATAAACTCAGTCACTCTGAACCACAGAATTTTAGAGTTGGAAGGAGCCTTATACTACAGTCAAGGAGAAACTGAGGCCCCACTCAGCATCTGTTTCCAAAGCAGAGTAAGAAGGACACCAGATGCAACACTTAAAAGCTGGTGAAGTGAGGAAAACAGGTGTCCGTGGATCTTTTTAACCAATGACATTTCAGTTCACTTCAAAAGTTAAGGGCTACTCAGCCAAGCTCCAGTCTACTTGGTTTTGTAAAGACCTTTCTCTGCAAGTTAGTTTGTTCAGGAAAAATGACCCTTCCAGCTGGGTGCGCTGGCTCACGCCTGTAATCCCAGCACTTTGGGAGGCTGAGGCGGGTGGATCACCTGAGGTCAGGAGTTCGAGAACAGCCTGGCCAACCTTCTGAAACCCTGTCTCTACTAAAAATATAAAAATTAGCTGAGCATGGTGGTCGGTGCCTATAATCCCAGGTACTCGGGAGGCTGAGGCAGGAGAGTCACTTGAACCCAGGAGGCGGAGGTTGCAGTGAGCTGAGATCGTGCCCTTGCACTGCAGCCTGGGCAGCAGAGCAATACTCTGTTTCAAAAAATAAAAAGAAAGAAAGAAAAAAAAAATGACCCTTCCTGGGATTCACAGGGCACAACTCTTGGAGGTGCCAATCATATCACACATCATGTATGGGGGGTGGTGCCCCTGGAGTTGTGCAGCTTTACAGCGTGCCAGGCCAGATGTGGCAGCCTACCCTGTTCCTGTGCCACCCTAACACGGGCTTTGATGGCGAAGTCCAGATACATTCAGTTTTCTGGGGACACTCTCAGTGGTTTGTGGCAACAGCAAAGGTTCTGCCCATCCCCCCAGCCCTAGTCTCTTATCCTCCCTCACTGAGGATGGGCTGCTCAACAGACAGGCTGCCTCTAAGCAGGTACAGACCTGCCTGCGGGGAGTTCTCTGGGAAGAAGAGGATCCCGAATGGCAAGGCATGCAGTCACCATCCCTTCTATTTTGTGTCCTGCTGGGAAGCTTGTGTGTTCTTTGTGCGTCTGGTTTTGAAATGTAGCGGGACAGTGGAAATATATTACAGGTAGACTCCACACACCTTTCCCCTAATCCCTCGTGACAGAGGTGATTACCTGGGCAGCATGAATGAGTAGGTGAGTTCATAGTTCTCCTGTCTTGACAGCCAGAGTCTAAGGGATCAGAAAAACAGAGGTGGAAAAACAGGAATCACATGTTACCATAGCAAACAAGGAAACTCATGTGTACACAGCCTATGATTGAAACCACCATGTTATTACAGCCTATGAAATAAACAGAGATGAAAAGGCGTCTCTTCTTCCCTTCCCAGGGCCATGTTGCAGGGACTCCTTCCCCTCTGACTTCCTGTCCCAGGTGTTTGTCATTATGATTTTCACCAGCTGCTCCTGGTTTTCAGAAACTCCATTTTCCATACCTGAGAAAACCTGTGAGATTAAAGGACCCTATGGATCCAAGGTTTTACAAACGGGAATCTGGTTGTTCAGTATCCACTGTCGTTTGTCTTTTGTTTTTGCTTAAATGATACCTACCTAAAGTAAAAATAATTCAAAGACACAAAAGTACAAAGAGAATGAGAATCATCTGAAATCCCACCATTCCCAATAACAACTTTTAGCACTTTGCTGCACGTCCTTCCACAAGCACACACGGTGTACATGTGTAGCTACACACAGTTATGCCACTCTGCACCCTGACTTACTCATGGCACATCAGGGGGGTCCTTTTTATTCTTCCATTGGATATTGGAATTACTACCTAAAACAAGAAATCAAATAATCCTGCTGTTGCTAATAATAACTTAGCTGTTTACAGTTCTCCGTAGCTAAAAAGCAAGTGTATGTACATTCTTGATCCCATATAGTCCTGAAGCTGCAAGGAGAACTCTGGGGTGCCCATCTCCCTTCTTTGTATGCTTAATTCTCATCATCCTTCACATTTGTGTAGTACTTTGCAACTTAAGCACTTTCACGTTATTTGATTTGATTATCATGAAGTGAGATGGTCAAGCATAAGATATGTAAAAATGATTGCAATGACAATGATAATAGTCGTAACGATATTTATTGAGAAATTAGTATGTGCCAGGCTCTGGGCTAGTTCCATTACATGCGTTGATGCATTGTTTCATTTAATGCTCACTATCCCCACGTTAAACGTAATAGAACTACAGCTTAGAGAGGCTGAGTAGTTTGATCACAGTTCCACAGCTAATCCAGGTGGAATTCTAATCCAGGTGTTTGTGACTTTAAAATTCCTTGTTATTCACCACTGCGTCATACTGCCTCTTATAACGGCTGATCTTTGTGCAGCACTTTACAAAAAACTCTAACATATATTATCATCTCAATTTTATAGATGAAGAAACTAAGGCCACAGAGGTTACGTGTTTGCCTGAGTCTCAGAGCTGGGATCCTAACCAGTGTGATTTCACCTCTGCTGCTGTTTCCACTGCACTGTACCAGACTCTCTCCTCAAAGAAAAGGTGCTGGGTGTCAAAACTCTTCTCTTAAGTCTCCAGAAAGGGGAGTTCTGACTAAGGTCTTTCAAAAATCCTTCCTGCCGCAATGAAATCTGTGTTCCTTTTTCTATGGGAACAAAGGTCAGCCTCTTGCATAGAGACTGAGCTCTCATGCGCTAGTTGGGAAGAAGGAGATAAAGTTCACGGAGCTCAGGTCTGGTCTAGATGGTTTCTTCTTCACCATTTTCTTGTGCGTTTGGCATAGGGCAGAGTTGGTCTGTCTCATTCTTTTTTTATTTTTTCAGAGAGGAAGGAGGGAGACTGTTTATTCTTGAGGATATGAAACTAGAGATGATACAAAATAGAATGAGATGCAGGGAAACCATTTAAACCCAGGGCGAGTGGAAGGCACTTACAAGGAATTACACAGCATCTTTTTGACGTATAGGCAAAGCGTTGGTTTATGGAGGCATCTGGGTGATCAAAATTAATATTTTCCCCTCTAGAGATAACAAGTGTTATTTATAAAGCACTCCTTTCTGGAATGAACTCAAAGCACTGAATGGGTGTTGCCTAATTACCCCACCCAACAAACAATCGGGCAGCAAGGAAAACAGAGAGATAATTATACCCATTTTACAGGTTGGGAGACTGAGCCATGAAAGGAGCAAGACCTTGCTCAAAACCAGCTCATGGAGAGCTGAAAATAGAAGGCAAGCCTCCTAATAGGACCCTCGCATCTCAGTGTGTACAGTTTTCCTGCTTTCAGATGTCCTCCTGAGAAAGGACAGACTGCTTGCTGGCCAGAGAAAAGCAGCCGACATTCACTGGGGACTACAGCTCCCAGCAGACACCGAGAGGAGACAGGGCTGTGCCCCTAGTGCCCATTCCAGATTCCCAAATATGGAGAAGCACTGGGTTTTGGAAGAGGAACGGAATGTTTACCCTTGAGAGACAGAGAGAGGGAGGATGAGGTAAGTTTGGAATATTTAACTCTGTCACCTAAACTCCTGCCTGGTCTTTGAAATATAGCAGCCAAAGTCATGATCTTTTAATACATCTTTCTAGAAGATCTCACTTTTTAAATTCAGCAGTCAGTTGAGCAGAAGTCTGCTTTCTCCTAGGATTAGATGTGTGATGATGGGGCGTTGTAGTTCCAGGAGGCCAGATACCCTTTTTCTGACTCTGAGCAGCTCAGAAAGTGATGGTGGGAAGGAAACCCAGGGGAAGATGTGCTCTGCTGCAAAAGGAGCGGATGTCCCTGAGGCTGGGGCTGCTGACAGGCTTGCCGAACCAAAGGACCAGCAGCCTGGGAGAACAAGGGTTACTCTTTGTCTGCCTGGGAGGCTGCTGAGCCCGCCTGGTGGGAAAGGCATGAAAGAACTATTCCCACCAGCTCGGTCTCCATTCTGTCAACAAACATTGACAGAAGCCCCTTTGCTGGAGGCACTAGGCTGGATGCTGAGGGGGATGTCTGACACCGAGCAGATCTCTGCCCTCAGGAGGCTTCCCCTTGAGGATGGAAAAGGAAAGATGGAGCAAGGAAGAAAGAGACAGACAACTTAGGGCAGCGTGTTCCTACACCTTTCATTCAGTGTTTGTTTAGCCATCGCCCACCATGTGCCAGGCAGGCACTGTTCTAAGCCACTTGGAATGCAATGGTGACTATGCCAAAAGAAAAGGCTTCTGCCCTTATAGATTTCACCTCCTGGCAGCCCCTGATGTCTGGGGGAAGAGTTCTCCAAGCAGAAGTAACAGCAGCAAGTGCAGGGCCTTGAGAGGGGTGTGAGGGTGGTGAGCGTGCGAGCAGAAGGCCAGTGTGGTGGGAGGGGAGTGGACAAGGGCAGGAGCAGGAGGTGGGAGAGCCAGGCTGGAGTCAAAGCACACAGGGCCTCATAAGGATTAGGCGGGATTTCTTTCTAGTTGTAGTGGAAACCATTGAACTGTCCCCAATGAGGGGAGCAGACTCTGAAAGAGTCTGGAGAATGGTGCGAGGGTGTTTCTGAGCAGGGATGGACAGGAGGACGGATTCTGATCTAGAGAGAAGGTGCTGCTGTCAACAAGACCCTCAGAAGCTGGGTGTGGAGCTAGGCTAGCCCATGGCCTGTTCAGACCATCCATCTGTCCAGAGACGTGGTCACTTGGGAAGCAGTGGATGGCGAGGCTGGAGAGGGAGGATTAGGAAGATGTTTGTTCGTTTGCTTTTTGAGACAAAGTCTCACTCTATCACCCAGGCTGGAGTGCAGTGGCACCATCTTGGCTCACTACAACCTCCACCTCCCAGGTTCAAGCAATTCTCGTGCCTCAGCCTCCCAAGTAGTTGGGATTACAGGCACACACCACCACACCCGGCTAATTTTTGTATTTTTAGTAGAAATAGGGTTTCACCATGTTGGCCAGGCTGGTCTCAAACTCCTGAGCTTGGCCTGCCTTGGCTTCCCAAAGTGCTGGGATTACAGGTATGAGCCACTGCACCCAGCCTCATTCAGAAGATTTTTGAGTCAGAAGGCTCTGAGCCTCAGGTTAACAGTAACAGGAAGACCTGGGTACATAGAGACATTTTTCGCAGACTTTGATGTCCATCTGAGAACCTGGTCTCCACCAAGAGGGCACCGTTTTCCCCTAAGAGATTTGTTGCTTTGGAGGCTTCTGAGTGCCACACTGAAACTAAGGTGGCTGAGCTGCACAACTCCAGTGGCGCCGTGGACTCTGTATTGTACGTGAAAGGTGCCCCCAGTGCATGACGTAAACCACAGGGCAAGGCGACTGGTGGCACTGCACGATGGCAGAGGCACCGGTTAGCATTTGGGGAACGATGTGTCAAACCCGCCAACAAGGACACATGGCACTTTAGTCACTCCCTTGACCCCCGACCCGGCAGAGCTGGCTGCAGGACAGGAAGAGGAATGGGGACGAGAAGAACGGGGTGAGAGAGAGCTGAGAGGGAGAATGGAAAAGAGGAGTTAAAGGAGTAGGTAAGGGAAGAAGCACTTAATTGAGGTCATCCTTTTGCCCAGCAAAATGTGAGAGGGAAGTGAAAGAAGGGCAGAAAAAGGGAGAAAAGGATTGTACAGGTGGCTGAGTTGCAAGTAGTTTTTTGTTTAGTTTTTGTTTTGTTTCGTTTTGTTTTTTTGAGATGCAGTGTCGCTCTGTCACCCAGGCTGGAGTGCAGTGGTGCGATCTCAGCTCACTGCAAGCTCCACCTCCCGGGTTCACGCCATTCTCCTGCCTCAGCCTTCCGAGTAGCTAGGACTACAGGCGCCTGACACCACACCCAGCTAATTTTTTTGTGTGTTTTTAGTAGACGGGGTTTCACTATGGTCTCAATCTCCTGACCTCATGATCCGCCCGCCTCAGCCTCCCAAAGTGCTGGGATCACAGGCATGAGCCACCGTGCCCAGCCTGCAAGTAGTTTTAGTGGAATTGTCCACAGCTATGATCACTCTGGTGCAGTGTGGCATGTATCATGGTCCCGCCAGTCTGTGGAACTCGGGACAGTAGCAAGGCACCGAGACTGCAGCTCTGGGGGTCTAAAGAAGACCCTGCCCATGAGGAAGACAGTAGTCTTGGAGCCATCCAGTTCCTGGACATGCAGACCAGCTGCTAGTCCACATTAAGCTCCCCACCAAGGGGTCTCATCCTCACTGCTCCCTTTCTGTCTGATTTTGGGGAGACCATGGTACAACCCCAATAGGTCAGAGCCGAATCAGTTCAAAGCAAATGACAGTCCCTGCCATGCTGCTGCTTCTCTCAACCCCCAGCAGCCAAACAGAAGAAGGACTTTGCATGAAGAGGGAGCAGCAGACTGTTGTATGTGTGGCAGGGATGATGTGATGGGATTGGTGCGTTCTCTGCCCAGTCAGATCCATTTTCAATTCTCAATAATAGGAAGTAGCAATAAAAGATTGTCTCCGGGCAGGCGCGGTGGCTCAAGCCTGTAATCCCAGCACTTTGGGAGGCCGAGACGGGCGGATCACAAGGTCAGGAGATCGACCATCCTGCATAACACGGTGAAACCCTGCCTCTACTAAAATACAAAAAACTAGCCGGGCGCAGGTGGCGGGCTACTGTGGTGGCCCAGCTGCTCGGGAGGCTGAGGCAGGAGAATGGCGTGAACCCGGGAGGCAGTAGCAGAGCTTGCAGTGAGCTGAGATCCCAGCCACTGCACTCCAGCCTGGGCGCGACAGAGGAGCCAGACTCCGCCTCCCCAAAAAAAAAAAAAAGATTCTCTCGGACCATCACATCGAGGTTGCATACTTCCTTGGACATGCAAGATCCAGCAGATTGTAAAGCGAACTATAGTATTTAGGAGACAGGACAGACATGCCAATGACATCACCTCTCCTGCCTCTCACCCTCTCACCCTGCCTCCTTTCCAGAGCTATTGCATTTAGAGCAGTGTTGCCTTCTCCCTTCACCAAATGCAACTGGCATACAGCTGCAGACACGGCTGCTGTGCCCCATCCATCCTACAGGTGCCCATTGTCAAGTGAAGAAAGGCCTGACTTTGGTGTGATAGCATCAGAGTGTCTGGAAAGAATCCTCCATCCCCCAAACCACCCAAGAATTACATAGCTGTGCCCCATCATGCTGGCTAAGAACCTCTGCCTCTGCCTGCACCAGCATGACTTCAGCTCAGCAAGCCTCGGCTCTGAGGGATGACGCAGCTTTGACCGAGGGAAGCCACCACTGCCTGCCTGTTGGTGGGCACAGCCAGGAAGACTCCTTCAAGGAGCACAGGCTCATTTCATCCATCTCCCGGAAGCAGCTTGCCCATGTCCCTCAGGACCCAGCCCCTGCCTGCCTTCCTGGCCTCATTTCTCACACCCAGTCTCCTCCTCATACCCACAGCTGCAGTCATAAAGCCCGCTCTGCCACTGTCCTGGTCCACTCTCTCTTCTCCCAGTCTGGAACTTGAAGCAAATGACTCCTTCTTGGAAGCCCTTCCCTGCTTCCTGGACAGGTTGACCCCTTTTAATCCTCCAGAGTTCAGCTCAATTATTACCGCTTCTGGGAAGATTTTCCTGAACCTCTCCTCGCCTCTGTCAGGTGGGTGACTAGCTCCTCGTCTGTCTTCCTGTGGCACCCTGTACTTACCTGCATTGCAGCCGGCTCACCGTCTGCTTACGGAAGCAAATCCCACACCGAAACTATTAACTCCTGCAGGGCTTTGCTGCGCATTTTATTTCTAACTCCTAACCTAGCTAGGCCGTGAATATTTCTTGAATGAATGATCAGGATGCCATGGCCTCGCGAGTAACCAGGTCTGCACTAGCGAGGTAAAATAAAGAAGTAAGGCCGTGATCTCAACTTTCCGGGCCAGTCACCTGTCTTACCAAGCACATCCACGTCCTGAGGTGTTGACTCCTGCACCCATACTCTAAGCCCTCCCTTGGGCTCCCCCAACCCAGTCCTTATTCCCACCTCTGCCACCCTTTATTCTGAGGCTCCCCTTGGGCACTCTGTGACTAAGAAAACAAAAGTGTCTCTCTGGATTACCAAAGAGAGTGTGCTGTGTCCTTGGATAAGGACTTCCTTTTCCCTCTTCTCTTCCTGAGTCAGGAGAACCTGGGCTACAACCTTTCCAACTGCGGATCAGCCTCTGCTCGCATCCCACTCCAGCCCCCACCTGAATGGGGGGAGGGAACACAAAACCTCAGAGAGGGTCTGGAGGCAAGAAGCAAATTGAGTTTGAAAAACGGGACTTGTACAAGCAAAATAGAGGTTGAGAATATCAACATCAGCTAGGAAAGCAGAGGGGAGATGTGATGGGACGCTGCCTAGAGGCCTCATTCAGGCAGGTTGGGAACGTACAGCTGGAAGAAAACTTTAGTCAGATGTCAGCAGGAACTGTCAGTGTTTTACTCAGTGTTTTAACAGATTTCCACTGTGGGGATTGTCTCCTTGGAGTCAGAGTTGGGAATGAGTGTGAGACCCCTGGAAGCCCTTTCTACCCTGGAATTCTATGCTCTAGGCCAGCTGTGGCCTTCCTGGGACCCAAGTTCCATTAAAGCTATTTTCATCAGCAGTAAATTAGCTAGTCTGGGAGGATGGGAAAGTACGGCTTCTAAAGGAGGCAATTCACTGGGTCAGGATGCCCTGAGGCAACAGTGGAGAAGCTTTGGATCCCAGAACAACAGCCTCCAGTGTTCAGGATGCGGTGGGTTAAGTGGGGAATCTCCACAGAGCCTGACCCATCCACAGAGCGGGCAACACCAGGACCCCCGGATAAAACTGCAGAGACTTCCGAGCTCCCTGAGGCTAACAGCTCACCATTTGTAACACTAGCTATTCAGGGAATGAAGCTTATGGTCCAGGCTTACTCTTAACAATAATCCTGGCTACTGCCATTAGACTGAAGCTCAGAAAAGTTAAGAAATTTGCCTGACACTACTAGCTAGTAAATGGCAGGGCCAGATCTTAACCCAGAAATGTGACATCAACTCAACTATGACACATCACTCCATCTCCCAGTGCTCCTCCCCGAGGAACCGATTCAGTGAGTTGGCCGGTGGCAGGGACGGTCTGGCCTAAGCTCCACTCTTCCCTTCCCAGAATAAAATGGAAGACTGAGATCTCAGTGCCTATCAGATTTATGTTGGTGGCACACAAGTGCTGCCTCTGAAGACCAACATATGTGAAGACACAACATATGTGAAGACACAACATATGTGTCCTTTTTCCTGGCTGGGCCAGGTTCTTTTAGCAAGCAAGAACTCACTGGGCTGTGCAGAAAAAGCAGGGTTGGAGGGAGAGTCGAGCTAAAGAGGTGCCTGGAGTAGTGGAGAAAGCCCTAGGCTGGGTCAGAATGTCTAGCTTCTTTTTCCAGTTAGTGCAGAACAAGTTACTTCCTCTCCAATCCCCAGAATCTTTATCAAGGAAAAGGGTGTGGGGTGGTGTAGAACAGAGGTATTAGTATAAGGAAATGCCCACTCTACTGACCTTGCTGGGTTACAAGGATAAAATGCAATCATTGCTGTGAAAGAACATTGACTAATATGAAGTGCCGTATGTAGTCATGTTTTATAAAATCCTTAAGCTCTTGTGTCATTGACTGTCCAGCTCAGTGTGTTTTATAGTGAGGTACTGGCACTCAAGTGCCCAGCCTAAGCGATGCCCTAGGGCTCTCTGTAATCTGTTGATCAAATCATCCAGCCACATCAAAATCTTGACAAGATCAGTCCTTCCTGACTGTCCACTCTTGAACTCTGAACTCCTGATATTAACCTCAGTTCCACTTTTCTAAACAAGTCGGCCAGGCGAGGTGGCTCACGCCCGTAATCCCGGCACTTTGGGAGGCCGAGGTGAGTGGATCACCAGGTCAGGAGTTTGAGACCAGCCTGGCCAATATGGTGAAACCCGTCTCTACTGAAAATACAACAATTAGCCGGACGTGGTGGTGGACGTCTGTAATCCCAGCTACTTGGGAGGCGGAGGCAGGAGAATCGCTTCAGCCTGGGAGGCGGAGGTTGCAGTCAGCCGAGATCGCGCCATTGCACTCCAGCCTGGGCAACAAGGTGAAACTCTGTCTCTAAATAAATAAATAAATAAATAAATAAATAAAACAAGTCAAGTTCTTTCTCATCACTGGACTTTGCAAATTCCAAGTCCTTAATTCAGAATACTTGGTCTGATCATCCCTACCCCACATCTAAGGTCAACATTCAAAAAGCAGAGACCAGCCGGGCATGGTGGCTCATGCCTATAATCCCAGCACTTTCAGAGGCCAAGGCAGGTAGGACACTTGAGCCCAGGAGTTCAAGACCAGCCTGGGAAACATGGCAGAACTCTGTGTCTACCAAAAAGAGTACAAAAATTAGTTGGGCATGGTGGCGGGCACCTGTAGTCCTAGCTACTCAAGAGACTGAGGTGGGAGGATCACTTGAGCCCAGGAGATGGAGGCTGTACCTATTATTGAACTACTCCACACCACTCCAACCTGGGCAACAGAGTGAGACCTTGTCTCAAAAAAAAAAAAAAAAAAAAAAGGCAGAGACTGTCGAGTTTGCGTTGTACATTGCAACATCAGTGCAGTGCAGAATGGGTGTCAGTAAATGCCTGATGAAATATGGATTTCCCTTCAATTTCCCTTCCCACCTCTGCCTATTTTTTTCCTTGCTACTGAGATGGTGATTGTTCTGACCTCATTCTATGGGGATGCCACAGAGATTAGCTCATTAAAAATGATGAAGCTCTCCTGACACTTTGTGTTAATGTTTAACAAAAATAGCTGGGGGTGTAATGACTCAGGGAGACAACGGAGAAACCCTTTGACTTTCTTAGACGGGCAGGACAACCAGGTGCCCCCGTTCTCCTCCCACACACTAGCTCTGTGGGAGCCCTGACCCTTGCCCTCAGTGCCTCCCACCCTGCTCTCTCCTCTGGGCAAGGCAAGGGACATCCCCAGCCTTAGCCTGGGAGGCCGAACCCCACCCACCGTCGCTTTGGACATGGCCTCTCCCTCTGGGAGATTCTTGCAACTGTGAGATGGCTGGAGCTTTTGGAAGCATGGCAGAGTCTGGAGGCCACAGTCACCTGCTGCTG
Organism: Papio anubis; assembly: GCF_008728515.1. NCBI lineage: Eukaryota > Metazoa > Chordata > Mammalia > Primates > Cercopithecidae > Papio > Papio anubis. Next base: position 31,650,818 of record NC_044991.1, read on the forward strand.
AGGTTCCCGCATCCCTGCCCCTTTGCCAGATCAGACTGTGGGGCTGGGGTATGTGAAGAAGGGCAGTTTACTTAGTTCTTCCCTAGGATAGAAAAAAGGGAGGGGAATGGTCACCGGCAGTGAATAAATTAAAGACCCATGCCGGCTGGAGACCACTGGGGAAAAAACAGCAAATCCGTGAATTATCCTGTTTACACCAGAAGTAAACTGATAGTCTGGACCTTTACCTAATAGACTGTGCTGAAATCACAGGCCATTCACGAGGAAACATGCATGGAGCTGTGTCTTTGCTCCTCCATATTCATTAAAGACTTTGGCACCACTCCACTCCAAGTCTTGCCATCATCCTGAGTAACTTCAGTGTCCAAACAGACCAGTCATTTACAAACTCGGAATCACAACCCATTAATGAGTCATGAAATTGATTTTGAGGATTGTGGTCAGCAATCTTTTTCTAAAGAAACGGAGTAGAAAGAAAATATTAGAGTACTTCACATGTAGGAAAGGTGGTTTGGGGGTAAAATATTTATTTTAATTATATATATGATATAAAACATATGCTAATAATAGGTTATTTCCATGACATAATACCTTCATCTCTAATAGGTCACGGTGTAAACTATGTTTCTAGTTGTGGGCCGTAATCAAAAGTCTAAAAGAGAAAGGAGTATATACAATGGAATGTTATTCAGCCTTACAAAGGAAGGAAATTCTGATACATGCTACAAAACGGTTGAACGTTGGGGACATTTGTGCTAAGTGAAATAAGCAAGTCACGAAAGGACACATATTGTATGGTTCTACTTTCATGAGGTTCTTAGAATGGTCAAATTTAGAGAGACAGAAATCCGGAGAATGGTGGCTGCCAGAAATCCGGAGAATGGTGGTTGCCAAGGGCTGGCCAAGGTAGAGGGGGAGGGATGGGGAGTTGTGGTTTAATGAGTACAGAGTTTCTGTTTTGCGAGATGGAAAGAGTTCTGTGGCTGGGTGGTGGTGATGGTGGTACAACCATGTGAATGTACTTAATGCCACTTAACACACTTAATGTTCTTCATACAATGTACCTCTAATAATAATTTAAAAATGGTTAAGATACTGGAGTTGTCAGATCCAGTACTTTAGGTCGTGACGGTGATCACGCAGGTCAGAGATTCTGGACCATCCTATATCGTGCTGAAACCCCGCCTCTAAAAATACAAAACCAGCCACAGGACTGCAGTCCCCACTGCTCGGGAGGCTGAGGTGCAGAATGGCATAAACCCAGGAGGCGGAGCTGTAGTGAGTTGAGAGTCCACTGGGATCTTCCAGTTTGGCCACAGAGCAAGACTCCGCCTTAAAAAAAAAAAAAAAAGGTTAAGATGGTTAATGGCGTTATGTGTATTCTACCGCTTTGAGACAGAGTCTCGCTTCTGTCGCCTAGGCTGGAGTGCAGTGGCCGGATCTTACTCACTGCAAGCTCTGCCTCCTGGGTTCACGCCATTCTCCTGCCTCCTCAAGTTTCCCGAGTAGCTGGGGACTACAGGCCTCGCCACCTCCCCAGCTGTTTTTTATTTATTTTTTTAGTAGAGACGGGTTTCAATTGCAGTTAGTCAGGGATTTGGTCTTCAAGATCTTGTGACCTCGTGATCCACCTGCCTCGCCTCCCAAAGTGCTGGGATTACAGGCTTGAGCCACTGCGCTCTGGCGCTTTTCTCTTTCTTTTTTTTTTTTGAGACGGAGTCCCCGCCTCCATCTCCATACAGTGCAGTGGGTGCCATCTTAGCCTCACTGCAAACTCCACCTCCCTGGTTCACGCATTCTCCGGGCCTCAGCCTCCCTGACCAGGCTAGACTACAGGCGCCTCGCCACTTACTGGCTAATTTTTTGTATTTTTAGTAGAGACGGGTTTCACTATGTTGGCTAGGATGGTCTGACGCCTGACTCGTGGATCCTCACTTCCACCTCGCCTCCCAGTGCTGGGATTACAGGCATGAGCCACTGCGCCTGGCCTCTACCACATGTTTTAAAGCCCTGGGAGAAACCTCCCACATCCTTGACCTCAGGTCAGGTGACTTTCGTCTCCACTCCTGTTCAGCTCCCATTCTGAAGGCTACACCCTGGTCCCAGCCATCATCAGGAACTACTTTATCTTCCACTCTCTGACGTCAACGTCCTATCTTTCCAACTTTCTCACTCCTTTTATTCCTTCTGTAACAATGTTTCTGTCTGGTTGCATCCCTGAAACTTTTGACCACTCTACCCTCTCCTAGTAAGGCCACCTCCATTCCTCCCGAAATTGCTGCAGCAGTCGTCTCACTGGTCTTCCTGCCCAGAGTCCTGCCCACTCCAGTTCATCCTCAATCTCTCGATTAGAGTGCCACCCTGACGCTTCAATTCGGATTCCACTCCCATTTAAACCTCCTCTAGAGGCTCTCTATTGACCTCAAGATAAAGTCCAAACTCCTTAACAAGGCAGATAAGTTAAAAGGAGCGCTCCTGGTTGATATGCCTCCCTTCTCCGCTGTCCTCCTGCATGGGCAACGTAAGCCTCCTCCCACCCTTATCAGTGTCTCTGCAGTGCACTGAGCTTTCACTTTGCTTCTGGGTGCTAGGGTCCTCCCCATCCCATTCCTTCTTCACTTGGCTAACTTCTATCACTCAAGACTGCGTTGGCCAGCACTTCCGGGAGTCTCCTCTGTCCTCACCAGGCTGGATCTGGGGCCCTCAGGTGAGGTCCCGCAGCACCTATGCCTGGCCAGATCAGAGGGCTCACCGCTCTGCACTGTAATGACCTGTTTCCTTCTCTCTCCGCCCTGGACCAGACTGTCATCTGCTTTCCCACACAGCCAGGCACTGTGTGAGATTCATCGTGGCATCGCCATGCCTGTTACACTGCCTACCACAGATAGACATTCTCTGAGAGGCGAGTGGGTGGGTGGACAGGAGGTTGTTCGGATGGGTGTGGACTGCACAGATTTTGAAATTCCAACCTGGGAATCAAGTTCCATCAACACTTTCAGCTGGAAACACATTTGATCAAGGATAGTTTATCCAACTTAAGAATAGTTTCTGTCTTTGTATAGCATTCAACGGTTTGTAGCCCGCTGTCATATTTATGATGCTGTTTAACACACTTAATGACCTGTGAGTTAAGAAGGAAAGCTATCATCATTACCACATTGTAAATGAGGCGCGTATGTTCACCCAAGGTCGGAGAGTTAGTGAATGTCAGAGCCAGGACACGCACTCAACCTCTTCCTTCCGCTTGCTCTACCCCACTGCATTTAACCTTTAGGAATAAAAAGAATCAGAATAGCTAATCCTAATATCACAACCTTTCAGAAAACAGGGAATATGTATTTTCTGGCTTCTGTGGGATTCTACCAAGGTCCTAGTTCTCAGGTACTTAGAAAATATTAACTAGCTCCACTGCAGCAAAGCTATCCTTGAAGTGCCTTGCTTTTTCACATTTTTTAGAAAAAGAAACAAAAACAAGTACCCCAAAAGACCAGTGTCTAACAACACATGGAAATAATGCCTTATATCCACCCTACATCTCTGCAGTTGCAAATCAAGCCCAGTTTCTTTTATTTGGTTCTCAGTAGAGAGAAATAAATAAAGCATGAATGTCATTTCTATCCCATTTACATCCAAAAAGGCATGAAAAGCGTTTATCACTATTCCTCATATAAATAACCTCTTCCATCTGCTTGCTGTAGTCTAATTTAAGTAGTCCTAATTGCATTCTGCATAGGACCTATTTTCCAAGTATTCATTTTATTTGTTCTTATATGGACTATATCCAATTGCTCCCAGTCTCTTTTACCTTTAAAGCCAAAACTGGACATGAGTCACCAGTAAGTTTCTGGTTAAAGCCAAGAACAGTGGGAGGATGACGTCATGGGCCTTCAGCCTTGCTCGTGATGCTCATTTGAGTGTGTCTCAGGCACACGCAACTACACTGTGTGTCCCCAGAGGAAGGCGAGCACTGTGGGGCTCAAGTGCTGCTGCTTCTGCCCAGGGGGAAGCACAGACAGAGCATCTAAATGACAAATAGCTCTTCCTCTTTCTCCACATATGCACCCCATAGGCACTTTGGTCTCTACCTGGATCCGTTAAGCACCCATAACCATCTTTTGCAAAAGTAAACTTAGGCTGGGAGAGGTGGTTCATGCTTGTAATCCCAGCACTTTGAAAGGCCGAGGCAGGAGGATCACTTGAGGCCAGGAGTTCAAGACCAGCCTGGGCAACAAAGCAAGACCCTGTTTCTACAAAAAAAATTTTAAAAAGTAGCCAGGCACGATGACCCACACCTGTAGCCCCAGCTCCTCAGGAGGCTGAGGTGGGAGACTCTTAGCCTGGGAATTCAGGACCGCAGTGAGCTATTATCATACCACTGCACTCTAGCCTGGGTGACAGAGCGAGACCCTGTCTAAAAAAGAAAAAAGAAGAAGTTGGGGAGCACCAAAGACACAGCCGGCACAGTGCTGCCTTGCTTGGCTGCCGCATCTCTACGCCTCTTTGAGCCCACAGCCATTCCCAGACTGCAGGAGCAGATTCAGCCCCTCGACGGTCTCTCCTCAGTGTGCAGCGTCCCCATTCTCCTCACCTGACACAGCCTAGCTCAATGGGCCCCCGAAGAAGAGATTCTCTTGCTGGGCCAGCAGGTTCCTACTCCAACTATGCATCTTAGTTTCAGTGTGAGTCACTGTGGGACCGTAGGCAGGGTCAGATGCCCCCAAAGGTAGTCAGGTGTCAGTCCGGAGATCTGTGGGGACGGTCTGGACTAGTTTCCCTGGGATGGCAGGGCTGGAGGGAGGCCTGGCATCAGGAAGCACATGACTGGCAGAAAGGGGAAAGGAATACCAAGTTCCATCCTCCCCTGCAAGGCCGCAAGACACTCCTAAGAAAAATTACCACGGTGTGCTTAGCTGGAGCCAGTGTTGTCTATTTTCTTATAATATTAATTACTGCCTTGTAACTGTAAGTTAACTGCTTGATTTTAAAAGAGCTCACAGATGAAAGCTAAAAGAAGAAAAACAGAGGAACTGGAAATCCCACACAGCTATGAGCAGCAGATAAAAGCTGCCCCCCTACAAATGCAAATCTAGATGAAGAGAAGGTAAACAAGATAATGCCAGCTAGGGTTGTTCAAGGAAACAAGAGAGTGTTCTATAAATATAACCAGAAAAAAAATATTTGTCTTAGCAGATGAGATCATCACACATGGCTCATGATAGAGATCTTTTGTTGCTCCCTTAATTGAAGCTTGGAAGAGAGCAGAAATGAGAGCAGAAATCAGACTACTGCCCACAAGGTTCCAGTGGGCTGGTCCATGTTTAACTAAGTGCAGCTGAAGTCATGAAGACTTGATGCCATCAATCTGAACTATGGCCTGTGTCTCACAGACATGTGGGCCCCGCCCTGCCCACTCAGCACCAAACCGGCTATGGCTCACCCACACTGAGCAAATCAGGGGCAAAGCCGGGAAGGGGCACACGGCCACGGGCTGAACACAAGCCTAGGGGCAGGGAAAGGCCGAACAAAGCCCCAGCCTCCACTTTTCTGGGACTTCCTTTTCTGAAGGCTACTCACCATGTGGGACAGGAGCTGGAGCAGAGCTGGAGACCTCCACCCATAGCCAGTGCCTGCTGCATGCCACGTGAGCTCTCAGCATTGGGAATGTGGCAGTGAACAAGACAAGTCCCCAGCTCTGGGAGCTGGAGATGAAAGGCTTCGGGGGTGGCTGGAGACAGCCAACAGAAATGACGACTAGCCAAGATAATTTATGTACTCCTAAGTATACACTGAACACAAAATGCACATAGAAGCCAGGCATAGGGGCTCACACCTGTAATCCCAGAGCTTTGGGAGGTCCAGGAGGGAGGATCACTTGAGGCCTGGAGTTTGAGGCCTTCGTGAGCTATGATCACACCACTGCAGTCTAGCCTGTGATATGGGAGACCCTGTTTCAAACAAACAGGGCCGCTGGCTCAAGCCTGTAATCCCAGCACTTTGGGAGGCCTGACGCTGGATCACGAGGTCAGGAGATCGAGACTATCCTGGCTAACACGGTGAACCTGGCTCTCTACTAAATACAAAAAACTAGCTGGGCTGCAGGTGGCTGGGCCAGTCCCAGCTACCAGGAGGCTGAGGCAGGAGAATGGCATAAACCCGGGAGGCGGAGCTTGCAGTGAGCTGAGATCCGGCCACTGCACTCCAGCCCGGGCTACAGAGCAAGACTCCGTCTCAAAAAAAAAAAAAAAAAAAAAAAAAAAAAACCAGAACAAAAGTGCAGCTAGAGAGTGATGTGGGGCCCTTTAGCTCACAAGGTTAGGGCAGGCCTGTCTGAGCAGGTGTCAGAGTTGCAGCCTGAAAGGTGAGGGGGCTGCTGTGTAGCAGGGAAGAGTGTTCTGAGAAGAGGGACCATCGAGTGGAAGGGCTCAGAGTCAGAAAAGAGCTTGGTGTGTTCAGGGGACAAAAAGAAGGCCCATAGGACAGTGCCAGAGAGACCAAGGGAGAGGAGGGAGAAGAGCCGCAAACGCCGGCAGGGCCAGCTCTGTCGCTGCAGGCCACCGGAAGGGGTTTGGATTCTGTTGGGTTTTTTAAGGGGAAGAGTGCTGTGATGTGGCATGTACTTTAGAAAGGGCTAAAGCACTCTTGGGCTGCTTTGTACAGGATGGGCTTGAAGGGGCCAAGAATGGTGATAGGAAGACTAGATAGGGGCTTTGGTCCATGGAAGAGAGGAGGGTGGCCAAGATCTGGGTGGAGGAAGTAGAGGTAGTTAGTAGTTGTCCACTGGGAAATGCGTTTTGAATGTAAAAAAAGTGGAGAGGACTGGCTGGGCGCGGTGGCTCCCACCTGTAATCCCAGCACTTTGGGAGGCCAAGGCAGGCGGATCACGAGGTCAGGAGATTGTGACCATTCTGGCTAACGTGGTGAAACTCCGTCTCTACTAAACAAAATACAAAATATTAGCCAGGCGTGGTGGTGGGCGCCTGTAGTCTCAGCTAGCCGGGAGGCTGAGGCAGGAGAATGGTGTGAACCTGGGAGGCAGAGCTTGCAGTGAGCCGAGATCGCACCACCGCACTCCAGCCTGGGCGACAGAGTGAGACTCCATCTCGGGGAAAAAATAAAAATAGAGAGGACTTACTAATGGATTCATTGTGAGATGTTAAGGAAAAGCAAAGAGTTCAGGGTGAGGTTTTTGTCCTAAGCAACAGGGTAGAGTGGTTTCACTTAGTAAGATGGAGGAGACTGGGGAATAAATGAGTTTGGAGTGGGAGGGAAGCAAGTCTTCTGTTCTATTTATTTGTTTATTTATTGAGACAGAGTCTCACTCTGTCACCCAGGGTACAGTACAGTGGCGTGATCTCAGCTCCCTGCAACTTCCACCTCCTGGGTTCAAGCGAGTCTCCTGCCCCAGCCTCTCAAGTAGTTGGGACTACAGGCAAGTCTTCTGTTTTTTTTTTTTTTTTGAGACGGAGTCTCGCTCTGTCGCCCAGGCTGGAGTGCAGTGGCCGGATCTCAGCTCACTGCAAGCTCCGCCTCCCAGGTTCACGCCATTCTCCAGCCTCAGCCTCCCGAGTAGCTGGGACTACAGGCGCCCGCCACCTCGCCCGGCTAGTTTTTTGTATTTCTTAATAGAGATGGGGTTTCACCGTGTTAGCCAGGATGGTCTCGATCTCCTGACCTCGTGATCCGCCCGTCTCGGCCTCCCAAAGTGCTAGGATTACAGGCTTGAGCCACCGCGCCCGGCCCAAGTCTTCTGTTTTAGACATGTCAAGTTTGAGACCTGTTGGGTGCCAAGACAGCACATAGCCTGGGAGTGCATATGAGTCTGAAGCTCGGCTGGAAGATCAGCAGAAGGTCAAAGGTGAGAGTCAGTAGCATGTGTGTGGTTCTTAAAGCCCTGGGGTAGAGGAGCCTTGGACCAGAGTGTGGAGAGAGAAGTGATGGAAAGACTCAGGACAATTAGAGAACAGGAGGAGGAGGCAGCACAAGAGGCGGAGGCTGTAGCCATTGCAAGAGGAGCATATGGGCCGGCTGTGGGCCTGGAAGGCCTGGAGAAGAAGCACTTTGAGAGAGGGTGCTGCTCTGTGTCAAGCCATGCCAGAAGCCAGGGTAGGGGTCATGGGGGGATTCCCTACTGCCCTGGGGAAGATGGAGGTCAGGGGCAGCCTCGTGAGGAACCATGAGAGGGGATGGTGGAGACACGAGCCAGGCAGAGTGAGATGAGGAGGGAGTGTGGGGAGGTGGGGAGGCAGTGCACACAAACTGTAGGATGCTCTGCAGCACCAGGGAGAAGGACAGGTGGTGACAGCAGAAGAGGAACGTGCCTCAAGCTCTTTGAACAGGTTGTTGGGCTGCCCCTACCACACCCAACTCTACCACTTATCAGCCGCCTGACCCGGGGCAACTCACTGAAACCCCATGAGACCCCATGCCTCTGCTGTTGCCAAGCATTTTGAGACGGAGTCCCTCTCTGTTGCCCAGGCTGGAGGCGCGCAGTGGCACGATTCAACTCACTGCAACCTCCTGCCTCCGGTTCAAGCTTATCTCCTCCTGCCTCAGCCTCCCGGTAGCTGGGATTACAGGCGCCCACCACCACACCCAGCTAATTTTTTTTGTATTTTTAGTAGAGACGGGGTTTCACCATGTTGGCTAGGCTGGTCTTGAACTCCTGACCTCAAGTGATCTGTCTGTCTCGGCCTCCCTAAGTGCTGGGATTACAGGTGTGAGCCGGTCAATCTTGTCTTTTTAATTGCAAATGACAAGAGAGAATGGATTGGGGGTTAAAACTTTGGGAGAGAAAAGGGAGAAGCCACGTAAGCAGAGAAGAGAGGGTTCCAAGAGTCCTCATAGAAACGTGGCCTCAGAGAGGGACAGAGACCCTTCTGCTGCTGAAACAAGGCAGCCTACAGTCGCCAGGGTGTCCTGTTGATCTCCACCGTGACTCCTGCCCAGGACCACCCCAGTGCTCAAGCAGAGCAGCCTCACCTGCTTTAGCTATGACGTCCACCCTGCGTCAGTGGCAGAAGCAGCCCAGAAGCCTCCTGTCGGCTTGTTTCTCTGGGGTCCGATCCCCTGAAGCAGCAGTGTGCTCTCCTAACCATCTTTATCGCTTTGCCTCTGCCCAGCATCGCCACATGCAGTGCACGTGGGGAAGAGCTCATTGGGGAAGATTCTGGCAGAAAGATAACCAGAAAGGTTGCACCAAAACCCAGCCTGACCTCTCTCTCCCCTGAAAATGGTGTATAGACTTCTCTTTTTTTGAGATGGAGTCTCACTGTCAGCCCCAGGCTGGGTGCAGTGGCCGGATCTCAGCTCACTGCAAGCTCCGGGCCTCTGGGTTTACGCCATTCTCCTGCCTCAGCCTCCCCGAGTAGCTGGGACTACAGGCACCCGCCACCTCGCCTCGGGTTAGTTTTTGTACTTTTAGTAGAGACGGGTTTCACCGTGTTAGCCAGGATGGTCTCGGGACCCTCCTGACCTCGGATCCGCTTCCTGCCTCGCCTCCCAAAGTGCTGGGACAGGCTGAGCCACCACCAGCCGGGTGCATAGACTTTCTGTTCCTTGCACATATAGTAGTCTGTTTTGTTGCTAGTATTTAACCAGCCTTATCCAACTGCAAGGCCAGGCTTCCTCTGAGGCCTCTGGGACCTACCCCAGCAAATGGGGCATAGAATCTCCACTGCCTCCTTTAAATGATGGGCTAGGCAGTGACTGGGGAGACGCAGGGAGGAACCCCAAAGATGTCCTCCTCATACTGTTCCAGACAGAAAGAGCCAAGTCTTGATCTGTGCTGGCAAAGTAATTTTTCAAACTGGAATTGCTGGTAAGGCTGCTTCCCTAAAAGGCAACTCAAGTCCTGTCCCCAGCCTGCCTTTCCCTGGAGCCATGGCTCCCTGCCATTGTGCAGCCATGGAGACTTCCACAGACTCTCTAGGGCACAGGGTTCTTCTAGTCCATTCTCCCCCATCTCAACCCCTTAACTCCCCACTTAGCCACCCTCACCCACTCAGGATAACAATGAACACTTGGAAAACTTCTCTAATAATACTCTAGAAAAGCAAAAACGTAAGTGAAAGTGGCCTCACTGCACCCTAGCACTTGGGAGGCTGAGGGGCAGCGTGGAGTTCAAGACCAGCCTGGCCAACATGGTGAAACCCTGTCTCTACTACAAATGCAAAAAGAAAAAAATTAGCCAGGCATGGTGGCGGGTGCCTGTAGTCCCAGCTATTTGGGAGGCTGAGGCAGGAGAATCACTTGATCACTTGAACTCCGGGAGGTGGAGGTTGCAGTGAGCCGAGATCGCACCACAGCACTCCAGCCTGGGTGACAGAAGGAGACACCGACTAAAAAAAAAAAAAAAAAAAAAAAAAAATCCCAGCAAATTAGGAGGCCGAGGCAGGCAGATCATGAGGTCAGGAGATTGAGACCATCCTGCCTAACACTGTGAAAATCCCATCTCTACTAAAAATACCAAAAAAAAAAATTAGCCGCAGTGGGAGGCAGGTGCCTGTAGTCCCAGCTACTCGGGAGGCTGAGGCAGGAGAATTGCCTGAACGTGGGAGGTGGAGGTTGCAGTGAGACGAGATCGTGCCACAGCACTCCAACCCGGGCTGGCAGAGTGGAGACCCCGCCTAAAAAAGGCCGGGCAATGGCGGCTGACGCCTGTAATCCCAGCACTTTGGGAGGCCAAGGCGGGCCGACCATTAGGGTCAGCAGATCGAGACCATCCTGGCTAACACGGGTGAAACCCGCCCCTACTAAAAAAAAAAAAAAAAAAAATAGCTGGGCGGATGCATGGGTGCCTGTAGTCCCAGGTACTCCAGGAGGCTGAGGCAGGAAAATGGTGTGAACCTGGGAGGTGCAGCTTGCAGTGAGCTGAGATTGGCGCTCACTGCACTCCAGCCTGGCCAACAGAACGAGACTCCGTCTCAAAAAAAAAAAAAAAAGGAGAAGAAGAAGAAAAAAAAGAAAAACAAAAATGTCCCTAGTTACACATGGTGCAGCTCCCAGCCCAGACTTCAGACTCTGGGGTGGCACAAGGTCTCCAGGAATCACTTCCAAAAATGCTTCAGTCCAGCCCAGCTGTAGCATCTACACTTGTGTGATGGGCTTGGGTCTCAGAGTGTCCCTGTTGTCTGGTTGTCCCTGGTCTATCAGATCACTTGGATGCCAGATGCATCTGATCATCTCTTCCCTGTCTTCTCTATACGGTTGTGGTCCACTCAAAGTAGGACAGTTATCATCCCACCAAAAGAAAGATGGGGCAGGGCAACGTGGCTCATGCCTATAGTCCCAGCACTTCGGGAGGCCAAGGCAGGAGGATTGCTTGAGCCCGGGATTTTGAAACCAGCCTGGGCAACATAGCTAGATCCCATCACTACAAAAAGTTTAAAAATTAGCCAGGCAAGGTTACACATGCCTATAGTCCTGGATACTCAGGAGACAGGTGGGAGGATCACTTGAGCCCAGCAGATCGAGACTGCAGTGAGCTATGATTGCGCCATGGCACTCCAGCCTGGGCAACAAAGCAAGACCCTGTTTCAAAAAATAAAAAGATGGGTTCAGCCGGGAGGGGTGGCTCATGCCTGTAATCCCAGCACTTTGGGAGGCTGAGGTGGGTGGATCACCTGAGGTCAGCAATTCAAGACCAGCCTGGACAACATGGTGAAAACCCGTGTCTACTAAAAATACAAAAATTAGCTGGATGTGGTGGCAGGAACCTGTAATCCCAGCTACTCAGGAGACTGAGGCAGGAGAATTTCTTGAACCCAGGAAGTGGAGGTTGCAGTGAGCTGAGACCACACCATTACACTCCAGCCTAGTGATACAGAGCTAGACCGCCCCAGAAAATAAATAAAATAAATAAATAAATAAATAAAATTTTTAAAAGATGGGCTTTATCTCCCAGCACTGGGAGGCCGACGCATGGATCAATGCAGGTCAGGAGATCGAGACCATCCTGGCTAACACGGTGAAACCCGCCCTATTAAGAAATACAAAAACTAGCCTGGCGAGGTGGCGGGCTCTGTAGTCCCAGCTACTCGGGAGGCTGAGGTCGGGAGAATGGCGTGGAACCCGGGAGGCGAGCTTGCAGTGAGCTGGATCCGCCACTGCACTCCAGCCTGGGCTACAGAGCCAGACTCCCTCAAAAAAAAAAAAAAAAAAAAAAAAAAAAAAAAGATGGGCTTATCGAGGACCATGGATGGGTCTCCTTTGCTCTGCTCTCTGCAGAGTAGATTCATTAAACAGGAGAGATGAGGGAAGCACTGCCAGTGCTGAGGCCCCTCAGGCCTCCTGGTTTTCAATGGGTGCTGGGCCAGGAACTGTGGCTCGGACCACGTGTCAACACCACATTTTGCCATCCTTCTCTGCCTGGGCACCACCTTTCTGGCGGTCTTCACCTGAGCCTTGGGGTGAATTCTTCCTGTGGGTCCATCTGACTTCCCAGGCAAGAAACAGGAGAGGTTTTTAAAATCCCTATTATTACTTGAATATCTGAAGCACTTGGAATAGGAGGGGAACAGGAAAGGAAATCCATTAAAGGCACTGTGAGGCAGATAAAACGCAGAGAGCAGAGAACCGGGGTGAGTGGGAGGAGATAACAGGGTGTAAGGAGCGCATCACCGCAGCCAGCGGCACGTGGTGTTTGCCAGCTCCCTAAACGGACAAGGGCAGAACGCGTTTCAGTCTGCCTTTGCACGAGAGGAACTAATCCCCTTGGAAAAGGAATGGGTTCTAAGAGGGTCAAAGGAGTTGCTCGAGGCACCGCGTCATTCGGCGGCAGCAAGGGAATGTAAACCAGCTGCGCGCAGGCAGCGCCTCCGTGCCTGTTCTAGCCGGGCGTCGGGCTTCCTGTGTGGTCCTGAATCCGTCTTCTGCTTTCTGGAATCTTAAATGCACTGGCAGATGGTGGGGACTTTAGAGCTATGTTCCTTAAATATTCTCAGGCCCTAGAGAAAAAGATTCTTGTTTATTCTCATTAGCTTACTTATGTTTCATAACACCCGCACCTTCTCCCCAACAAAACGTGAGGTGTGACTGCACACACAGGGCACGTCCGGAGCACCCGATGATGTGGGGTGAGATTCCAGGAGGCTACTGGGGTCATGTACGTGCCATTAGCACTGCTTTCTTTCTGTTTTTGTTTAAGACAGGGTCTGGCTCTGTCACCCAGGCTGGAGCACAGCAGCACAATCAGGCTCATCTCATCTACAGCCTCCAACTCACAGGCTCAAGGGATCCTCCCACCTCAGCCTTCTGAGTAGCTGGGACTCCAAGGGCTTACTGCCATGCCCGGCTAATTTTTGTATTTATTTATTTATTTATTTATTTTTTTGGTAGAGATAGGGTCTCGCCATGTTGCCCAGGTTTGCCTCAAACTCTTGGCTCCAAGCAATCCCCCTCCTTGGCTTCCCAGCGTGTTGCGATTACAGGCATGAGCCACTGTGCCCCGCCAACAGTAGCAAGACCTGTCTCTAAAAAATAAAATTGTTTTTTAAAAAATCAATGTAACTTGTTGGAAAGTATTGTAAAGGCTAATAAAGACATATCGTTCCCCCCGAGAGGCTCTAGGTTCTCCTAAGCATCATCCGTGCGTGTGGCGAGATCCACATAATAACTAAACTTCTGAAGAAAGTTCTCTTTTTCAACTCAGTCATGTGGCCCTTCGGGTTGACCTGTCTGCTTCTTTTTCCTTCTATGAATGATGATCTGGTTTTGACCCAATTGGATGCCATCCCAAATGCTATCTAGACACAGATGAAGTTCAATTCGTTCAGGTTCCTATCTTGAAGCCAAACCGCAGTCAGCGCCATTTTCAATGCGGGTTCTGTATTCATCTTCAGAAAGACTAAGTCAGTAGTAGGCCGGGCGTGGTGGTTCACGCCTGTAATCCCAGCACTTTGGGAGGCCGAGGCGGGCAGATCACAAGGTCAGAAGATTGAGACCATCCTGGCTAACAGGGTGAATCACACCACTGCACTCCAGCCTAGGCAGCAGAGCAAGACTCTGTCTCAAAAAAAAAGAAAAGAAGATCAGGGTCTTGATTTCCACTCAGTCCTATAGCGTTTCATGTTTATTGATTGACTGGAGGCTGGATGCAGTGGCTCATGCCTGTAATCCCAATACTTTGGGAGGCCAAGGAAGGCAGATCACTTGAGCCCAGGAGTTTGAGACCAGCCGGGGCAATGTGGCAAAACCCTGTCTCTACAAAAAAAAAAAAAAAAAAATTTAGCTGGGCATGGTGGCATGCGGCTGTAGTCTCAGCTACTCAGGGAACTCAGGTGGGAGGATTGCTGAAGCCCAGGAGATTGAGGTTGTAGTAAGCTGAGATCACACTCCAGCCTGGAAGACAAAGTGAGACCCTGTCTCAAAACAATAAAAATAATAAAGAATAAAATTGAATGATTGTAACCAAACTTCACATAGTAAAAAAGCGTATAAAATAATTTTGATGGCCGGGCTCAGTGGCTCACACCTGTAATCCCAGCACTCTGGGAGGCCGCAGCAGGCAGATCACCTGAGGTCAGGAGTTCAAGACCAGCCTGGCCAACATGGTGAAACTCCATCTCTACTAAAAATACAAAAATTAGCCGGACATGGTGGTGGGTGCCCGTAATCCCAGCTACTCAGGAGGCTGAGGCAGGAGAATCGCTTGAACCTAGGAGGCAGAGGTTGCAGTGAGTCGAGACCACACCATTGCACGCCAACCTGGGCAACAAAAGCGGAACTCCATCTCAAAAAAAAAATAATAGGCCGGGCGCGGTGGCTCACGTCTGTAACCCCAGCACTTTGGGAGGCCCAGGTGGGTGGATCACCTGAGGGTCAGGAGTTCAAGACCAGCCTGATCAACATGGAGAAACCCCCGTCTCTATTAAAAATACAAAAATATAACTGGGCATGGTGGTTCATGCCCGTAATCCCAGCTACTCGGTAGGCTGAGGCAGGAGAATCACTTGAACCTGGGAGGCGGAGGTTGCGGTGAGCCAAGATTGTGCCATTGCATTCCAGCCTGAGCAACAAGAGTGAAATTCCATCTCAAAAATAATAATAATAATAATTTTGATGTGGGTTTCATTCATTGTCTTGAACGAAAATGGCAGCCAATGTTAAAAGTCTGATGTTTTTATTGGCTGTCGGTGACATTTGACAAGTATCAGAGGCTACCAATATCACTGTTACCCAATAAAAACAGCAGGCAGAGGCTACTTGTCAAATGGATGCCTTGTGAGAAGACAAAACCTGAATCTGCCACCTCAAAAAATAACCCATTGAGTGTACTAAATGTGCCCATTAAAATACTGACAATGTTTTCATAGTTAACAATTGTCCTTTTCACACACATCAGCAGGATGTGTGACATGTCACTTTATTTATATAATACTTATGTAATAATACTTTCATATTATGCTTTTTCTGAGTATATTTTAATTACCAATTAATCTCATTTTATTTTTTGAGAGAAAGGGTATTTTTTGAGAGAAAGGGTAGGTAGAAGTGAGTATTTTAAAAATCAGGGCTGGGCACAGTGGCTCACGCCTGTAATCCCAGCGCTTTGGGAGGTCGAAGCAGGTGGATCACTTGAGCCCAGGAGTTCGAGACCAGTCTGGACAATATAGTGAGACCCTGTCTCTGTAAGAATTAGCAGGGTGTGGTGTTGCACGCCAGTGGTCCCAGCTACTCAGGAAGCAGAGGTGGGAGGTGGGAGGATCACTTAGGCCTGGGAAGTCAAGGCTGTAGTGAGCTGTGATCGTACCATTACACTCCAGCATGGGTAACAGAGCGAGACCCAGGGAAGTACAAATGGCTATTTTAAGAGAATATAGGCAGCGCATTGTGGATCTGGTAAGAAGTCCAACCAGAATACCTAGGTCTAGGGCCTGTGGTAGAACTAAGACTTCAGATAAGGATTGATGAGGTTGGGGTGGGCCTGGAGAAGTAAAGAAAGAGAGAGGAAGGATGAGGGCACCAAACTGGTTCTACTTCCTCCTGAAGGCCTCCTAGCAGAAGCCATCAGCCAACAGCAGGTGCACTGCATAAACAGGAATGCGACTGGAAGAGATGTCTTAGCCCTGTACAAAGACTGCGTCTCAGTTGTACCGAGCTGGTCCTGCTCTTCAAATCCTACAGACCTTATTGAACTTCCAGACTCCACCCTCTGGAGGGTCTCCTTCCCTCTCCTGTACCCCAAAACCCTGAGCTCGTCAGGATTCCATCTGGCCTGTACAGCTGCCCCCCAGGCCCTCCAGAGAAAGACAGGACAGCATGTTGGCTCCTGGGCCCTGGTGTTTCACTCTGAGGAGGTGGGTGGACAGGAGGGTGGGAGCCTGGAAAGAAAGTCAGGAGGACCTCCTCTCCAAGTCAGAGAGTTGGCCTGATGAGGAGAGTGTCGGTGAATGGCGTCTTGCTGTTATTTCTCTGTATCCCTGCTGGGGATGGGAGTTCCTGGCAGCTGGCCCTGGCCCTGGCCTTGGCCTTTGTCTCCCTACACTCTCCTCTTGGCACAGCCAGAGGCTTTCAGTGTTGTGCTTTCAGGGTCACATGGTTTAAGCTTTGCACAGCTGCCGGGGGGGAAAAAGAGAGAGTGAGGGAGAGACTGAGACAGAGAGCACTCGCTCCATTCTTACCATATATGAGGCTAAGCGATGGATATCGGCATGACTCAAAGCCCATGAAAGCAATCTCTGCCTGACTCTCACCCCTCGCTATGGAACACACTGCCTCTCACCCTACTTTTGGGCTTTTCACACCCAAATCCTCTCCTGCCCTCCACACACAAGCTTCCACTGACCCCCCATGCACCCTCCCCTGAGTACACACACACTCTCACACCACACAAAAGACGTGTGTGCGCACTTTCTATCAAACCCATGGAAAGAAAAGCCAGCAACTTAATCAACCTAATAACTTGTGCACATCATAGCGGATAAGAGCTTGCTCTGGCAATTCTCTCTCTCTCTCTCTCTCACACACACACACACACGAATGCCCATGCCACGGGTGTTTTCCATACTACTAAGATTTTAGAATCTCTGTCCTTAGTCTCTCTCCAGTGTAAATTCTTGAGTGCCATCTCCTGTTTTTCCACCAATGCTGCACCTTTCCCATCAGAAAAGTTACTTACTGCGATCAGACTTCTCACACCGTGGAGTTTCAGAAACCAGCCCTCCCGTGTCCCCAGCCAGCCAGTGGTCAGTGTTCCTCCTCTGCCTCTCCCACAGCACCTTGGCCTGTGCTGTGTAGCTTCTGCATGCTTCTACCACTGTTTGTAGCCTCCATCAGCAATTGCAGCCAGCACCAGCCAATGCAGGTGGGGACCGTGGTCTGCCTCACGCTGCTTTAGGTCACCTTGCATTGTCTTTATGACCTTAACATCACGAGCGGTCACCGGTAATATGGTCTTACAAAGTATGGTTATGATGCAAGATGATTTTTTTAAACAAACATATGAAGTCTTAAATATTCAAATAAGGCTTCAAATAATAATGTGATCACCACCACTGCCATTATTCTCTTACCTCTCAAGGTCATCAGTGGGAAGGCAGCGTTCACTTAGGTGAAAATTTTTTTGGTTTTTTTGGCAACAGGGTCTTGCTGTGTTGCCCAGGCTCTGGTGCCAACACGGCTCACTGCAGCCTCAACCTCCTGGCTCAAGCTATCCTCCTGCTTCAGCCTCCCAAGTAGCTGGGAGTACAGGTGTGTGCCATCATAACCAGCTTATTTTTTTAAGTTGTTTTGTAGAGATGGGGTTTCACCATATTGCCCAGGCTGGTCTCAAACTCTTGGGCTCAAGTGATCTGCCTGCCTCAGCCTCCCAAAGTGCTGGGATTACATGCATGAGCCAACATGCCTGGCCGACATTTTTGATATATTGTTCCCAAGCTAGTATCTCTTTTTTTTCTTTATTTTTTTCTGAGACGGAGTCTCACTCTCTAGCCCAGGCTGGAGTGCAGTGGTGCAATCTTGGCTCACCGCAACCTCTGCTTCCAGGTTCGAGCAGTTCTCCTGCCTCAGCCTCCCAAGTAGCTGGGATTACAGCCATGCGTCACCATGCCCAGCTATATTTTTGTATTTTTAGTAGAGACGGGGTTTCGCCATGTTGGCCAGGCTGGTCTCAAACTCCTGACCTCATGTGATCTGCCCTCCTTGGCCTCCCAAAGTGCTGGGATTACAGGCATGTATCATTATTTTATAGGCCCAGTTCTGCTACATCTAAGAAGTTTTGAAACATAAAGATAACACACAAATATATTATAAAAGCCTACATTGCTTATACCTTGGTTTGTTTGTAGGAATTGCATCCTGTAGAGTAGGGGTTGGCCAACTGCAGCCTGGGGCCAAATCCGGTTTTTGTGTGGCCTGCAATGCAAGTTAAGAATGGTTTTGATATTTTTTAGATGAGTCAAAAAATCTAAAGCAGAATAAGATTTCATGATACATGAAAATTACATGGAATCCAAATTACAGTGCTTATAAATAGTTTTATTGGAGCACAGCCATGCATACTTGGTGACATTCTCTGTGGCTCCTCACACACTGAAACAAAAGGTCAAGTCATTGCGACAGACACTATGTGGCTTGAAAAGCTGAAAACATGTGCTGTCTCGTCTCTTACCAGAAACGTTTACTGACCCTTGCTCTAGGTGCCACTTTTCAATCCCTGAATATCTTTGGGAAAAGATATGACTCTTTTAGGAAGAAGTGTGGTTTACTAGAAACGGAATCCTTAAATAACAATGGCTTAAACAAGGTAGAGAATAATTTTTATTTTACATAAAAGAAGTCTGCTTTTATATAAGCAGATTGGGCTGATACAGTAATCCTGTGGTCATCAGGGCTGAGGCTTCTTCTGTCTTTCTCCTCCGCCATTCTTACTGCATGGCTTCCATCTTTCAGATCGCCTCACAGTCACATAATGGTTGCTGGAGCCCTAGTCATCACATGGTGTTCCCAGTAATAGAAAGTAGAAGAGGTGGCCGGGCGCGGTGGCTCACGCCTGTAATTCCAGCACTTTGGGAGGCCGAGGCGGGCAGATCATGAGGTCAGGAGATCAAGACCATCCTGGCTAACATGGTGAAACCCCGTCTGTACTAAAAATACAAAAACTTAGCCGGGCGAGGTGGCCGGCACCTGTAGTCCCAGCTACTCGGGAGGCTGAGGCAGGAGAATGGCGTGAACCCGGGAGGCGGAGCTTGCAGTGAGCCGAGATGGTGCCACCGCACTCCAGCCTGGGCGATAGAGCGAGACTCCGTCTCAAAAAATAAAAAAAAGAAAGAGAGAAAAAAGAAAGTAGAAGAGGTTAGGATCAAAGAGTGCCAGCTTAACCAGCTCCCATTAAACAGCGTCCCCAGAAGCTCTACCCAAATATTTCTTCTTACATCTAATTGGCCACCTTCATTTGCAAAAGAGGCTGAGATATGTAGTTTTGTGGCTGAGAACATTGCCACCCAGATAATGCCAGGGTTCTGTTAATGAAGCAAGAGGAGAAAGTAGATAAAGGTTAGGCAACTGGCCATCTCTGCCCTAGGAACAAGTGGCCTTTCTGTGTCCTTTTCAATATACGCTGCATACTAGTTTCTCATAAACATAAGAATTATTTTTTCAAGCACCATTTTTGTTTGTTTGTTTGTTTTTTGGTTGGGACAGGGTCTCGCTCTGTCATCCAGGCTGGACTGCAGTGGCTTGATCTTGGCTCATTGCAACCTCCACCTCCCAGGTTCAAGAGATTCTCCTGCCTCAGCCTCCCAAGTAGCTGGGATTGCAGGCACATGCCACCACACCTGGCTAATTTTTGTATTTTTAGTAGAGACAGTGTTTCGCCATGTTGGCCAGGCTGGTCCTGAACTCCTGACCTCAGGTGATCTGCCTGCCTTGGCCTCCCAAAGTACTGGGATTACAGGCATGGGCCACCGTGCCCAGCCTCTTGCTCCCTCTTTCAACAAGTTTCCGTCTTTCCCATGTCTCCTCTTCCCTAATACCTTGGCATCATTGAGACTGGAGAGTCACAGCAACCTCTTTCCTAGTTGTCTTGCCTCTAATCCTGTGCTCTTTTTGTTTTATTAACTTTTGTGCTTGAGCCATTTTTTCTTTAGTTTCTTTGTACCAATAATTATATTTATGTAATTACATGAACAGTGATATAATTCTATTCAACAGTATATATTAATGTTCCAGGGACCAGGTACCAAAAAAACACAAAGCTGTTAACAAGAACGTCAAACAAATGTGTGGGCTGGGTGCAGTGGCTCATACCTGTAGTTCCAACACTTTGGGAGGCCAAGTCAGGAGAATTGCCTGAGCCCAGGAGTCCAAGACCAGCCTGGACAACATAGCGAGACCTCATCTCTACAAAAAACATAAAAAATTATCTAGCTAACTGGTGTTGGTAGGTGCCTGTAGTCACAGGTACATGGGAGGCTGAGGTGGGAGGATCTATCGCTTGAGCCCAGGAAGTAGAGGCTACAGTGAGCCAAGATTGCACCACTGCACTCCAGCCTGGGCAACAGAGTGAGACCCTGTCTACAACACACACACACACAAACACACACACACAGAGAGAGAGAGAGAAAGAGAGAGAGAGAGACAGAGAATGTGGCCTGGCCTTAGTCTCTGTCACTTTTGTTTGTTTGTTTGTTTTTTGAGATGGAGTGTTGCTCTGTCACCAGGCTGGAATGCAGTGGTGCAATCTCTGCTCACTGCAACCTTTGCCTCCCCAGTTCAAGCGATTCTTCTGCCTCAGCCTCCTGAGTAGCTGGGACTACAGGCATGCACCACCACGCCCAGCTAATTTTTGTATTTTTAGTAGAGATGGAGTTTCACCATGTTGGCCAGGATAGTCTCAGTCTCTTGACCTGGTGATCCACCCACCTCAGCCTCCCAAAGTGCTGGGATTACAGGCATGAGCCACTACACCCAGCCCACTTTTCTTAACTTACTAAGTTTATATGTGCTAGGCCAGGTGCAGTGGCTCACACCTGTAATCCCAGCACTTTGAGAGGCCAAGGTGGGAAGATCACTTGAGCTTAGGAATTTGAGACCAGCCTGGGCAACATAGCAAGACCTCGTCTCTATAAAAAATTTAAAAATTAGCCTGTGGTGGCATGCACCTGCTACCTCAGCCTACTGAGTCCCAGCTACTCAGGAGGCTGAAGCGGGAGGATCACTTGAGCCTGGGAAGTAGAGGCTGCAGTGAGCCAGAGATTGTACTACTGCACCCTAGCCTGGGTGACAGAGCAAGACCCTGTCTCAAAAAAAAAAAAAAAAAAAAGGTTTATATGTGCTTAAAAGAACCAAGCCTTTTATTGAATATTGAAGATTCACCAAGGATTTTATTTGATCATGTAATATAATTATAAAATCATTATTAGTAAGCCATAAAATGTACGAAAGTATATCTAGTGAAAACTAAGTCTCCTTCCCATTTCTGTCCCCCGCCACCAGCTCTCCTACCCAAGATAACCACTTCTTGAGTATTCTCAAAGATGGTCTATGCCTTTCCAAGTCCATGTGCATATGTATGCACACATGTGCCTGTATGACATTTTCCAGCAGAAGTGGTAGCGTATCATACACACTGTTCTGCATCTGCTGTTTTCATTTAGCAGTATGTCTTAGGGATTATCCGCCTATAGCCAGATCTACCCAAAGCTCAGATATGACTGTGACAAACCAATGAGCAAAATGTGGGATATACACACAATGGAATATTATTTGGGAATATTCTAATAATATTAGAAAAAGAATGAAATTCGGCCTGCCATGGTGGTTCACGCCTGTAATCCCAGCACTTTGGGAGGCTGAGGTGGGTGGATCACCTGAGGTCAGGAGTTCAAGACCGTCCTGGCCAACAGGGTGAAACCCCATCTCTACTAAAAATACAAAATTAGCCTGGTGTGGTGGCGCATGCCAATAATCCCAGCTTCTTAGGAGGCTGAGGCAGGAGAATCGCTTGAACCCGGGAGGCGGAGGTTGCAGTGAGCTGAGATCACGCCACTGCACTCCAGCCTAGGCGGTAAGAACAAGACTCCGTCTCAAAAACAAAACAAAACAAAACAAAAAGAACATTGATTAGGTGCCTTGGTAGATTCAAGCAAAGAGATGATGATGGCTTATACCAGATAGGTGATGTGAAGTTAAAGAAAAGTGGGCAGATTAGAGATATATTTTGGAGGCAAAATAGACAGGAGATCGGAGGCTGGCATAGAGACAGAATGCTGCCCAGAGTCTCTAGTTTTTACATTTGGGTGGGTGGTGGGCCATTCCCTGGGGGAAGTTAAGTTCCTGGGACTTGGGAGTCAGGACCCTTGGGTTTTAGTCCCAGCAGTTTCTGTCTCTGGGAGTCAGGCAGGTGACTTCCCCTCTGTAGGTCTCCTCATCTGATGAGTAGGTAAACTAAATCCTTTCTGAAGTCCCCTCCAGGAAATGGCTCTACAATCAAACTACTAGATATTTACATCTTAGCGAATGTTCATTTCTGAGTTTAGTTTTTTTCCATAGCACGAACTGAGATGTGCTGTGGGCTTTGAATGGGAAACGGGGATGCAGGGGAGAAGGACATTTGAGAGGGTGGGGTCCTAGGAGCCTGAAGGTGGCCACAGCAAGCTGGAGATAGGGAAGCAGTGCCACCAAGAGAGACGCACAGAAGTGGACACCAAAGGGTGCACAAAAGCTATTCCTGCATCCCAGGCCAGCCAAGGGACAGCCCTTCAGCAGAGAGAAGGGTACAAGGGAGGAACTTTGACAACGATTAATCAGTTTCAGTGAGAGAGAAAACCTAAAATACAGCCAGGAAGAAAAAAACTCCGTAGCATGATCCAAATCTGATGGGATTTCATAAGATATCCCTCTAATCCACTTCCTTTGCTTTGTAATTGATTTCGGTTTTAGCCAAAGCAAGCCTCCGAAAGTTAGGCTTTTATCCCTGATCTTGTGCCTGGCATTTGCTCCAGGCATCTTGTAGCCCCAGTGAAAATGTGAGTTCCCAGGAGAATGAGCCTCGTACTTGTGTTCTTTTACCTCCTTATATTATACCCGTAACAGAAGCACCATAGGTGTTTACTGATACCTCACATCTAGAAAAGGTGCTGTGGAACAGTCATGCCCTGACCTGGACTTCATGCCTTTGTCTCATAAGTACAGTGATTTGTCACTCCATCCTGGACAGAGCTTGGGGGGAAACCGAGGTCTTCTCTGTGGAATGTGAGGTCTTCCATTGTGTCGCAGGCCCAGGCTTCCCTAAGGCGGAATAAGAAAAGAAGGGCTTCGTGTTTCTGAGGGAGAGAGTGGCTAGCGGTGCAGCTGCTGAATGACGACCCAAGGCAACAGAGAGGGCTGTGAGCTGCCCTCACCCTGGCCCACTGCTGCCGAGCTAGCTCGACTCTTGTTCCCTCTGTGTTGCAGCGGCCACCAGAGCAGGGAGTGCCCATAATGTTGGCCAATCAGACGAGGACTGCAGAACAGGAGAAATGGGAACTGTGGTCCTGAAAACCTGTGCTTTCTCGGCCCGATGAAATGCAGAGTTATGTGAAGCTTGTGTCTTCCCGTGTGATAGCGTGCTTCTGGCTTTCAATATCCTGAAAAACAACCCACTAAACGTATGTGTATACACATATGCAGGAAAGCCTGTACATCTATATGCTTTTACATGTGTATATGTATAGCAGAGATCTGCTTGCTCAGGAAATATACCCCTGGATGTGTTTGTTGTGATTGATACACACACAGGAATATCCATCTGAGGAGGCTGGTATATATCTGTGTGCTCGTGCCCAGATATATAGAGGGAGGGGCTTTGAGCTGAGCCTGGTCCCAGGTGCCTTATTTGTGTTTCTCAGGGAGGAGGAGAGCCGAGTGCAGTGAACATGCTCTCTCTCTCTCTCTTTTTTTTTTTTTTTTTTTTTGAGACGGAGTCTCGGCTCTGTCGCCCAGGCTGGAGGCAGTGGCGCCATCTCGCTCACTGTAAGCTCCACTCTCCCTGGTTCACCATTCTCCCCGCCTCAGCCCTCCGAGTAGCTGGGACTACAGGCTCCCACCAATGCCTCGTTAGTTTTTGCATTTTAGTAGAGACGGGTTTCACCATGTTAGCCAGGATGGTCTCTGGATCTCCTGACCTCATGATCCACTCCGCTCGGCCTCCTCCCAGTGCTGGGATTACAGGTTTGAGCCACCATACCGCCTCTCTCTTTTTTTAACTAATTAATTAATTTATTTATTTT
Organism: Papio anubis; assembly: GCF_008728515.1. Lineage (NCBI taxonomy): Eukaryota > Metazoa > Chordata > Mammalia > Primates > Cercopithecidae > Papio > Papio anubis. The sequence continues at coordinate 31,675,024 of NC_044991.1, forward strand.
GAGACGGAGTCTCGCTTTCTGTGGCCCGGCTGGAGGGCAGTGGCCTGGATCTCGCTCACTGTAAGCCCGCCTCCCCGGTTCACACGCTTCTATTCTCCTGCCTCAGCCTCCTGAGTGCAGCTGGGACTACAGGCCTCACCACACCTCGCTAATTTTTTGTATTTTTAGTAGAGACGGGGTTTCACCGTGTTAGCCAGGATGGTCTCGATCTCCGGACCTCGTGATCCTCCCGCCTCGGCCTCCCAAAGTGCTGGGATTACAGGCGTGAGCCACTGCGCCCAGCCGTGAACACACTATCTTGCTGCCAGGCCTCCGACTGCCTGAGGATGCCAGTTGTAACCTTGCCACTCCTCAGCCTTCCCCACGGCCCTCACCTGCTGACGCAGGAGGCGAACCCCATGAACTGCTGCCTGATTAGCAAGGCTGGGCAGGTGTCTGCCTCCCAAAGAGGGAGCTAGGGTGGGGGCACCCCACAGGTGGCTCCGCAGGAGAAAGGGCTACCAGGGGAGCCCAGCCACGGGGGCACCCTTCACTCTCACCCCACAAGCTTTTTCTTTCCATCAGGAGATATTTGATTCAATAGATCTGAGACATGATCCCTGCTCATTTTCACTCCATACATTCTTTGCCCACTTCCATTTCTGTCTAACTCAAATTCTCTGCTTCAGTCAAATTAGCCTGCTCATGGTTTCCTGAATATAGTTGGAGATTGCCTGCCCCCAGGTCTTTGCCTGCCCCGTCTCCTGCCTTGGAATGTGCCTCTCTACCAGCCACCAGCTGCTCCGTACCCCCCCGCCCCCCACCACTTCCAAACACTACCGAGGTCCCTTTCCTGCTAGAAGCCTTCCCTGACCACCCAGCTGAGTGCGCTCTCCCTGTGCAGAACCCTCTCCCAGGTTGGCCATCTGCTGCTGGCATTTAGGGTTAGCTCTCTGTGCGCATGAGATCACAAACTTGCCTTTCTCATCAGACACCCTGGTGTGCCTGACCAGAGGCCCCTCTCCAGCCTTCTTCTCAGGCCTTTTAAGTGTCCAGAGTGTTTTAACCAGTCACCCCCAGTTTCTGTGACATTGCCCTCCACACATGGCACAGAGATAATGAGACGATCTAACAAAACACCTCTACTAACCGCACGTAGCACGTGGTCAATGTGCAGCCCCCGCCTTAAACCAGATAGTAACCAGTTAAGAGTTGATATTCTTATTTGGGTATCTCAAGACGACTGGAAGTCTTCATTTATCGAGTTCTTTACTCCAAGCACTAAGCCTTCTTGATAATCCACTCTGAAAAATCATTTCAGGGGCCCATTTTTGCTTGTTTGGTTTGGTTTTTGCTCTTCTTGGCCTATAAAATTACCTCTAGGAGTGGATGAATATTAATCTAGGACCCAAGACCCTGAGCTCTGACCTTAGCTACCCGTTATGCTGAACTACAAGGACGACTGGCCAGTTTGGGAATGATTTGAACTGTCTGCACGGTTCTCTTTTGAGCTCCCTGTTTTATTTTATTTTATTTTATTTTTTTCCCTGAAACATCTCTCTAGAGGTTGGCTTGGGTAACAACAGCACGCTCACTGCTAGAACTCTTGTCCCAGACTCAGTAAGCAGCCAGCATTCACCAAGTATGAAGTTTCTGATACCCAAATGTAGGCTTTCCCTCTGTAAGCCAAAATTGTCCACTTGGGAATCTGAATCAGAAACTCCTTGGGGGATGTGGAGACTGGAGCGATTCCCAAGTCTGCCACAGGACATAGCTTTCCATGTGGACTGTGATACTGAAAGCTGTGGGGTAGACAAGCAGGAATCCTCCCTCCTGGAAACTTTCACTTCCTCCAGCCAGTCCAAGGCTAGATTGGGGGTCACTGTAAATTTCCGAGCAGCCCAGGATAGGAAGCCCAGTCTCTGGGGAGACCTTGTCAAAGGCCAGCATCTTTTTTGTTTTTTGTTTGTTTTTTTTTTGAGACGAGTCTCATTTTGTCGCCCCAGGCTGGAGTGCAGTGGCTCGGATCTCAGCTCACTGCAAGCCTCGGCCTCCCCGGGTTCACGCCCATTCTCCTGCCTCAGCCTCCTGAGTAGCTGGGACTCAAGGTGACGCCTGCCACTCCCTCAGCCCCTTCTCGCTAGTCTCCTTTTTGTATTTTTTAGTAGAGACGGGTTTCCACCGTGGTTAGCTAGATGGTCTCTGACCTCCTGATTCCTGATCCGCCTGCCTCGGCCTCCCAAAGTGCTGGGATTACAGGCTTGAGCCACCGCGCCCGGCCAGGCCAGCATCTTTGACATCTGTTAGATCTGTCTTGGCTTCCAGTTTTGCTTGAGATCACCTTTTGCTTCAAGCTGACTCGATTGCCTGCTGGTCAGCTCTGGAGCCGTCCACTATTGTGACCACAGTGGTCTCCTCCAGCCAGCCCTGAGTTCTGTCTGGTTCTGTTCCCTAACTGTGATGAGTATGCAGGCGCTTGCCTTTTCCACACCTCACACATGTTACCTGCAAGTTTGCACCTCACCTCCCAACCACAGCCCCCTGCCTGCCTGGGGCAGAACGTGAGATGGGAGGTGAGAAAAAAAAATCAAAGCTGCTCTCCATTTTACTATTTACAAACTGTTTTGGTCAAAAATGGAGTAGAGGAACAAACTGATGAAACTATTAAATAAATAGAAATTTCTAATAATCCTTTACATTCTCATAGCATGATCGGAGTTTATGAAGTGTTGGCATATGCATTGCCATATAATCTTCACACATGCCCCCATAAAATGGGGCCATAAACTGGTGTTACTATTCCCATTTGACGATGAGGAAATACGTGCTTTGGAGAAGTCTACTAATTTGCTCAACGTCGTGCAATTACTAAATGATACTGCTGGAACTGAAACGCAGGCCTTCTTCTTCTAGGTCTAAAGACATTTTTGAAATACCTCTGGTGTTCACTTATCCTTGCTCTTCCTGCCATCCTGTACCAGGGCCAGATCAGAAGTGAATGATCTAAATGCTCTGTGTGACCTAAGTACGGCCTCCGTCTGGCTTTTGTCTCGGCAGATTGGGCTAAGTCCAGGGAGGAGCACTGGCTGTTTGCAGGCGTGTGGGCTCATTATGTCCAGGTAGAGGAGACTAATGGGAGTAATGGCTTACTCACTCACTCACTTACTCATTCACTCACTCACTCACTTACTCAGTTACTTACTTACTTGGCTTCAAGCCAAGGAGCCGCTCCCAATTCTTCAGCCCCAAGGGGTCTCCTACAGTAAAAAAAAAAAAACCCTCACTGGTATGGGATTTATGCCACTGAGACAATGTGTTTGGTGCCAGTGACTCCGCTGGTTAGAATGAAAGAAAGGGGCTGACTCCTGGCTGTGTGGAAACCACAGAAAAGAGGATGAGGTTCCCATGGGCACACCCTCTGCTTCTTCCTACCCTTGGTCTTAGCTGTGTCTAACAGAAATGGCAGCAAGATATGCCAAGCACAGACCTGCCCCTCTTCTACGGCCTGGACAAAGCCATAGGCAGGGTTTGGTCCTAGCCCTGTCTCCACCCAAGGTGAGATGTCATCATCAGAAAACTCCTATTGGGCATCTACCTGCAGCTCGCAGGATAGCAGTGATTTCTATAACACCATGCCCTCCAGCAGCAACGCAGGCGCCCTGGTTTTGCAATATTGTGGTGGTAGTTCTGAGTATCCCCGGGGTGGGGTAAAGGGACAGGAAGTGTTGTTGATACGTTCTCATGCTAAATGTATCAAAATTCACACTGATTTAAAAATAAACATATACCATCTGGCATTTTTAGGAAAATGAAGAAGGGATGGGTTTGGGGAGGATGAATTGTTAAGTGGCACAAAAACAGGCTATAACCACTCCTAACAGATATGAGTCATTCAGAGGAGCTCAGTCTTGTGTCTTTCATTCCAAACCCCTGAGCCAAGCAGACCTGGTAGCAGAGCTGGAGGGTGGCCAAGTCCAGGAAGCCAGGCTGGGGGCAGGAAATACAACAGGGTAGTTTTTAGCTGGTGTCCAGGGAACAGAGCGGGTGATGGAAAGAGGAGAGGCAGAGGAAACCCATTACCACCTGGTGTCTTGCTACTAAGAAGATGGAATTCACTTCAGATTTTGGTCCCTTGGTGACTTAATTACCCATTGAAGGTAGACAACTTACTGAGACACAGAGAGGGTAGTTGGGGAGGAGCATAAACTCTGGAGTTGGTAGGATGACATGAGTAAATACATATAAATCACCTAGAACAGTGCTTAATGTTCTAAGTAAAATACTAATGTTGGTTATTGCTACTACTGGGTGCAATGAAGAGCTGCAGTGGAAATTCAGGGTCCTAGAGTGGCAATAATGTGCAACACAGCTGGGTGCAGTGGCTCATGCCTGTAATTCCAGCACTTTGCGAGGCCGAGGCAGGCAGATCACCTGAGGTCAGGAGTTTGAGACCAGCCTGGCCAACATGGTAAAACCCTGTCTCTACTAAAAATACAAAAATTAGCGGCCGGGCGCGGTGGCTCAAGCCTGTAATCCCAGCACTTTGGGAGGCCGAGACGGGCGGATCACGAGGTCGGGAGATTGAGACCATCCTGGCCTACACGGTGAACCCCGTCTCTACTAAAAAATACAAAAAACTAGCCGGGCGAGGTAGCGGGCGCCTGTAGTCCCAGCTACTCGGGAGGCTGAGGCAGGAGAATGGCGTAAACCCGGGAGGCGGAGCTTGTAGTGAGCTGAGATCCGGTCACTGCACCCCAGCCTGGGCGACAAGCGAGACTCCGTCTCAAAAAAAAAAAAAAAAAACAAAAATTAGCTGGGCCTGGTGGTGCCCACCTCTAGTTCCAGCTACTTGAGAGGCTGAGGCAGGAGAATCAATTGAACACAGGAGGCAGAGGTTGCAGTGAGCCAAGATGGCGCCATTGCACTCCAGCCAGGCTACAAGAGCAAAACTCTGTCAAAAAAAAAAAAAAAAGGAAAGCAACACAAATGCATTTAAGACAGAAATCTGTTCTGCAAAGAGGAAGAGGTACCAGTAGATGCAATTATGGCAGCCTGGGGCTTTCTGTAGGCCAAGTTTAGGCTACCTCATTGGAACAATATAATGTAGTTTCAGAACTGTGACTTCCAGCTTCAGCAGGCTGGAAGAAATCCATCTCCCATTAATCTTTCTATCAGACTCCAGGAAAAAAATAAAGCAAAAATGTTTTCCTATTTCATCTTTAAGAAAGTCAAATTATTCAAGATACACTGAGCACCTACTCTGCATAAAATAGTCTAATGATTCTAGAAGTTAAAATGAAGTAAAAGGTTTGTTTCCTGCTGTTAAGGATCTTATAATCCCTTTGGGAAGACAAGGTAAATACTAATACAGATGAAAATGTAATCTTCTTCTTGAACAGTAAGAATATATACCTTCACACATTTTTCTCTTTGCCCAGACTTTGAGCAAGCTTAGATTTAAATTCAGTGGCCAAATTCTGAAGCAACTCACTTTTCCTCAGAGGTCCTTCTGGATTCAATTATTTATTTATTTTTGAGATCTGGTTATGAGACTGGCTAATTTTTGGCAGAGCCGGGGTTTTGCCATGTTGCCAGATTGGTCTTGAACTCCTGGGCTCAAGCGGTCCATCCGCCTTGGTCTCACAAAGTGCTGGGATTACAGGTGTGAGCCACTGCGCCTGGCCGGGATTCAATTTTTTATTAAGAGTTTTATTGGTTTTTTTAAGATACATATTCTAATGACAAATCATTAGAATTGTTTTGGGAATCAGAAGGTCAAAAGCACTAAAACATTATCTACCGGGCATGAAATAGCAGTACCAGAAAAATAACCTGACTGGGCATGGTGGCTCGCGCCTGGAATCCCAGCACTTTGGGAGGCCAAGGTGGGCGGTTTAATTGAGCCCAGGAGTTTGAGAGCAGCCTGAGGAATATTGTGAGACCCTGTCTCTACAAAATATACACACACACACAAATTAGCCAGGTGTGGCATCATATGCCTGTAGTCCCAGCTGCCCAGGGAGCTGAGGTGAGAGCTCTAGGCCGCAGTGAGCTGTGATTAGACCACTGCACTCCAGCCTGGGCAACAGAGTGAGACTTTGTGAAAAGAAAGAAAGAAAAGGAAGGAAGGAAGGAAGGAAGGAAGGAAGGGAAGGAAGGAAGAAGAAAGGAGAAAGAAAGAAGAAACAAAGAAGAAATAAGAGAAAGAAAGAAAGAGAGAAAGGAAGGAAGGAAGGAAAGAAAGAGAAAGAAAGGAAGGAAGGAAGGAAGGAAGGAAGGAAGGAAGGAAGAAAGAAAGAAAGAAAGAGAAAGAAAGAAAGAAAGAAAGAAAGAAAGAAAGAAAGAGAAAGAAAGAAAGAAAGAGAGAATCCATGAAGAATCACAGAATCTTTGAGTTAAAGGGAACTTGGAAGTCATGGAGTCAACTTCTGCCCCAAAGTAGGTATCCTCCTGTAAGCTCTCGGATGCTTGGATCCCAGCATTTCCCTGAGAACACTTCCAGACCATTCTGTGGTGAGTCAGCAATGTTGGAAAATTCTTTGAACAGAAATCCATCTCCCATTCATCCTCGTCCCTAATGATCCTCCTTCTGCCCTGTGGAGTGACATAGAACAAGCCGCCTACCTCTTCTTCATTGGCAGCCATTCCCATACATAAAGTCAGTAATCATGTCCTTCAGAAAACTCCAGGCTAGACATGCTCAACTGCAGTGGCCCCTCATCCTGCTGAGCAGTGCCCAAGGCCTGCAGCCTCCTCCTCTGGTGGATGAACTCTAGTTTATCAAGGTCCCTCTTGGAACCTTGTGCTACAGAGTGGTACAAATATGACCTGGCCAACACCAAGATTCCTGGGCCAGTTGCTCCCTGAAACATCAGGTTACTCTCTGTCTACTAATAGAGCTCTGAGGTTGCATTAGCTCTTTCACCAGCTGCTTCCCACGTGGGGCTCTTACTGAACCTGTTGGTTGACTTAACTCCCCTATCTTCTGTTTCACATGCACAAGTCAGGCCTCTACTTTGCAATAGATATTTTCAACCAAAAGTGCAGGCCATTATATTTATTCATGTTAAATCTGAACTTATTGGTTTTAGTCTAGCAAAAAGTCCAGGAAGACCTTTCTTTCTCTTTTAGAGACAGGCTCTCACTCCATTGCCCAGGCTGGAGTGCAGTGATGCAGTCATAGCTCAATGTAGCCCCAAACTCCTAGGCTTAAGGGATCCACTCTTGTGCACCACCACAGCTGGCTAATTTCTATTTTTTTTTTTCATAGAGACAGGGTCTCGAGCTGGGAGTCCTAGTGCACACCTGTAATTCTAGCTAATCTCAGGAGGCTGAGATGAAAGGATCCTTTGAGCTAGGAGTTCAAGGCTGCAGAGCTATAATTGCACCACTGCACTCCACTCCAGTCTGGATGACAGAATGAGACCCCTAATTTTAAAAAAACAGGTTCTCGCTTTATGTCAGCCTAGGGCTGATCAAATCCCCACCCGGATCCTTCTGCCTCAGCCTCCGGAGTAGCTGGGATTACAGGCTCATTCTTAATGTTTATCCTATCAACTATAGATTATAACTAAATTTTCATCTATTTTTGATTAGCTGTCTATTCTGTCACTTGCAAATGTAGGCAGCCTGCCTTCAGACTTCAAGATTACTAATGAGATGCAGAGTGACCTTGAACTAGTCAGTTAACCTCTGTAGAGCTCAGTTTCCTCATCTGAGGAAAGCAAGGGAGCAGAGAATGACCTCGTAGGTCCCTAGGAATTTCAGTATACCTTACGCAAATAAAATGGCCAGCTGGTAAAAGACAGGGAAGGGGAAAAAAGCATGGACTGACCCCTTTCACTCATGGCATAAAGTGGTCAAATAAATGTTCTGTGTTCAAATATACGTATTTCAACTTTAAACCTCAGGCATTGTCTTCAGGTAATTAAACTCTGAGAACAACATGGTAGATACCTTCATTCATAATTAAACATTCAATTTTTGCATAGTGCTAGTCTGTGGGGGAGAAAAGCTGTAAAATTTACAGGTATTTTGTCAATTTAATTGCAATACATTCGTTCCTAAATTCAGTTTGTTATCTAAAACTACTTGATGATGAAATATTAGTCTTTTTTTTTTTTTTTAGACAGAGTCTCGCTGTGTCACCCAGGCTGGGGTGCAGTGGTGTGATCTCAGCTCACTGCAGCCTCAGCCTCCCAGGTTCAAGCAGTTCTCCTGCCTCAGCCTCCCGGGTAGCTGGGACTACAGGCGCGCACCACCACGCCTGGCTAATTTTTGTATTTTTAGTAGAGACGGAGTTTCACCATGTTGGCTAGAATGGTCTTGATCTCTTGACCTCGTGATCCACCCGCCTCGGCCTCCCAAAGTGCTGGGATTACAGGTGTGAGCCACTGCGCCTGGCCTGGAATCGCTTTAAACTTTTTCAGCATTTGTTTTTTTCCCCACTGAGAAAGTTAAGTGTGGTGGGAGGGAATCTAGTCCTTTTGACTATTTTAAAATAGTCCGTCTCAAAACAAACCAACGAAAAGGGATTCTAGAGTTGATGTTGCGCCCCCCGCCCCCACCTTCCGCCCTGAGCCCTCCCTCTTTGCTGTCTTCTCTCAAGGAAGAAGACAGCAGCATTAGGCCTCATTTCATCTTGGAGGATGAGATCACACAGCCTTATTGCCGACCTTTGACCCGTCTATTACTCTAGTTGCTTTTCCTGAGGGGTCTCCCCCACTCCACCCATCCGAGCCCAACCCTCTCTGACAACGTTTTTAAATTTATCCAATCATCCATCAGCAGTAAGCCCATCAGCAGATAAAAACGTGAGGATCGGAGGGACCGGGCAGCTTTTCTATAGCAGGGCTGGGGCTGAGGCCATCAGAAGGGTCACTATGAAGTGAGCTCCAAGCTCCAGCATCCCTGGCTTAACCCAGGGCCTTGGAAAGCTCACCCCTTTCTCTTCTTTTCTCTCCCTATTCTTACTTATAGAGGATTTTAAAATAGTAAAGGAGATACTGTGTTTTTCTGAGTAAATCAAAATAATCAACCAAAAAGCTACAAAGAACTAACCCTAGTTTCCCAAAGGGTTTGTGAGCTAAATAATTTAAATGCCACATGCCAGGTGAGAGCACAACAGATGTGTGGAGGGCAGTGGAGTGGGACCGTGCAGGCCCTGTGGGGAGCGGGGCTCAGTGAGTTGGAAATCCCCATTGGAGAGGATTGGAGTGTCTTTAAAATGTTATTACCCTTGGACCAAATATTCCACTTCTGGCACCCAACTGGAAGGAAATTATTCACACACGGGCAAGATTTATGAAGAAAAAATTTTATTGCCATATTTACAATCAATAAAAATTGGAAATATTCAATAAAAGGGAAATTATGAGATACTCATATGATAAAAATATTGTATGACATTTAAACTAATGTTTTTTAAAAGTCCTCAAAGGAGGAGGAATTTCCCACAAAGTTATTTTTAACAAAAAGCAGGATGCAATTTTGTGTGTGTGTGTGTGTGTGTGTGTGTGTGTATGGTTTTATCTCAACTTAGTTTAAAGCTAGAAAGCTAGAAAAAAGACTGGAAAGAAATACGAATATTACACATGGCTTTCTCTAGGTGATAAGATTATGGATGCTTTTATTCCTTTTTGTTTCTCTATTTTTCAGTTTTTCTAAAGTAAACATTTTGGCGGAGTGCAGTGGCTCATGCCTGTTATCCCAGCAGTTTGGGAGGTTGATGAGGGCAGATCGCTTGAGCTCAAGAGTTTGAGACCAGCCTGGGTCATGTGGCAAAACCCCATCTCCAGAAAAATTAGCTGGGCATGGTGGTGCATGCTTGTAGTCCCAGCTATGCAGGAGGCTGAGGCAGGAGAATTGCTTGAACTTGGGAGGCAGAGGTTGCAGTGAGCTGAAATTGCGCCAGTGCACTCCAGCCTGGGCAATAGAGCAAGACTCTGAACTCAAAAAAAAAAAAAAAAAAATCTCCAGGGTCAAAAATAAAATAAAATGAGAGGTAGGAGAAATTATTAGAGATTCTGGACCTTCTAGGACATTTTTCCCTAATATCCACCCAGGCCATGCCCAGAGGGCCTTGCATCTTCAGCTGTGGCATCAAACAAAACTGGGAATTGCAGCTTTACCACTTACTTAACTGTATAACCTTACACAAGCAAGTCACTTACTCTCTGTGCTTTTAGGTTCTTAATATGTAAAACAATGTTTTACATTAAAAATTAAATGAAATAGCTCCTGAAAAGCCCAGGCACATTGTCAGAGCTCAGTAAAATGTGTTCCCTTATTCTAGTACTGGGGCAGAGCACCTGCAGGTTTGTAGGCGGGGAGACATTAGTGGACACAGTGACTGGGTGATGAAGTGGGGCTCCAGAGGATGAGCGGAGATTGCGTCTGAGCCAGCACCCTGGCCTTGTCAGTTCCCCTCCTCACATGATGGACATGAGGGGAACACGAATGAGGAACACGGTGAAGGAAATACCACCTGGGACCAGCGAGAGTCCCTCCCAAGGAGTCACCAGCCCAGAGTCGGCCCTCTTCTGAGCCGGCGGCCGGAGTCAATCTGCTTTGGACAACACAGCTTCAGATGGAGATATACTGAGGTCAATGATCCTTGAAGACAAAATAATCTCTGGGTTACTTTCTGCTCTGATTATAATGTTGCAATTATAATGAGCAGATGCTGATAGGAATGTGGTCAAATCCATTCCGTCTTCCATCTAACTTATTTTAGTGCCTGGTAGATTTCTGTCCAGCTCCACCGGCTGTGGCAATGCCGGGCCTGGCTGGAAGTGTGGAAGAGGCTGACCGGGCTCCAGCAGCAAGAGGTTTTCTCCGGTGGGGAGCCGGTGTGCGACCTGATCATTGGAGCGCTTGCAACTGTAGCTCTCCCCCAGGGCTCTGCGCTTATCTCCAGGGTCAGCATCATAGTAAGAACTTCATTTTATAGCATTTTTCAATCGATAAGACAACGTCGTATCCTTTATACCGTTGAAATTTTACGACTCCTCAGAGGTTACGCGACTTGCTCAGTATCCTACACTTAGTTCCTCCTCTGGCTTCCGGAGACCTGGGTGCCGAAGCCACTGCAAGGAGGTATGTGTTCGATTGTGAGCCCAGCGAACACTGGCTGTGTAGTTAGCAGAATTCGCTGGGGAAGTGGCCTCAGGAGAGTGCTGGAATTTCCACCCTTAGAGGTGCTAGCAACGTGTGTCGAGAGAAGGGGTCGGAGAGGGGTAGAAAATGAAAAGATGGGGAGGAGGAGAAATGGTTCGCTTTTGGTTTTGGCTTGAGCCTCACCCGAGCGTCCCACGCCGCAGCTCTGCGGCCTCTTGGGGGCGCCAGCTCGCGTTGCCATGGCGCTCACGCGGAGCAGCAGCCCGCCCAGCTAGCAGCGCGCGCTCCTGCAGCCCCGGCAGAGTCCCGGCGCGGAGCGCCCGCGTAGGCAGGCGCCCGGGGCAGCCTTGCGTCCTCGCCGCGCGGCTTGAGAACCCCCTGGCCCTGGGCGAGTGGGCTGGGCTGTGCAGCCCCCGAGGCTAACTGGGCGGGATCGCAGCTGCAGGGGTTGTGCGAGCAGCCACGGCGGCACCTGTGTCCTGCGGGCACCCACCCTGCCCCTGCCGAGGCAGGCGCCCACCGCTGGCGGTGATGCGGCTGTGAAGCCCTAGTCGGTGAGTACCCTCCAGTCCCCCTGTGGGCGAGCGAATCTAAATGACAAGGTTAAGCGTTTTGATGGATGCCTTTAAGAATCACTTATTTAGATTGCTTATGACGGGGAAGCGTTTCCTTTGTGACATCTTTGGGTTTCTCGGATCCATTTCGTTTCCCTCTAAATGCTGTCCTCTCTCCCCTAGTGGGAACGACACCCTGTCTCCGTGTCTCGATCACCGCACGACACCCACCAGTGCGGATACCACGTACCACACACTCCCCAGAGCCTGCCGGAGAGCAGAGCTGTCTCCCAGCCACGTCCGCCCCATTTTCATTGTGCTCCTATCCCGCAGTCAAAGGAAGGGCGTCCCCAGGCACCCCCGAGGTAGGCCAGGTGTGTCAGGACAGCCAGCAGGCCCCTGGCGAAGCCAGGTCCGCTCTGGCGAGCTTAGCGCGGTGAGCCCATGAACTCATTAGGAGCAGCGGCTGCTTCGCGCGGGGGACGCCGGTTTCCCTCCCGCAGAGGGGCCCTGCGCCAGCCCGCGGCGCGCGGTGGTGACCCAGGACCAGTGGCGTACCCGCTTGCGCTCCCAGACTGCAGGGCGCGCTGCGCCGGCGCAGCTCCCGGGCGTGTGCAACAAAAGGACCGCCAAGTTCATTCCCTACTGGAAGCAGAGGGAGGGGCCGCATGACTTCTGGAGGCGGCATGTGTCTTAGAATCAAATGGTTATGACTCCATGGCAAATGCTTTCTGTGTGTCAAGTCCTCTCCGTGCCTGCCAACCTCTTCCCTCCTCTCTCCTCCCTAAAATGCTTTCTTATTGGTCTGGCACTGTGATCAACTGTTTAGAATTTTCATTGTTGTAAAGAAATGAAAAAAGAGTGAAACCAAGACAAGCTGTAGGCTGAAACGCTGGACCCAGTGGTGCTATTCATTAGCTCTCCGACCTGGCTGCTGCGGAGATTTTTAAAAATCCTGCTACCTGGGTCCCATCCCCGGGGATTCTGACTTCATTGGTCTGGGATATGGCCCAAACACTGGGATTTTTTAAATTTTCTTTTTGTGGGGAGGTGTGGTGGGGGGAAAATTTGGAGTGCATACTGGATTTTTTTTTTTTTTTTAATTTCCCAGGTGTTTCTAATGAGCTAAGGTGGCCACCCATCATTCTAATCAATCAGGGTGACATTTTTCCAGGTTAACTTGGTAATGGTTTCGTCTCTCAGGCTGCTGTTGGAGGGCAGGGTATGCAACTGTCATAAATGCCTACAAGCTGCAGGCAAAGAGAGCTGGCAGGGCCTTGGGCTGCTCCAAGAAGCTCAGGATGAAGGCAATGTCTCAAACGAGGGAGGGATCATCACTCTCAGAATAAGTCTCTTCACTAAATGAAGTGTTCTGATCTATATTCCAGGGCAAGGGAAAGCAGATGCATACCTTTGCAAGTCTGTAGCGTGAAAGCTGTGGCCCCCTGTACATTTGTGGACTTCATGGCTGCCTAGGTACTAACCAGAGTCACATGTGTGTGTCCCCCCACCATCCACCCACTACAAGGAGAATGGACACTTAGAAGAGGGGGCCGGGCGTGGTAATCCCAGCACTTTGGGAGCCTGAGGTAGGCAGATTACTTGGGGCCAGGAGTTGGAGACCAGCCTGGCCTACAGAGTGAAACTCAGTCTCTACTAAAAATACAAAAATTAGCCAGGTGTGGTGGCGCATGCCTGTAGTCCCAGCTACTTGGGAGGCTGAGGCATGAGAATAGCTTGAGTCGGCCGGGCGCGGTGGCTCAAGCCTGTAATCCCACCACTTTGGGAGGCCGAGACAGGCGGATCACGAGGTCAGGAGATCGAGACCATCCTGGCTAACACGGTGAAACCCCGTCTCTACTAAAAAATACAAAAAACTAGCCGGGCGAGGTGGCGGGCCCCTGTAGTCCCAGCTACTCGGGAGGGTGAGGCAGGAGAATGGCGTAAACCCGGGAGGCGGAGCTTGCAGTGAGCTGAGATCCGGCCACTGCACTCCAGCCTGGGCGACAGAGCAAGACTCCGTCTCAAAAAGAAAAAAAAAAAAAAGAGGGGTTAAGAATGCGGTAGTCACTCTAGAGACAGAAGAGGCAACAAATAAGATCACCTAGAAATTATAAAGTGTTATTCTTCTTAGGCCTAAAATCCTTCCAAATGGCGAGTCCCTCCTAAGCCTATATGGGAAATCCTAGACACTTCCTCTCCCTGAAAATTGGAGCCCCGGGGTAAGATCTTCCCCACAGGTACTGTTGCAGACTGGGGGTCGGGGGCAAAAAGTTTCCTCTAACCCTTGCCTTCTAAAGTTACCGTGAATGCTCATAAATACCAAGGCAGGCGGACGCAGACACTACACTACACAGCGAGTTCACAATGACTAAGGGGCTCAAAGAAATTAGGTAAGGCCTTAAAACTCGGGGCCTGAAATGTTAAAATTTTACATACACTAGAAAATGTGATCTACCCACCCGGTGTCGGAGCTTCACCAGGCACAGCTTCCCAATGCCCTCGCTTTCATTTTGGTTAAGTAGAGAAAGGGTTAAGATCTTCTGGAAGATAGGTATAAATGATGGTACCATATCTTCTGAAACCCTTGGGCATGAGAGGATTAAGATGTTGTTTAAAGCACATACAACCCACCCGATGTGGATGACAAAGCTTGATGTGCCAGGGCCACTGAGGGAGTGGCCGGGAAGGGTGTCCCTACCATAGAATGGCCACAGTCTCCCACGTGGCCTACCAGATTGCTCGTCTCTGCATACTCCTCTCTGCGTTCCCACACATTGACTATATTCCCTCCCTCTCCCGTGCCCCACTCCCTCCAAGCAACCCCAAACAGTTAGAACAACTTCCATCCTTCCCTTTAGTCTTTGCTTTTCTAGTCTGTGCATAGCCATGCACGCATCATTTTGTTCCTTCCTGGAGTCAATCTGACCTCCTGAGACAATGCCTTCATTTCACCTGGGCCTCCCACAGGTTTCCCTAGTACTCACCTGGCTGAGCTGGGCGATGGGCATGCTTCAATCTTTCGCTGAGCCGGAGCTGCCCCTGACTAATTCTGCGTGAAGGATGGCTCACAGAGGCTTCTGCTACTTCCAGCCCAAATGTCCTTTCCTGACAGGTCACCTCAGGGCTGATCCATCTCACGAGACAGGGCAGGCCAGCCATGTGAGGGCTGCCAGCCCAGTAGATGGCTAATCCAGGAATAGCAAAACCATGTCTCATTTCTTTTTTTTTTTTTGAGACGGAGTCTCGCTCTGTCACCCAGGCTGGAGTGCAGTGACCGGATCTCAGCTCACTGCAAGCTCCGCCTCCCGGGTTCACGCCATTCTCCTGCCTCAGCCTCCCGAGTAGCTGGGACTACAGGCGTCCGCCACCTCGCCCGGCTAGTTTTTTTTTTGTATTTTTTAGTAGAGACGGGGTTTCACCATGTTAACCAGGATGGTCTCGATCTCCTGACCTCGTGATCCGCCCGTCTCAGCCTCCCAAAGTGCTGGGATTACAGGCTTGAGCCACCGCGCCCGGCCACCATGTCTCATTTCTATTACCCCTCCCTGCCACGACCACCAATATCTATTCTCTGAAAAGGGCAATTTACTGCACAGGCTACTGGGGGGAAAAGGTCCAGTTGATCCAGCTTAACCCATGTAAATCAGTTCATCTGTAGGGCGCTACCTAAACTCAGAGTGGGACTACTGGAGACGTTGTGTGGCTTTAATAAATTCCCTTTTCACACTTTTTCAAACTGTGGATTGTGACTCATCAGTGAGTCATGAAATCAACTTGGTGGGCCATCTTATTTAATTTAATTAATTTATTTTATTTATTTGAGACAGAGTCTCACCCTGTCTCCCAGGCTGGAGTTCAGAGACCAGATCTCGGCTCACTGCAGCCTCCGCTTCCCAGGTTCAAGTGATTATTGTGCCTCCCAAGTAGCTGGGACCACAGGTGCCCACCACCACACCCGGCTAATTTTTGTATTTTTAGTAGAGATGGGGTTACCATGTTCGCCAGGCTGGTGTCGAACTCCTGCCTCAAGTGATCCGCCCGCCTCAGCCTCCCAAAGTGCTGGGATTACGGGTGTGAGCCACCGCACCCGGCCTATTTATTTATTTATTTATTTATTTTGTACATTTTAAAGGTTTATAGCTGTTTTATTTAAAAGTATACATTTAACACAATAAAATAAACACTGATATATTGAAGCCTGGTTAATAGTAGTGTGACAATATATGTCATTTTGATGATTACATTATTTTAAACAACAAACTACACTGAAAAATTAATGCTGATAAAACTCTTGGTCATAATATTAAGAAATACCATATATAAATTGAAAATATGATTGCTTAAAAATTGAAAGTGGAAGTGCACTCGTTTGGACAGTCAGAGTTTAACATAATCTGAAGGGAGAGGACCTCTGACCCAAAATGTATCTTTCAGGTCAAGAGAAGGAAAAAGAAGCGTAGTTTGTCTGAAAGGATGACAGGAGTTTGTTTCTTCAGGTGGAATATTTTCCCAGTGTCCTCAGGTTTTGCAGTAGAATCATATCACTGAGCACGAAGATTTTCCTTGGGAAGCTGCCCTGTCAATTTTTTTTTTTTTTTTTTTTTTGAGACAGAGTCTCGCTTCTGCCTAGGCTGGAGTGCAGTGGGCTGTGATCTCGCTCACCGTGCCTCCTGCCTCCCTGGACCATTCTCTGCCTCAGCCTCCTGAGTAGCTGGGATCATAGCTCACCACTCCTCGCCCGCTAGTTTTTTGTATTTTAGTAGAGACGGGTTTCTAACTGCATAGCTAGGATGTGTCTCATCTCCTGGACTCGGTGGATCCTCCCTTCCGCCTCGCCTCCCAAAGCACAGGTTGAGCCACCGTGCCCGGCCTGCCCTGTCAATTTTATCTGCCTCCAAAATTGTTCTCTTAAAAACATCAGCAGCAGTCTCATTTTCTCCAGCAGAAAATTCCAAAAAAGCTGCCAAAGCTTCCCTGATTACTCTTTTTTTTTTTTTTTTAAATTTTTGAGACAGACTCTTGTTCTGTCATCCAGGCTGAGGGGTGTTGCTGCATTCTCACCCACTGCAACCTCCGCCTCCCGGGCTCAAGCAATTCTCCTGCCTCAACCTTCTGAGTAGCTGGGATCACAAGCACACGCCACCTTGCCCAGCTAATTTTTGTATTTTTAGTAGAGACAGGGTTTCGCCATGTTGGCCAGCCTGGTCTTGAACTCCTGACCTCAGGTGATCTGCCTGCCTCAGCCTCCCAAAGTGCTGGGATTACAGGCGTGAGCCACTGCGCTCAGCCTGATCACCCTTTTCATATGCAGGTCTTTCTTATTTCCAACCGACGCAAGAGATATTTCCACTTTCCCCACCATATCCAATGATTTGCCATGGATAACTGTAATCACTTCAGAACTTTTCATTGATGTGACTGAATACCCAATAATACAACCATTAATGCCTATGGAGTTTGTCTGAGGAAAAATGGAATAGTTGTCTTGGGTGGGTTCTTTTTTTTTTTTTCTGAGGCAGGGTCTCCCTCTGTTGCCCAAGCTGGAGTGCAGTAGTGTCGAGATCTCAGCTTACTGCAGCCTTGAACTCCCAACTTAAGCAATGCTCCCACCTCATCCTCCTGAGTAGCTGGGACTACAGGCATGCATCACCATGCCCAGCTAATTTTTGTATTTTTTGTAGAGACAGGGTTTCGCCATGTTGCCCAGGCTGGTCTCCAACTCCTGGGCTCGAGTGATCCACCCTCCTCGGCCTCCCAAAGTGCTGGTATTATAGGCGTGAGCCACTGTGTCCGGCCAGGTGGGCCATTTTAAAAAGAAAGAATAGAAAATACCAGAGTGCATACATGTAGTGAAGGGAAGATTTGTGTCCTGAAATTTGTGTTTCAGTTTTTTTTTTTTTTTTTTTTTTTGAGACAGAGTCTCGCTCTGTTGCCCAGGCTGGAGTGCAGTGGCACAATCTTGGCTCACTGCAAGCTCTGCCTCCCGGGTTCACGCCATTCTCCTGCCTCAGCCTCCCGAGTAGCTAGGACTACAGGTGCCCGCCACCACACCCAGCTAATTTTTTGTATTTTTAGTAGAGACGGGGTTTCACTGCGTTAGCCAGATGGTCTCGATCTCCTGACCTCATGATCTGCCCGCCTCGGCCTCGCAAAGTGCTGGGATTACAGGCATGAGCCACTGCACCTGACCTGTGTTTCAGTTTTGTATACTGTGTGTGTGTGTGTGTGTGTGTGTGTATTTTTTTTTTTTTTTTTTGAGACACAGTCTTTGTCGCCCAGGCTGGAGTGCAGTGGTGCAATCTCGACTCACTACAACCTCCGCCTCCCAGGTTCAAATGATTCTCGTGCCTCAGCCTCCCAAGTAGCTGAGACCACAGGCGCCCACCACCATACCCTGCTAATTTTTGTATTTTTAGTAGAGATGGGGTTACCATGTTGGCCAGGCTGGTCTCAAACTCCTGAGCTGGGGTGATCCACCTGCCTTGGCCTCCCAAAGTGCTGGGATTACAGGCGTGAGCCACCGCGCCCAGCCTGTATATGTATTTTTGTGTGTGTGTACTGAATTGTGATGCAAAATATATTTCTTGTTATGAATCATGGTGAAGAAACTTTTAAAGTCGTTACCTTAAGCAAATACTGACAGAAACTGGAGTTGAATCAAAATGAAATATTAAAAGGTCAAATTCTTCAAGAGCTAGCAAAAAAATAGAATTCAATATATTTTAGATTTATGGATAATTTTCAAGTTAGAAGAATCCATGGGGAAAAAATTGTGTTCATTTAAATTTAAAATTTCTATCGGCTGGACGCAGTGGCTCACGCTTGTAATCCCAGCACTTTGGGAGGCTGGACGAAGCAGGCGGATCACGAGGTCAGGAGTTCAAGACCAGCCTGGCCAACATGGTGAAACCCCGTCTCTATTAAAAATACAAAAAATTAGCTGGGTGTGGTGGCGGGTGCCTGAAATCCCAGGTACTCGGGAGGCTGAAGCAGGAGAATTGCTTGAACCTGGGAGGCGGTGGTTGCAGTGAGCCGAGATCGCACCACTGTGCTCCAGCCTGGGTGACAGAGTGACACTCTGTTTCAAGAAAAAAAAAAAAAAATCTATCAAATGAAAAAGGAACAAAGTGGGGGAAATATTTGCATTATATATTACAAATTAAAAGTTAACCTCTGTTAGGCCGGGCACGGTGGCTCATGCCTGTAATCCCAGCACTTTTCAGGGGCGGAGGCAGGTGGATCACAAGGTCATGAGTTCGAGACCAGCCTGGCCAACATGATGAAACCCCATCTCTACTAAAAAAAATACAAAAAATTAGCCAGGCATGGTGGCGGGTGCCTGTAATCCCAGCTACTCGAGAAGCTAAGGCAGGAGAATCACTTGAACCCCGGAGGTAGAGGTTGCAGTGAGCTGAGATCACACCATTGCACGCCAGCCTAGGCAAGGAGGGCAAGACTCCGTCTCAAAAAAAAAAAAAAACAGTTAACCTCTATTAAACCAATAATTTATTTCAGAAAAGGAGAAGGGGCATGGGAGCGTGGACAAGGGAGAGGCAGAGACTCGAGAATTGACTCGGGCCTTTGGAAGGCCGGGTTCTGGAAGGCTTTTTTCCTGAGGGTGGTGGTGCAAGAGAGTTAGTGGTAAACTAGTTACAATTTCTGTTCCCCCGACTACATACTGCTCTTTTTATGTTGAACCACATATTTAATAAAGCATTTTGAATACTGCAGAAAGAAAAGAAACATTTTAAAGAATTTTAAAGCATTACAATTCTATGCATAACTGTCTACTGTATGATTCCATTTATATAACACTCTGGAAAAGTTGAAACTATAGGGAAAGAAAATAGAAGAGTGATTGCCAAGGGCTGTTTGGAGGGAGAATGGGACTACAAAGGCCCAGCAGGAGACTTTTCAGGATCATAGAACCATTCGGTGACCTGTCTATAGTTGTTAAAAGCCATAGAACTGTACACGAAAAAGAATAACTTTTTGATATGTGAATTATACCTGAATAAACCTGATTGGAAGACAAAAAACAACTCCCCAGGGATAAATTCACAGTTCATAAGAAGAAATTCATCTACATGAGGCAATGCAATGAACAATACATTGGTATGTGTTCACTGTTGATAGCAATCAAAAGTGCAAATTACAACACCATTATACTGTTATGCTTCTTGCTAATGGTTAATAATTTTTCAAAACCACAACATAATGCTATTGAGGTTGCAGTAAAATTCCATATTTATTGTGGGTTGCATTATAAATTGATAACATTTGTGGGGAATGCAACATGATAATATATGGGAAAAGTCATAAAATTACTACTACTGTGTAGGAAAAGCCATACAATTACCAGACCCAGGAATTTATCCCAATAAAGTTAGTTAACAAAGATTTTTTAAATTTCAGATGCATAAAAAATACTCTCTACTGTGTTGGCTGTAATAGAAATAAGTAGAAATCACTGAAATGTCTAATATTACAGGGACGGTTTAAAATTTTGTTGGTACGTTGATACAGTGGAATATCTTGCATTCACAACCAAAGCCTAAATCAAAAGGCATGTAGAAAGAAACATGGAAAATACTTCTGATAAAAGGAACAATAGCGAATAGAGCCCAGCAAGCACATCATGTTCGTAACTGTAATAATCTGTATGCATGTGCCATATTTGTGCTGAAGTGATGGATTACAGATGAGTTTTAGGGTCGGGGGTGGTGGGAGGCCATGGCAGGCGGATCACCTGAGGTCAGGAGTTCGAGACCAGCCTGGCCAACATGGTGAAACTCCGTCTCTACTAAAAATACAAAAATTAGCCGAGTGTGCTGGCAGTCACCTGTAATCCCAGCTATTTGGGAGCCTGAGGCAGGAGAATCGCTTGAGCCAAGATCACGCCACTACACTCCAGCCTGGGTGACAGAGCGAGACTCCATTTCAAAACGAAAAAATGAGTCTTAAATCTTAAATTTGCAAAATTATCTTGCTGTTGTTATACTGCCTTTTCAATAACAAAGAACCCTCCAATAAAACCTTCAAGATTGGAAGAAATGAATGTAGAAGAAAAGAGAAATCCCAGAAATTATGATATATTCCAATGTAGAATGTTTTTTCTTAGCCCCAGAAACCGGAAGAATCCCAAGAGTCACAATTATGTTGAATAAATCCAGGCTGTGTGGGTTTTCTTTCACTCTTGCTGTCATTTAACTTTGGTGAAGTCCTTGTTTATGGCAGGTAGCTTGTGAATATCTACTGACTGTTGAATCAATGCCAAGGCCATCTTTTAGTTGTACTTTTCACAATCACAGGCCTGGGAAAACTTGAATTTATCTATGAAAAAGCATCAGAAATCTTAGTACAAGTAACACTTTCTCTCTCTCTCTTTTTTTTTTTTTTTTTGAGACAGAGTCTGACTCTGCCACCCAGGCTGGAGTGCAGTGGCGCGATCTCGGCTCACTGCAAGCTCCGCCTCCCGGGTTCACGCCATTCTCCTGCCTCAGCCTCCTGAGTAGCTGGGACTACAGGCACCCGCCACCGCGCCCGACTAATTTTTTGTATTTTTAGTAGAAATGGGGTCTCACCGTGTTAGGCAGGATGGTCTCGATCTCCTGACCTCGTGATCCGCCCGCCTTGGCCTCCCAAAGTGCTGGGATGACAGGTGTGAGCCACCGCACCCGGCCTAACACTTTCTCTTCAACTGTTTATTTTTAGGACTTTAATTTTTCCAGCATAGGGAACATAGCTTTGGGGACTTTTTCCCCCGTTAAGAGAATTGTAAGAATATTTTAAGTAGGTCACAACTCCTAGGGGAAAGAAGGGTATGTAATGAGCAGAGCTGTGGGGCGGCTTTTTTAGAAGTGTGCCTGATGTGGATGTTTAGGTGATGGAGCTTTTTCTTTGGACGTGGGAAAGAGGGAAGGGGAAGACGGTAAGAGCAGGAACAAAACTAACAACTTGGAAAAGCTGTTCTCTTCCTTCCAGGCTCTGGTATTTTCAGATCGAATGGCCTAATATACAGTTCCTGGGTTCTCCTGAACCTTTGGTTTGCTACATAAACTCGAGATAAACATTTGGTGTCTCAGTGCCTCATTTTCATCATCCTTCAGAGGAATGAAAATTCTTACTCTCTTCCTTCTCCCAGGGCATGTTGGATGGGAGAGTTCGATTGTATTATGCAAACCCTATGCTCTTTTTCCTAAGGGTGTCTGAATTTTCTGGTAGGACTTCCACAGACAAGAAACCAAGAAATGTCTCTGTGTGTGTGTGTGTGTGTGTGTGTGTGTGTGTGTGTGTGTGTGTGTGTAAGAGCGGGAGAGAGAGAGGCCAGGCATGATGGCTCGTGCCTATAATCCCAGCACTTTGGGAGGCTGAGGTGAGTGGATTGCTTGAGCCCAGGAATTTGATACCAGCCTGGGCAACATGGCAAGACCCCGTTTCTACAAGAAATTTGAAAATTAGGTGTGGTGGCACACACCTATAGTTCCGGCTGCTGGGGAGGCTGAGGTGAGAAGATTGCTTGAGCCCAGGCGTTCAAGGGTACAGTGAGCTGTTATTGTACCACTGCATGCCAGCCTGGGCAACATAGCAAGACCTTGTTTCTATTTTTAAAAAAACAGAGGGGGAGGCTGGGCGTGGTGGCTTACGCCTGTAATCCCAGCGCTTTGGGAGGCCAAGGCAGGCAGATCACGAAGTCAGGAGATGGAGGCCGTCCTGGCTAACACAGTGAAACCCTGTCTCTACTAAAAATACAAAAAATTAGCCGGGTGTGGTGGCAGGCACCTGTAGTCCCAGCTACTCAGGAGGCTGAGGCCGAAGAGTGGCGTGAACCCAGGAGGTGGAGCTTGCGGTGAGCCAAAATCGCACCACTACACTCCAGCCTGGGCGACAGAGTGAGACTCCATCCCAAACAAACAAACAAACAAAAAAAATAGAGGGGGAGAGAGACAGAGAGATCGTATTTGGATCAACTCAGAAGCAGTAATCTTTGGACGAAAGATGCCAATTGCTTTGTTTAATTTACTATGCAGATAAAATAATTTCCATTCTTAGGGACGGGTATTTCTGTTTACTAAGCACATACACTAGGCCATGTGCTTTCCTATGCATCACCTATCCATCCTCAACAGCTCTGTGGCTTTGGCATTGCTACACCCATTGTGCATTTGTATGCGGGAAGTGGGGATTTGAAGTCATTTTGCTCTCCCAAGAAAACCCATGCTCTTGTCATGACTCCACATCAGACAGACTTGGGTTCAGATTCTAACTGTGGCACTCATTAGCTGTGTGACGTTGGGCACATCTTTTAACTTCTCTGAAGCTCGGCTGCTTGTACTAAAACAGGGGTAATGACAGAAAATGAGGTTATTAAGAGAATTAAGAGAGTACACCTCGGGTGGGCGCGGTGGCTCATGCCTGTATTCCCAGCACTTTGGGAGGCTGAGGCGGGTGGATCATAAGGTCAGGAGTTCAAGACCAGCCTGACCAATGTGGTGAAACCCCCATCTCTACTAAAAATACAAAAATTAGCCAGGCACAGTGGCAGGTGCCTGTAATCTCAGCTACTCAGGAGGCTGAGGCAGGAGAATCACTTGAACCTGGGCAGCAGAGGTTGGAGTGAGCCGAGATTATGCCACTGCACTCAAGCCTGGGTGACAAAGTGGGACTCTGTCTAAAAAAAAAGAGAGAGAGAGTGAGTATACCTCCAGGGTTTTTTAATTGTAAACAACAGATATATACTCTAGGGCTAACTTTGGAGAGGGATGGAAGAAATTTATTAGAAGGCTATGAATTAGCCAATATAACTGAATGCAAAGCAAACAGCCAGGTCTTGGAAAGGATGAGAGCCAGGCCAGCTGAAAAGATGTCGAGAACAGGGAGGTAACTGCCTTCCTTCTTCAGGGGATTCTTGACTGCATGAAGCAGCTCCGGTTTTCAGTTCTGTGGTTCTCTGCTTGACACTCAACTTCCAGGAAGAGAGGTCAGACTGGACAAGGCTGAGCCATGTGCTGCCTTCCTCATGGATGGAGAGCAAGGTGCCTCCATCCCCATGCCCACCGGGCCTGCATGCAGTGGGGGAAAGGTAGTTTCCACAATAGAAGCTAAGATGTAGGCACTGTTACCAAGCAGGGGGATCTGAATGCCAGGCAGGCAAACGCCACAGTTATCCACCGTGGAGCTGACGCAGTCAGACGTCCCAGCCCAGGACCTGGCATAAGGGAGTGGCTCCATAAATGCTTGGTTTTGCTGGTGGTGTTTTCACATGACCTCCTGCGAGGCAGCAGTTCCAGACCAGTAAATCACCATGTAACAGTGCATCTAGAAATCCTAGCTCAGCGTTCTTTGTAGGCGTGTCATGTTGTGATACACACAGAAGATGGTATTTGAGCAGCGAATATCGGAGGTAAACTGACAAGGTGCTCCTGCAGGAGGAGACTGGCTGGGAGGCTCTGGCCACCCCAGACCTTTCTGGCAGCGCTGGGAGCTGAGGGAATCAATACGGCACTTATGGGCGATGCACTGGTGAAGAAGCCCAATTAGATGATAGAACTTCAGGCCCCCCGCCCACCGCCATCGTTTTGGTCTCAGCTCTGCCTGGCCCTCCCTTACCCCTCCAAAAGTTTGAAAGAGGGTCCCTCCCCATGAGGGCTGAGGCCTGAGGCCTGAGGCCCAGTAGAGTCAGCAGTGGTACCTCTGCCTTTGCCCCACAGATGCGTGCCAGCTGTCTTCTGCCACTCGCTCCTTAGGGCTTTCATTGTCAGGAAGTCAAACTTTTCAGGAAATAAAAAGTAACCTGTCTTCTTATTTATTTATTTTTTTTGAGAGAGTCTTGCTCTGTTGCCCAGGATTGATGCAGTGGCATAATCTCTGCTCACTGCAACCTCCGTCTCCCGGGTTCAAGTGATTCTTCTGCCTCAGCCTCCTGAGAAGCTGGGATTATAGGCTCCTGCCACCATACCCAGCTAATTTTTGTATGTTTAGTAGAGACGGGGTTTCACCCTGTTGCCCAGGCTGGTCTTGAACTCCTGACCTCAGGTGATCGACTCACCTTGACCTTTCAAAGTGCTAGGATTACAGGTGTGAGCCACCAGACCCTGCTGTAAGTTCTTTTTATAATTTTTTAAAAATTATTTTATTTTATTATTATTAATTTTTTGAGACGGAGTCTCGCTGTGTCACCCAGGCTGGAGTGCAGTGGCACTATCTCGGCTCACTGCAAGCTCCGCCTCCCGGGTCCACGCCTTTCTCCTGCCTCAGCCTCCTAAGTAGCTGGGACTACAGGCACCCGCCACCTCGCCCGGCTAATTTTTTTTTGTATATTTAGTAGAGATGGGGTTTCACCATGTTAGCCAGGATGGTTTCGATCTCCTGACCTCGTGATCTGCCCGCCTCGGCCTCCCAAAATGCTGGGATTACAGGCGTGAGCCACTGCGCCTGGCCTTTATTTTATTTTTTTTTTAGATGGAGTCTCACTGTTGTTGCCCAGGCTGGAGTGCAATGACTTGATCTCAGCTCACTGCAACCTCCACCTGCTGGGTTCAAGCCATTCTCCTGCCTCAGCCTCCTGAGTAGCTGGGACTACAGGCATGTGCCACCATGCCCGGCTAGTTTTGTATTTTTTAGTAGAGATGGGATTTCACCATGTTGGTCAGGCTGGTCTCGAACTCTTGACCTCAGGTGATCCGCCTGCCTCAGCCTCCCAAAGTGCTGGGATTACAGGCGTGAGCCACTGTGCCCAGCCAACTTCTCTTCTTGATGAGGCCGGGAACATCTGGCCCAAGGGGCCTAGACGATTTTAGAGCATTTATCTCTCTGCCTACTTGTCAGTGACAGCATTGATTATGAAAATCAATGATTGTGCTGTGATACACTCCCTGGAGGCCGAGCTGCAATTGCTGGTGCTCACATGGGGGTTTCCAAGCAGGGCCAAAAGCAGCAGTGCAGGCCTGTGATCGCTGAGGCTGCCAGAGCACAGAGGAGACATTCAGTCTCAAAGAGATACGCATGTTCTTCTCAATCGCTTTTCTTTTCTTCCTGTTTGTTTTTTTCTTTTGGTTGCCGGGGGAGGGGGGCTGCTGTTTTAAAATTGTGTTTATTTTTTCCCCATATTAGAGTATGTTCCGTGCTCCATTCTCTTCCCAAATGAAAAAGTACAAATAAGCAAAAAGAAGATAATTTCAACACACCCAGCTACCCACCCATCCCTCTATTCACCTGGCTGTGAACATGTTAGTATTTATCCATCTCAATTCTCCTTCTTTCTAACCCTCCAAGCCTCCACCTCCCGGCAGTGAGCTGCTTTGACTGAAAAACCCTGGCTCCAGGTGGAAGGAACTCTGCTCCTTTTCTGCCAGTGGGAACTACGATAAGAAAAAAGGAAGCTCACCTCTCAGAATACCTTTTTCATCTCCCCATGAAATCCTACCATTCTTTTGAGCGACCTCTCAAATACCCGCTCCTCCATGGAACGTTCCCTGCTCTCTTAGATAGAAGCCTTCTCAGTCTGAGACAGCACTTTCCACCTGACAAAGACTCTCTCTATCCAAGTCTCACTTTCCCTGCACTATCATTAGCTCCTTAAGGTCAGACCCTATGTCTAATTGTCCTTGGTACAGCTCTCAGCAACCACACAAGTGCCTTGCCCATCACAGACACCAAGGGATGAATGAAAGAAAAATAATCAGACGCTTAAATCAAACAGGAGTTCACATGATCTCAAATGCGAGTGAAGAGAAGGATTTGGAGTCTGTCCTGTGCACAGGACAAAGGAAGGCTTGACATCTTTCCCTTCCCTACGAGAGGCTCCTCCCCTCAGGTGCGTCTTCTCTGAAATCTGAAAATGCCGATGTGTATACTGGCGGTTTCAAGCTCATTAGTTCCATTCTGAGGCTTTATTAGGGCATCTTCTACCACTATTCCACTTCCTAAATGGAAAGTATGTATGCTTTCTCCCCACTTCCCTCCCTCCCCTCCCCTCCCTTCCCTTCCCTCAGTCCTTTCCCTCTGTCATTTTCTCTTTTACAATTGAAAACAGAGCTGTGTAAAATAAGTCATATTCAGATAGAACCCAACTGGGCTGAATTTGACCACATGTAATTTTGAAGCCAATGTTTTAATTTTATTTTTTATTTTTATTTTTAAAGACAGGGTCCCACTCTGTTACCCAGACTAGAGTGCAGCAGCGGCATCATCATAGCTCACTGCAGCCTCCACCTCCTGGGCTCAGGTGATCCTCCTGCCTCAGCCTCCTGAGTATCTGGGACTACAGGTGTGCACCACCAGGCCCAGATAAGTTTTGTGTTTTTTATAGATAGGGTCTTGCTTTGTTGCCCAGGCTGGTCTCGAACTCCTGGCTTCAACTGATCCTCCTGCCTCGGCCTCCCAAAATTCTGGGATTACAGGCGTGAGCCACTATGTCTAGCCTGCTGTTTTTATCTTTAACAGCAACGTGTCTGAGCAGTGGAGGAAGGCAGGACTAGAAAGGCTTCCCCTCCTCACTGTAAAAGGAACCAATGACAAGGGCAAGTTTACTTGTTTTAGTTCTGCAGAGGTATAGCACTTATTCCTGTCTAGTGCAGAGCACAGAGCCCTAAGGTCAGTGTTCAAAGAATCAAGTCCTACAGAATGTGTGTGTGTATTTTAATATATATTTATGTATATAATATATATATTTATAAGTTTTTCTTGGATGTAGTGCATACGAGAATATAAGTCCAGAAAAACCCTGTTTATAAAATTTGCTGTGTTTCCCAGAGACTTTCAAGAATCCAGCCCGAAATCGCTTAGGGAAGGAGTCTTCCTGCGAGTTACAGAAGGACTCTAGAAATCCCTGTTTTGGTGATATTTGTGATGTGCAATTGCAGACTTTATTTTGCAGTGCCTTAGTAACTAGAGATTTCTTCTGCATATTCCCATCTTGGTTTTGTCTGTTTTCACTACATAGTATTTCTGGTTACTGCTGGTTGGGCGCTGTGGCTCATGCCTGTAATTTCAGCACTTTGGGAGGCCGAGGCGGGCGGATCATGAGGTCGGGAGATAGAGACCATCCTGGCTGACATAGTGATACCCTGCCTCTACTAAAAATAAAAAAAAGCCGGGCGTGGTGGCAGGCGCCTATAATCCCAGGTACTTGGGAGGTTGAGGCAGGAGAATGGCGAACCCGGGAGGTGGAGCTTGCAGTGAGGCGAGATTGCGTCTGGGCGACAGAGCAAGACTCCATCTCAAAAGAAAAAAGAAAAAAAAGAAAAAGAATTTCTGGCTACTGCTGAACATACATATGGCAATCAGTTAGGGGAAAAACCACCCAATTTTTAGCCATTGTATTGTGAGAAATTGATGCAGAAGTAGATTTGCAACTTTGTCAAATTGCATTTTAATTTCCTTTTTTTTGTAGAGACAGCCTCTTGCTGTGTCACCAAGGCTGGAGTGTAGTGGTGCTCACTGCAGCCTCAAACTCCTCAGCTCAAGTGATCCTCCCACCTTGGCCTCCCAAAATGCTGGGACTACGAGTGGAGCCACCACACCCAATCTTAATTTCCTACTTCCTGGCAGGGTGAAAACATGCAAATCAGTCTGGAATTAGTTAAAAAGTAAAAGATATATAATTTTCTTAAACCTCACTATAAGATATTAGCCTAGAAATAAACCCCAGAACCTAGGATGATGTCTTCCAGCTCTAGGACATCCCAATCCATGGATCTCCCTAGCTTTTCTCCAGAACACTGGGTAGGTTCCAAACCAGTCCCTTAGTATAGAAGAGGGGCAAGAACATTGAGCCTTTCATGTCTTCAGTAGGTCCACATGACTATGAATGCAGCCCAGGAATCACATTTGTTCTAAACCACTCTGTTCTTCCTTCTTGACTCTCTTATCCAACGGATAGATGGGTTGGGCTTTTAAGCCAGTTCAGGCATCCTGGGAGCCGTTAGGCTACACATGGCTTGGGATTTCCCTGGAGATTGCCTAAAGCTGAATACCCTTGGGGGTCCTGATAAACTGAACTGGTGGCAGTCACGGGTGTGTTATTTGGAATGCTTGGAAGGGAGGGACTGAGTTCCTATTGACCATGTTTTTTTTTTTTTTTTTTTGAGACAGATTTTCGCTCTTTTTGCCCAGGCTGGACTGCAATGGCACGGTCTCTGCTCACTGCAACCTTGGCTTCCTGGGTTCAAATGATTCTCCTGCCTCAGCCTCCTAAGTAGCTGGGGTTACAGGCATGCGCCGCCATGCCCGGCTAATTTTGTATTTTTAGTAGAGATGGGGTTTCTCCATGTTGGTCAGGCTGGTCTCAAACTCCTGACCAGCTGTAATTCCAGCTACTTGGGAGGCTGAGATGGGAGAATCGCTTGAACCCAGGAGATGGTGGTTGCGGTAAGCCGAGATTGCGCCACTGCACTCCAGCCTGGGTGGCGCAGCGAGACTCTGTCTCAAAAAAAAAAAAAAAAAAAAAAAAGAAAGAAAAAAGAAATCAGAATTTTTTTTTTCCTTTCTTTGAGATGGAGTTTCACTCTTGTTGCCGAGGCTAGAGGGAAATGGCACAATCTCGGCTCACTGCAACCACTGCTTCCCAGATTCAAGCGATTCTCCTGCCTCAGCCTCCCAAGTAGCTGGGATTACAGGCATGCGCCACCACGCCCGGCTAATTTTGTAATTTTAGTAGAGATGGGTTTTCTCCATGTTGGTCAGGCTCGTCTTGAACTCCTGACCTCAAGTGATCTGCCTGCCTTGGCCTCCCAACGTGCTGGATTACAGGCGTGAGCCACTGTGCACCGCCCAGAAAATATTTTTTAAATTGAAAACAAGACAGCGTACTCCACAAATCTTCTACCGGCTCCATTGTGGATTGAATGAGATGATTCTCCCTGTTGTTTGTGATGTGTCCAGTTATTTCTGGGCACCCTCCACCTCCCCAGGACACTGCCCATCTCCCCAACCCAGGGCCATTTCTCTTTTTTTTTTTTTTTTTTGAGACGGAGTCTCGCGCTGTGTCACCCAGGCTGGAGTGCAGTGGCGCGATCTGGGCTCACTGCAAGCTCCGCCTCCCAGGTTCACGCCATTCTCCTGCCTCAGCCTCCGAGTATCTGGGACTACAGGCGCCCACCACCACGCCCGGCTAGTTTTTTGTATTTTTAGTAGAGACGGGGTTTCACCATGTTAGCCAGGATGGTCTCGATCTCCTGACCTCGTGATCCACCCGCCTCGGCCTCCCAAAGTGCTGGGATTACAGGCTTGAGCCACCGCGCCCGGCCGATGGGGCCATTTCTCAACCCAGTGCTCCTTCTCCTACTAGAGGGGTGGACTTTCCAACATGAGCACCTACATTTAGCCGTGGATGGGATCCACTTGCACTCTCTGAGGGGCTCAGGCAGATTCCTTCCTTATGGAAGGGGATCTGACATTTAATCACCCCATGCACTAAGTACACACTTCATGTGCGATCCGTCAGGATAACCCACACAACCTGCCAGTTCTTTGCTTGTAGTGGGTGCCCAATAAATGTTTGAATGCATAAAGAAAGCACTCAGATAAACGGAGACATTTTAGAGCTCTCTGGGGATGAGAAAAGAGAGCACTATGGGAGTGAGAATTAACTTGATTGACTATGGCTGGACCTGGCAAAGAACAACTCAGAAGTATTGGCCTCAGAATTACCTTGTTCAGGCTGCTTAATCCATATTAAAAGTTTGCAGCTCCCACACAATTTTGCTAGGCTCTCCAACCCTGTGAGGATGTCAACAGTTGAAAAAGAAGAAATAATGAGCCCAGCCTGTATTTGCAGGGGAATGTTAAAACTGCCAGCGGAGCAGGATAGTTTGCTAAACAGCCCCTGAGAACTTTCCCAAACTGGTCGGCAGCGGCATTGCACACAGAAGTTCCTTCTTCCTTGACACGGAGCTAATTCTAGCCACCAGCACTCCAGTGCTACGGGGCAGTTTTGTGGCCGTTTGCTATTGAATTTGCCAGATGTATCCGAGACAGTCTCACGGGCAGAATATAAACAACAAACCAGTATAAAGAAGTCCACAGTGATTCTCCCCCTTCACCGAAGTCTTCTTTGGCTTGTTTTCTGACCCCTGTGAGCGCTCCTTGTACCACACTCCCTAAACCCTGCAGCTTCGGTTTTGCTATTTTGTATTTGTTTCCTCTCTGGTTGTTACATGCAAAAAGGTTGTGTTCATGCAGGGAGCAGGAGTTGCAGTGGAAAGAATGCAGTGTGGAAAGCCAGGCTCAGTTACTTACCAGCCTTGCTACCTTAGCCAAACGGTCATGCTCTCTGAGCTGTAGTTTCCTTCCTCATCTGTGAATAGACTCCTACCAACTCTCCTCACATGACTGTTTCGAGACTGAAATGATATTGTAGGTATAGAAATAAATGTAAACGTAATATAAATGTATGAGGCCTGGTGCAGTGGCTCATGCCTGTAATCCCAGCACTTTAGGAGGCTGAGGCAGGTGGATCACCTGAGGTCAGGAGTTCGAGACCAGCCTGGCCAAGATAGTCTCTACTAAAGATATCTCTACTAAAAATACAAAAAATAGCCAGGCGTGGTGGCACAAGCCTGTAATCTCAGCTACTCAGGAGGCCGAGGCACAAGAATCACTTAAACTCAGGAGGCAGAGGTTGCAGTGAGCTGAGATTATGCCACTATACTCTAGCCTGGGTGACAGAGTGTGACCCTGTCTCAAAAAAAAAAAAAAAAAAATTAAAAATGAATAAGTAAATATATGAGATTATCTTTCATCTGGCATGCAGTAGATTCTCAAGAAACTCAAGACAGCATTGTGTTGTGGAGTTATGGCGGGGGGGGCACTAGATGTCAGACCTCTGTGTGCACTTGGGCAGATCAGTTTCACTAAGCTCTCGTGTTTTCCTCAGGAGGGCAAAACGGTACTAATGGGAATAATAATGGAACATCACAGAGTTGATATGAAGGTGAAATGAAATAATGCAGGCAAAGCACTTCCCAACAGTACCTAGCACATAGTGAGCACTTAATAAATGTAAGCTGTGGCTGCTGCTGCTGCAGCCAGCAGGGAGACAGGGAAATTTGTCAATAAGAAATGTATATTGGCCGGGCGTGGTGGCTCCCGCCTATAATCCCAGCACTTTGGGAGGCTGAGGTGGGCAGATCTACCTGAGGTCGGGAGTTCGAGACCAGCCTGACCAACATGGAGAAACCCCCGTCTCTACTAAAAATACAAAATTAGGCGGGTGTAGTGGCGCATGCCTATAATTCCAGCTACTCAGGCGGCTGAGGCAGGAGAATCGCTTGAACCCAGGAGGCGGAGGTTGCGGTGAGCTGAGATCATGCCATTGCACTCTAGCCTGGGCAACAAGAGCGAAACTCAGTCTCAAAAGAAAAAGAAAAAACAAGAAATGTATATTGGGGCAGAGAGCATGGACAGTTGGGTTATGGCAGGGCACAGAGTAGAAATGGGAGCTCTGTAAGCTAGCAGCTTCTGGTAATCAATCTGGAAGGCTTCATGGAGGGATGCACTTTCTGGAACTCTTTCGATTATAGTTGGAAGATTAGTTATCTGGAGCTATTAGAAAGCGTATCCCAGGGGCTGGGCACAGTGACTCATGCCTGTAATCCCAGCACCTTGGGAGGCCGAGGCAGGCAGATCATGAGGTCAAGAGATCGAGACCATCCTGGCCAACATGGTGAAACTCCATCTCTACTAAAATACAAAAATTAGCTGGGTGTGGAGGTGGATGTCTGTAGTCCCAGCTACTCGGGAGGCTGAGGCAGGAGAATCACTTGAACCCAGGAGGCGGAGGTTTCAGTGAGCTGAGATCGCGCCACTGCACTCCAGACTGGCAACAGAGTAAGGCTCCATGTCAAAAAAAAAAAAAAAAAGGAAGGCCAGGCGTGGTAGTTCATGCCTGTAATCCCAGCACTTTGGGAGGCTGAGGTGGGCAGATCATGAGGTCAGGAGATTGAGACCACCCTGGCTAACACGGTGAAATCCCATCTCTACTAAAAAAAACAGAAAAAATTAGCCAGGCGTAGTGGTGGGCGCCTGTAGTCCCAGCTACTCAGGAAGCTGAGGCAGGAGAATGGTGTGAACCTGGAAGGCGGAGCTTGCAGTGAGCCGAGCTGCGCCACTGCACTCCAGCCTGGGCAACAGAGTGAGACTCCATCCAAAAAAAAAAAGAAAGGGCATCCCAGACACCCTACATGATTTGGAAGCTGGTTGAGTGGGGGTGGGGTGACCAGCTGTTGGGAAGTTGTGGGAAGTTGAAAAGTTCTGAAATAAAGAAGGTGGAGCTGAAGCTTGGTAGCCAAACTGTAAGCCTAGCAGGCTGGTGTAAAACTCTAAAACCAAGCAGGCCCCAAGGAATGGTTAGAAAGTCTGAAATTTGGCTTGTAGTGAGCTTGAAAGCACAATTGGCCATGTGTGGTTGAATGGCGTGTCACAGACTGAGTTAGGGACGAGCACTTTGGCAGCTCTCGGAGGGGTGAGCAGTGGGGTTTGTTGCTGAAGGCAGGAATTGTGGATAGCTCATTGGGTGGATGAATTATTAATCGAAGCTCTGATTATGAGAAGGAAGGGAGAAGGAAGAGAAAGGGGTGCCTCTTGGAGAAGTAGAAATTATGAACTACTTGGAGGTGGGCTCCACATATAACAAGAATATTCTTCTCTAAGAGATGAGGGGCCCGGAAAGCAGACTGGCTTCGCCTTTACCAAAGGTGGGGTAGATACTGTCGCTGAAAGTAGGTATCAGAGAGTCTATCCACTTTCAACTAAAGTTCTTTTTTTTTTGAGACAGTCTCGCTCTGTCACCCAGGCTGGAGTACAGTGGCACGCTCTTGGCTCACTGCAAGCTCTGCCTCCCGGGTTCACGCCATTCTCCTGCCTCAGCCACCCGAGTACCTGGGACCACAGGCGCCCGCCACTACGCCTGGCTGATTTTGTTTTTGTATTTTTAGAAGAGATGGGGTTTCACCGTGCTAGCCAGAATGGTCTCGATCTCCTGACCTCGTGATCTGCCTGCCTCGGCCTCCCAAAGTGCTGGGATTACAGGCGTGAGCCACCGCGCCGGGCCTAAAGTTCTTTAAGATGGTGGATTGTGCCCAAAGTTGAAGAATATTTGCAGGTATTGCTATTCCCGTGCAAAGGATGATAGGATCCCACATGAAGTGAGTGAAGGCTGTGAGACACCAAGTGCAGTCCAGTATCCTTACTGGACCAGATGATGAAACTGAGGCCGAGGGTTGGACTTACCTGCTCAAGGTCATACAGATATATTTGGTTCAATTCGCTCTATATTTTCTTTTTCTTTTAGTTTTTTAGACAGAGTCTCGCTCTGTTGTCCAGGCTGGAGTGCAGTGGCACGATCTGCGCTCAGTTCAACCTCTGCCTCCTGGGTTCAAGTGATTCTCCTGCCTCAGCCTCCTAAGAAGTTGAGATTACAGGCGCGTGCCACCATGCCTGGCTATTTTTGTATTTTTAGTAGAGATGGGGTTTCACCACGTTGGTCAGGCTGGCCTCAAACTCCTGACCTTGTGATCCACCCGCCTCGGCCTCCCAAAATGCTGGGATTACAGGCGTGAGCCACCGCACCTGGCCTCTGCTCTGTATTTTCTCTTAGCGCCCTTCTCCAAAAATATGAAATTTCCCCTAACCTCTTTGCTTCCCATCTGTACAGTGTCAGAATGAAAATTCTAGTTTCACTTTGTGGCCGCTAAGAGCAACAAACAAGTCTCCTTTATTATTATTTTTTATTTCTTTAGATGGAGTCTTGTTCTGTTGCCCAGGTTGGAGTGCAGTGGCACCATCTCGGCTCACTGCAACCTCTGCCTCCCTGGTTCAAGTGATTCTCCTGCCTCAGCCTTCAGAGTAGCTGGGACTACAGGCCCATGCAACCGCGCCCGGCTAATTTTTGTATTTTCAGTACAGACAGGGTTTCATCACGTTGGCCAGTCTGGTCTTGAACTCTTGACCTCAAGTCATCCGCCCGCTGCAGGCTCCCCAAAGTGTTGGGATTACAGGCGTGAGCCACCACGCCCGGCCGACAAGTCCCCTTTAAATACATCCTGTCTTCTCTCCGCTGGCAGGCTTTGATATGCCCACCGGGTTTCTCCATTGGCCACTTCATGTGGCTTCTCGCCCCTTTCAAGATTCCCAACCAATCACCTCTTTCCCGTCTCCCGTTGGGCTTTGAGGAATGTACCATATGGACCCTGCGGGGGGACGGAGAGGACGAAGGGCGTGGCGACAGCTTATTTCTTTTCCTTTTGCACATATCCCGTGAGATTCTGGCAAGACCGAGCGTGCAGTTAGCAACAGGGTCCCTCAAGACGGGGGCCGCCTGCCAGTTTTCGAGGTGCGCCGAGATCTCTCGCCCCCGAGGCTGGGGTCCTGTGGTCCGGTCCGAGGGCCGCAACCCCCGCCCTTCCATGTGCCCGCCCATCCCCCGGCTGCGCCGCTGCTCCGGCTGCTGCTTACCGCGCCGGACGCCGGGGCTGCGGGACAGGGCAGCACTGCCCGACCACGGTGACGCCGGCGCTGAGGGACACCGCAGCATGAGGCAGAGGTAAGGACGGGGATTCGGGACTCCAACTGCCCCCGGGGAGCCGCATCGTGCTCGCGCCCGAGCTCGGGGTCTCGGGCCCCGGGCTGGCCCCGGCAGGCGGCTCTGGAGCGGGTGGCCCCGCGAGCTGACGCGCGCCGAGCCTCCCGCCGGGGCAGCGCTGAGACCGGGACCCGCCGCGGCGCGGGCGCCTCCTTCCGGCGGCGCTTATAGCCCTGCGCCCGGCCGGCGGGCCGCGAGGAAGCCCCCGCCCCGCGTTCCCGTGTGGTCGCCTCCCGCCGGAGGATGCGCGGCCAGTTGCGCCGGCGGGTCCCGAGTTCCCGGGCAGCAGACGCGGGGAACCACGGGGACGCTGCCGCGTCAGGCGTGAGGCGGAGGGAGGGGGCTTAGCCCGGCGCTGGATGGGGGGATTTTTGGGGCGGGGGAGGTCTCTGTGTTTACCGGAGTCCGCAGGCTAGGGACCGAGGCTCCGTCGGGTCCTTCCTCCGCGACCCGGCCCCCGGGGCCTCCCCGTCCCGCTGCCCCGGCCTGGCGCTGGCGTGTGCCAAGGGTGGGCTCCTGCGACCCTGGCAGGTAGGTGGCTGAGAGGACCCTGGCGCGCCTTTCGATTTGTGGGGGCGGTGGGTGCGGCCGGGCAATGGCAGCCGCCTGCGCCTCTGGTCTCAGTGACACCCCTTCCCTAGCTGCCTTCCGAGGGGACCGCACTCTTGGAGGTCTCCGGGGCACATTGGAAATTCCCAACTTAAAAACCACCTTGAGGGGCCCTACACGGAGTCGGGCTTGCCTGGCCTAGCAGAAAGCCAGCTGCAGCCAGAGCCTCCGCCTGGCATGGGGCACTCGTGAGCCGCCACCCCACGTGCTCAGTGATTAGCGGGGAAGAAGGGGTCTGGCAGGCCCCTCAGGCAAGGCCTCTGTGCCGCATCCCGTTAAGGGGCGGGGACCAGCCCCATATCTTGGCTGATTTTCCTGACTCTGAATGCAGAGAAAGTATGTCCAAGAGTTCAAACCACATTTGTGTTCTTTTAATGGTGTTTAGTGCAGATGTTAACTGTGATTTATGTGAAACGGGTTGATGCAGAGGAATGAAGGTCAACTGTGGACAGGTGGACAGCTTTTGTTTGTTTGCCTTTTCCCTAAGCTTGTTTTTAGTGGGATGTGCATGGAGAGGATGACATTTGAATATTGGGCCACCAATGTGTATTTGGCCCCATCTGACACTTTGCTCCATAGACAGTCGTTGTACTCCAGGGATGAGGATGAACTAGGTTTTAAGCTGAGAAAGACATCTTCCTACAGTCGCTGCCGCCTGCGGGAAAGCTCCGCCTTCTGGTTCCCTGGCCGCGCACAGGCCAGTTCACTGTGGTTGCCTTCTCCCGTGAGCACATCTCTGCAGCCCTCCCAGGGGATGCCGTTCATTCCGTATGTGATTGCCAGATGTACTTCTCAGGTCAGAAACCCGGCCCCAGATTGTTCGAGTCCTATAGTGAGTTCTTCTTGTGCTCCAGGCTTTAAAAGTTTTAAGTCTTTTTGATAGTGTATTCAATAGCATGAGCCAATTGTATAGTTATAGGAAAGACATGGTTTGGGTGTTCCTCCTGTAAAGGATGTTTCGGAACTTACATCTAGTTCCTCAGTCAAGGCTGTTTATTTGTGTTTACGACGCTAACATTTGAAACGTCTTAAGCTTGACTGCATATTGTGATTCTTCCCCCCACCCCCCGACCTGGGATGATCCTGTTCCGTGATGGTTATTCTATGGTGTTACTAGGTGTGGAAGAGAAAATGGGCTTTGGAAATAATGTGCGTGATGAACTTAGCACAGTCCTTGGCACATAGCAGATGTTCAACAAGGTCATTTTTCCTCTCTTCCTTGGGTTTGAGAGACCTGGGGATGATGACATCGGATGCAGTTTTGGTTGCATGCCTGTTTTTAAATTAGGGAGTTGAGGTGCCCCCCATTCCTCCTCCTACTCAAACTTCCAGCTCTTCAGACATTTCCGTGGTAGATTAAAAATGAAACTCACGTCTTGGACCTAGAAGTAAAAATAAGGAAAAATTGAGCTCTTCCTCCTGGATCATGCGTTGCGCTTTAAAGGAAGGATGGCACATGCCCTGGAAGAGTGGTGCACCATTCAGTACAGAAGAGCAGAGGGTCAAAGTGGACCCTTTCCTGTGTCTGTGGAGTAGTCCTGCAGGTGAGGATTTTGGTTGTCGTTGGTTTCACGTGTCCAGGTGGAACCAGATGAATCACCTAATTTCTCCTGGCACTGGCATCTGAGAAGTGGCCCAGGATGGTCGAAGCCTGACCATTGGCAGAGTGCTAGCTTTGCTGGGCCGTGCCTCTGAACTGGGATCTGCTGGGAGCAGCCATTTGCCTCCTCCAGCTTGTAGCAGATTTCATGTGAACAGACCAAAGGGCCATCAAACCTAATGTTCTAGAAAAAGTAAGAGTCATCACTGACTTATTTTTGTTCCATGATATGGGACCTGGCATTTTAATAATAATTATGCTCTGGGCCCGGCGCAGTGACTCACGCCTGTAATCCCAGCACTTTTGGAAGCCGAGGCGGGCGTATCACAAGGTCAGGAGTTCAAGACTAGCCTGGCCAACATAGTGAAACCCCGTTTCTACTAAAAATACAAAAATTAGCTGGCCGTGATGTTGCGTGCCTGTAACCCCAGCTACTGGGGAGGCTGAGGCAGAACTGCTTAACCGGGAATCGGGAGGTGGAAGTTGCAGTGAGCTGAGATCATGCCACTGCTCTCCAGCCTGGGCTACAGAGTGAGACTTCATCTCAAAAAAAAAATATATATATATATATATAAAATTATTATTATTATTATGCTCTGGATTTACTACTTGTTGCTGTTTATTTGAGGAAGTGAAAACTTTTTCGTGACCTGTTATCTAATTGATTCTTACTCATCTCTGAGGTCGTCAAAGTTTAGTAGGGTCTATTATTCCCATTTTATAGGCAAAGAAATGGAGGTGACATGATTTGCTTTAAGTTGCAAACGAGTTGGTCCCTGAAGTGGGATTTGAATTGGATTTTTCTTCCTTTTTTTTTTTTTTTTTTGAGACAGAGTCTCTTGCTCTGTTGTGCCCAGGCTGGAGTGCGGTGGCGCGATCTTGGCTCGTGTACTCTGCCTCCTGGGTTCAAGCAATTCTCCTGCCTCAGCCTCCCAAGTAGCTGGGACTACAGGCACCTGCCACCACACTCGGCTAATTTTTTGTATTTTTAGTAGAGATAGGGTTTCACCATGTTGGTCAGGCTGGTCTTGAACTCCTGACCTCAGGTGATCCGCCCACCTTGGCCTTCCAAAGTGCTGAGATTACAGGCATGAGCCACTGCGCACGGCCCAGGTTTTCCTTCTTAAGTTTCACTTCACTGGTACCTTTAGGGGGAGAAAAATCCACACATCTTTTTCTTTTTTCTTTTCTTTCTTTTTTTTGGAAGCGGAAGAAGTTAAAGATCCCAGATCATTGTGCTTTTCTGATGACTAGATAGTGGATGATAGTTAACATTTATTGAGTGTTTATCTGCAGGAATCTGTGTTAGGTGCTGCGTAGACATTACCTCATTTATTCCTCACAACAACATTCAAGGTAGAACTTACTATCCCCAGTTTTGCACATGACAAGGTTTTGTGAGGTCCTGAGTCAATGGAGTGATAGTGAGTGACAAAGCCTTGAGACGACTGGGCTCAATCCTGGACTTTCTGATTCCAGAGTGTGTGCTCCTCCTAACCCGTGTGCTAATGGGCCTTAGGGATGACTAATGGGCAAGCCTGAGAGCCCCGATGCCTGCTGCTGCCACCACCTCAGGTCTGATGGGTAGTGGGGGTTGGACGGAGCTTTATGTTATGTTCTATTGCAGTACAGTTTTCACACCCTGGTCTTTTCCTTTGCTAGAAGCATTCGTCTAGCCAGGTGGAGGGTCATTACTTTAGAAAAAATAATCAGAACTGAGAAAACATCTGCATTTGCAGAGAATGAAGTATTTAATAAGACCAGATGGGCCGGCGCAGTGGCTCATACCTGTAATCCCAACAATTTGGGAAGATGAGGTGGGCAGATTGCTTGAGGCCAGTAGTTTGAGAGCAGCCTGGGCAACATAGCTAAACCCTATCTCTACAAAAAGTACGAAAATTAGCTGGGCATGGTGGTGTGCACCTGTGATCCCAGCTATTCTGGAGGCTGAGGTGGGAGGATTGCCTGAGCTCAGGAGGCCGAGGTTGCAGTGAGCTGAGATCACACCACTGCACTTCAGCACTCCAACCTGGTGACAAAACAAGACTGTCTCAAAAACAGACAAACAAACAAAAAACTAGATGGGAGATTAGGGACAGAGAGAATCAGAGAATCAAAGAGAATCAAAGTGGTTTGTGGACAGAGGAAATTAGTGATACTCACACCCAGAGACCATCTTTAGTGTCCAGGCCATTTTGCTTAAGCTGCTGGTGAAATTGTGAAACTGGAGGCACTTGTGCTAAAATCTGTGCAGTAAATAAGGTTCTCGGGTTCTACTTTAGGTGGCAGAGTTGGAAATCTGATTCCTTTTTGGTCTTTAGCTTCTAATGTACTTTAATGCAGTACATTGTGGGCATGGTGGGAATGTGGTTCAGAAATTTACCTAAACTCTGTGGACTTCCCCTTCTCTCCAGCCGCGCACTCTGTCGTCTTTGGTCCCACTCTTCAGATTTCAACTCTGATTCCATGGAGTTGGGGGGTGATGGGTGGTGTCAGACACTCAAGTGCTTGGGTTGCTCCGGTGGGGAGAACAGCATTCTGCCCCCCATGGGCCTCAGTAGTACATGACTTGCTGTTTTCTTGGGGGTGGGCTTTAGTCATCTCTAGCTATAAAGGCACCGCTATCAAGAAACTGGGAGGAATGACCAGGAAACTGTCACCCCAAACCCTGCAGTTGGTTGCATTTTTTTTTTTTTTTTTGTATTTTTTAGTAGAGACGGGGTTTCACCGTGTTAGCCAGGATGGTCTCAATCTCCTGACCTTGTGATCCGCCCGTCTCAGCCTCCCAAAGTGCTGGGATTACAGGCTTGAGCCACCGCGCCCGGCTGCATTTTTTTTTTTTTTTAA
This sequence comes from Papio anubis, assembly GCF_008728515.1. Classification (NCBI taxonomy): domain Eukaryota; kingdom Metazoa; phylum Chordata; class Mammalia; order Primates; family Cercopithecidae; genus Papio; species Papio anubis. The sequence goes on from NC_044991.1 coordinate 31,715,315, forward strand.
TTGAGATAGCATTTCACTCTGGCGCCTATGCTGGAGTGCAGTGGTGCGATCATGGTTCACTGCAACCTTGACTGCCTGAGTAGCTGAGACTACAGGCGTGCACCACCAAGCCTGGCTAATTTAAAAAATTTTTTGTACGTGCACCACCAAGCCTGGCTAATTTAAAAAATTTTTTGTAGAGATACGGTTTTGTGACATTGCCCAGGCTGGTCTCGAGCTGCTGGGCTCAAACCGTTTGCCTGCCTCCGCCTCTCAAAGTGCTGGAATTACAGGCGTGAGCTACCACGCCTGGCCCCGTTGACTTTTTCTCATTGACGAGTTCAGCAGAGGAGAGATGATTGCCACAGTTTTAAAAAAGAAAGATGCCAGGTATGGTGGCTCACACCTGTAATCGCAGCACTCTTAGAGGCCGAGGCGGGCAGATCACCTGAGGTCAGGAGTTCCAGACCAACCTGGCCAACATGGTGAAACCCTGTCTCTACAAAAAAAATACAAAAATTACCCGGCTGTGGGTGTTGCACACCTGTAGTGCCAGCTACTCAGGAGGATGAAGTAGGTGGGTCATTTGAGCCTGGGAGGCCAAGGCTGCAGTGAACGGAGATTTACCACTGCATTCCAGCCTTGGTGCCAGAGCAAGACCCTGCTGTCTCAAAAAAAAATTAAAATAAAAGGCTGAGTGCAATGGCTCACGTCTGTAATCCCAGCACTTTGAGAGGCTAAGGTAGGAGTATTGCTTGAGGCCAGGAGTTTGAGACCAGCCTGTGCAACACAGTGAGACCCTATCTCTACAAAAATTTTTTTTTTTTTTTTTTGAGACGGAGTCTCGCTCTGTAGCCCAGGCTGGAGTGCAGTGGCCGGATCTCAGCTCACTGCAAGCTCCGCCTCCCGGGTTCACGCCATTCTCCGGCCTCAGCCTCCCGAGTAGCTGGGACTACAGGCGCCCGCCACCTCGCCCGGCTAGTTTTTTGTATTTCTTAGTAGAGACGGGGTTTCACCGTGTTAGCCAGGATGGTCTCGATCTCCTGACCTCGTGATCCGCCCGTCTCGGCCTCCCAAAGTGCTGGGATTACAGGCTTGAGCCACCGCGCCCGACCAATCTCTACAAAAATTTAAAAAATTAGCCTGGTGTGGTGGTGTACACCTATAGTTCCAGCTGCTCAGAAGACTGAGGTGGGAGGATCACTTGAGGACAGGAGTTCGAAGCTGCAGTGAGCTATAATCACACCACTGCATTCCAGCCTGGGTGACAGTGAGACCCTGTCTCTTGAAAGAAAGAAGAAAGGGAAGACAGAAATCAGATTAAAGAAGAGAGAAGAAGTGAGACTGTTGGCTTGTACCTTGATGAAAGGTGGAAGTGGAAGGGCAAGAACTTCTGCTAAGCAGTGAGTACCTTGGCAAGGACAACAGTATCTTTTTCGTGTTCTGTTAGGCCGTGCCTCTCTAGCGCCCAGCTGAGTGCACGTGTGTTATGTGTGAGGGAATCTAGCAGAGGAGTCTTCCTGCATTAGGCACATCTGCAGGTGTCTGTTGAATTGTTTATCTGCTGAAGGATTCAGTCTGGTTAACTCTGGCAGGAGATTCGGTCTGGTTAACTCTGGCAGGAGAGGGACAGACAGCACAGCCATGTGGTTAACTAGTAGCTTTAATGGACAACAAAGCAGTGTTGGAAGCTTGGGAAGAGAGGAGGAGCAGCTTGGTCGGGGGGAAGATGCAGAGTACTCACTCCTGGCACCTGCAGCCCCTGGGGGAATGGCAGCTACCCTTTAGCATGGACTGTCCCCAGCCCACAGAAAGTCAGCTTACAAAGGTTCTAGCATATTCCTCCCTCCTCCACCAACAAAGCCCCTTGTTGTGGCTGAGAATTGTTGGGCTGTGAGGGGACAGGGACGGGGTGGGAGAGCAGCACCTGGCACTTGATGAGCACTGCAGCGATGGCAGCAGCAGAGATGCTTAGAGACCATCGGCCGTGCCACGCTCTGTCCTGAGTGCCCACGTGTCTTAATGCGCTCAGTCCTCACCACAGCGGACAGGCTGGGTGCTGTTATGATCTCTACTTTTCACACTAGGAAGTGGGGCACAGAAGGCTAAAAAACGTGGTGGCGTCAGGATTTAGATGAAGACATTGGGTTTTGGACTCGTGCTCTCGCAGACCAGTTGAGGGCAACTGACTTGGGCATGTTCCACAGGGTTATCTCCGTCCTGGGGGTCACCCCTTGCTGTCTTCAGACCCCTCCTCCATATTTCCCTCTCTTCACTCTGGAGTTATCTCTGAAATGCCAGGAGAGGTGCATTGAGGTGAATTGGCATATTCCTTGAAATATTCCTGGCCTGTTTCTCAGGGGGTGGAGTCAGGAGGTAATTCTGAAGCACTGGGAGGAGAGCATGGGTGCAGTGGGGCTTCCCAGGGGGGCACTTAGGACACTGTGTGTTCAGGGACCTGGGGCTGAGTGTGCTGAGGGCAGCTCTGCTCCTGGAAAAGGTGAGGAAGCCCTTCCCTTCCTTCTGATTCCCAAGTTGTGGAACCCAAGCAGATCTATTATTGCCCCAGCTAAAGTCCTTTATGTATGGTTCTTTTAAGAGAATGAGCTGGGCCGGAGGTGGAGGAAGGCAAGGGGAGGGAGAGCATTAGGACAAATACTTAATGCATGTGGGGCTTCAAATTTAGATGACAGGTTGATAGGTGCAGCAAACCACCGTGGCACGTGTATACCTGTGTAACAAACCTGCACGTTCTGCACGTGTATCCCGGCACTTAAAGTAAAATTAAAAAAAAAAAAATTTAAAAAAAGAGAAGGAGCCACCTGGGAATCCTCATCACTGTGTGTAATTGGCACGTGAACTTATGGAACAGAACCTTTTACCCAGTTTGGCCATGACTAGTCAGAGTCATCCATTTTCCTGAGAAAAAGGAAAAAGGAAATATTTTAACTAGTGACATGGGCTTGGGTCAGTTTCTTTCCAAAACAGATAGGCTTTCTCAAAACCACCCTTGCAGGGGTAGGAAAAACAAACTTTCTGCTTTTGGTATTCTAAGCACCTTTAGACAGTGGGGTGTGTGGACAATTATATAAGAGAGTCGTAACAGTGACCACTTCACCTTCCCGTGGCCAGACTGCGCACACTTCATTTCTGGTCTTCAGGTAGGGTCCTTTCACCCCGTTTTATGCAGGGAAACTGTTCCAGTGAGGTAAAGGGCCATAAACCCAATAATGTGCATAGCTAATGACTCCAAATCCCATGAGATAAATGTTGAGGGAGCAAAAGGAGAAGGAATGGGGCAGAAAAAGATAATATGAGGCAGGGAAAAAATTCACAGGTGGCAGCTTGAATCGGCTCTCAGGGTGTAGGAGCACTGTGCTAGGCCCTAGCGGAGGGTGGGAACACAAACAAGCCCCTGGGCCTCAACCACCCCCAGGGAGCTAGGGAGCAGAGGGGATTCCTACTTTAGCGATCCTTTACACACTGACTTTTTTCAGCACATTGATTGAGCACCTGTTGTATGTAAGTGCCACGTGGTAAGACAGCCTGTGTCTGCAAGAGGTTGATATTTCTAAGAGGTTAGATGCATTGTCAGCCATGCAAGTGCAGTAACCTGGATGTAACTGGCCAGGAAGCCCTGGACATAGAGTGCTAAGCAAATTTATGCTAACTAGTAAAATATTCTTGATTTGGTTTTGTTTATTTCTTGCACATAAGATTGAGAATTTCTAGAATTTACCTACCCCCTGTGGCTGCTGTTTGTGGAGTGTTTGTGTTTTGCAAACAGGATCATTTTGCAACTCCTTCCTGAGGACCAGCCCTGCACTTTGGCTGCAGGAAAGGCTGGGACCATTTCCCTTGCCTGCAGGCTGCCCTCGGGCCCGTCACCACTTTGGACCTGGTGCTCTCAATGTGCTTGTCCTTGCCCAGCTACTCATCGAGAGGTGTAGGTGCCCCAAGTGGACTGGGCAGCCCTTCCTAGAGGAGCGTTTTTTTTTTTTTTGCGGGCTGTGCCCTTTCCTGGGTGCTGTAGCAGCGGTGGATGGGAGCAGTCCTGGGCATGGAGGCGCCTCATCCATGCTTTGGGCATTAGATTGTCCATGCTGTTTCTAGGGCTCCTTTCTAACCCTAGGACCACGGTGCTGTGTCTACCACGGCCTCGGAGCTGGTTGGAGCCTTGTGATAATGTCATCAGCCAGCATGGTAGCAAGCTTTCCTGAAGTATTTCTTTGTCATGTGCTGTATTTGGAAGCTGATGTATTGTGGGAAAAGGCCTAACAGGACTTCTTACTACTGGATATGATGAGTGAGATACCGTTTTGCTTGAGTCTTAACTTTTATTTTCTAAGACCTTTGGTTCCATTTGATCAGTTCCATTCAAATAGAAATTACGTATATCTTCTAGAAATGAGTTAAACACCTAATCTCTGCTTCCTGCTATATTAATATAGCTGACTGGCTAACATGAAGGACACTTTACATGCTGCTAATGACAAGTTCCCTCTGTGCATGACCACCAGCCCGGGGGAAGGGTTCATGGCTTAAAGGTATCTCTTACCCTTCAGGCAAAGTTAATGTATGGAAACGTGGATTTATCTTCAAAATAAACCAGTGTGTATCTGTACTTCTTGGCTTGAAATTAAATTCTTCACAGTAAAGGAATTTTGCAACAGAGTTCCTTCTGTAGGAATTTAAAAATTTACCTTGCTACAGACAATATTTTAGGCAGTCTGATATCCCACCACTGGTGGGAATGACTGTCACTTTCACCTGCCTGCCCCTCTTTGTCCCCCGACAGCACTTACACACATGCAGGCTCAGAGGCACAGGTGCTCTTGACTGCCTGCAGCCTCCCAGGCCTGTTATCTGGGCCTGTTGGTGCGGCACATGGATCTAGGTGCTGTCACAGGCTGTCAGTTGTGGAGTGTCCTGGCAGGGCCCGGCTGGCCTAGTGTCTGCTCATGCAGTATTCATCTGCACGCCAGGAGCCGTCTGGACCATCTCTGCTGCGCTGCCCCACTCAGCTCCGTGTGCAGGTGCTTTCCTTTCTTGCTTGTCTCCAGGCCATTTTTCTAAGCTTTTATGAGGTCCGGATGCTTAGGCACAGGCAGTAGGCAGGAAAATCCAGCAGGGCATATAGATCATTCCCAGTAGTAAAAGAGGTCAAGGGGTTTGGCTAAAAATCTCGCTTATATTGGGATATGGGAAAAGTGAGAGGGAGCTGATTTCTCAGGAGTCCACTTCATAATATATGTCATGGCATGTTTGCCTTCAATCCTCATGACAGTCTCACAAAGTTACCCATGTGAGGCCCACTTGAAAGATGAGGCACAGTGAGGTTAGATGACTTGCCTGAGATCTGTCACCTGGTAAATGGTGGAGCTAAATCAGAGTAAGACAGTGAAAATGCGTTGTGGTTAAGAGCTTGGACTCTGGAAGCAGATTGTGCTGTACTATACCAGTTACTAGAGTGTGTGACCGGGAGTGTGTTCCTTATCCTCCCGAGACTCAGTTTCCTCATCTGTGCAATGAAGGGCGTAACAGTCCTACTCACCTCGTATGGTCGTAAGCACTAGAATCCTCCCAGGCACGTGGTAAGCACGCAGCGAGCACCCCAAGCATCAGCTGGTACTGTCACTGACTGGTGCTCCTGAAACTTGGAACGGAATTCTGAGGCTTGGGGCTCCCTCTCCTCCAGAGACAGTCTTCAGGGGAGCGTGCTGGGTCCAGACTATCCAGTGATCAGCACAGGTTTCTCTGCAGTGTTTGGATGGGTGAGAATGCACAGTACTACCTCCAAGGGGGAGTTCTTTCCTGTCTTGCTGGTCCTCTCTTCATCCCACTTGCTCTCGCTCTCTAACTGCCTATCTCATCAGTGTGAAAGCATCTGCAGAAGCCTGTTCTCTAGCTCACTCCCGATCCCCTGGGGCTTTGCATTTTTTTAATTAGCCATTCTTTAAACCTCCTGAAATAACTTATTTATTAAAGTTGTGTCCGTTGGTCCCTTCCTCCACGTGTTGTGTTGTCCTGGGTTTTAGGGCAGGGCGGCTTCATGGAAGTGTACTACGACCTTGTCTCTGCTCATGACACACCCGCCTGCTTCAGGAGAGCCAGGAGTAATATACACAACAGTTACGGGGAAGAAAAGGGACGAAATACCCAGATGGCATAGACAGTGTGGTTCGGGAAAACAAGCGTGCTGTTACTTCTTGAAAATCTATTATATGCCAAGCACCAGTTCAGAAGATTTATATGCATCGTCAGCCCTGCAAATTAGGGGATACTGAGTCATTCCCTCTTTACAGATGAGGACCCAGAGACAGAAGCATCTTGTGCAGGGACACCCAGCACATGGGTGAGAGGAGCTGGGGGTTTGAACCTGCGACCGTGTTGACTTCTGTGGGCCTACGGAGGAGATGCAATTTGAACTGTGCCCAGGCCATGGTAGGATTGTCTAAGTGAGATGTGGGGGTGCTGGGGTGAGTGCAGGCTCAGGGCTGAGAGTGAGCAGCATGCGTTCAGGGGCAGCGAAGAGGCCAGCTTGGCCAGGCTCGGTTGCGTTCAGCGTTGGTTCTGTCTGTGTGAGGAGAGGTAAGTAAGATGTGTTCCTTGCCCTCTGGGATCTTGCTGCAGCTGGTGAGACAGACACACAAATAGATGATTTCAGTGCTGTATGGTAAGAGCTGTGATGAGGGTAAGTATGGGGAGCTGTGGGAGCAGAGCAGGGGGAGCCGGGAGCGTTCTCAGAGCCTTGCCCTGACTGCGAGGGCGAGGTAAGGTAGCGGCAGGCTTAGCGGTGGAAGGCAGGAAGGGATTCGAAAGGCAGAGAACAGCATGAGCAAAGGCATGGCCTTGAGGGCTTTTCTTGTTTATTCTCATGGTCGAATGGATGTCAGGGTACAGTGTGGGCTTTATGGACATCGGGGAATCTGTCGGGGGTTTGAACACACAGCGACGGCATGGAAGTCGAGTTTTAGGTCAGTCTTGTGGAGGCGGGAGAACTGAGTCAAGCAAGATCAGCCGGGGAGGAGTCAGCAAACTTTTTTCTGTAAAAGGCCAGAAGGTAAATGTTTTAGGTTCCATGAGCTGGTTGGACTCCGTGGCTGCCTCCGTCTGCTGTTGTGTGAAGGCAGCCACAGAGAGCACAGAAGTGGATGGCTGTGGCTGGATCCCAGTAATGCTTTTATTTGTGGCCTCTGAAATTTAAATTTTATGTCATTTTTACATGTCACAGAATAGCCTCCTTTTCATTTTTTCCCCAGCCCTTTAGAAATGTAAACACCATTCTTGGCCTGCAGGCTGGATCTGGTGCGCAGGCGGTGGTGTGCCCACCCCCGGGTCTGGCGCGTGGGCGGTGGTGTGTCCACCCCTGGCAGGTGGGGATGATTCAGGTGTGACACGACAAGGAACTGGAACAGGAGGTTGGCAGTGGATGTGGAGAGGAAGGGACCTGATGCCAGATACATTTTTGGGAAGAGGACACTGATAAGATAGAAGGGATAAGGAAAGGGCAGCACCCCAGATAATGCTGGGCAGGTGCCTTCCCAGCCCCCTGTTGGTAAAGCTGGCCTTGTTTTCCAAGTGTCAGCAGTATGACTTGGTTCTGAAGAAAAACCCAGAGATGCTGGATGCCGCAGACTTCCCTCAGCATTGTTAGCTGTCCCCATCGTCTCCCTGGGAGCGGTGCTGTGCCAGTTTCTCTGCTGCCTTGGCCTCAGGTGTGCTGGGCAGCAGGTGCCCCCTGCTGTGACTGGGGCAGCATGCCCACCTGTTTTTGGGGCCACAGGTAGTCATCTTTAGGGCAACTCTATTTTGATATAATTTCCTGTTTACAGAGAAGTTGCAGAAGGAGTACTAGGCACTCCCCGTCTATTACCTGGATGTATTAGATTGGATTGTTTGACCTCATTTGCTTTATCATTCTCCCCATGTGTAGACGCATTTTTTTCCCAGACCAATTTGAAAGTTGAAGACATTGTGCCCCTTTACCCTAAATAATTGAGTGTGGGTTTATCAAGAATAAGGATATTCTTGTCCACACCACAGGACAGTGATCAGGAAAGTTCCCAGTGACAGTGCTGTTTCTGTCTTTGAAGCTAGCATCCCTCCAATTGCCCTTGCTCACAGAGTACCTGCCGTAGGTAGTGACGTGGCAGCTGTTCCATACAGGTGGGAAGGTACCTGCCCGTCTCTGCACACACACGTCTGCAGCGGTTCCCCAGCACCCATGCTAGGCTGCCCGGGGGGCAGCAGGCCCAGCAGTTGACTAAAGGGAGAGCAGGCCTAGGGCTCATGGATCACTTGTCTTGATCGTCTGAGCTGCAGAGGGTGGGGACTGTGCTTTCCTTCACATAGCTCCTGCCAGTCCCTGCTGCCTCCAGGAGGAAGGCCATCTTCTGAACGGAACAGCCACTCAGTTACAGTTTCAAACACCTTCTCTTTCAGCTTTCCTCTCCTCCATTGCCTGTCAGTCTATGGAAAATGATTCTTCTTGTTTCTTTTTCTTTTTTCTTTTCTTTTTTTTTCGAAACAGGGTGTTGGTCTATCATCCAGGCCAGAGTGCAGTGGCATGATCATTGCTCTCTGCAGCCTGGAACTCCTGGGCTCAAGCAATCCTCCTTCCTCAGTCTCCTGAGTAGCTGGGACTGCAGGTGTGCACTCCTATGCCTGGCCAATTTTTCTTTTATTATTAGTAGAGATGGGGTCTCGCTGTGTTGCCCAGGCTGGCCTCGAACTCCTAGTCTCAGTGATTCTCCTGCCTCAGCTTCCCAAAGTGTTGGAATTACAGAGGTGAGCCACCACACCCAGTCAAAAATGATTCTTCCAGGATGGATTTTTTGTGTGCTTACTCTTGAAAATAAAATGGAATTAAATTGGTGTAATCTATTTTGGAACTAAATGGGAAAAAGGAGGTATCCTACCATTTCTGACGTAGGACAAAAAGGCATTTTCTTTTGGCTGCTTAAAAGACTGAAACTAGAAATAGGGAAGTGTCTGATGCATATTCCGTAATTCCTTATGAGTAGCCTGCATAGTTCAAGGGGAACCATGGGAAAGAAATCTGGGCATTCTGTGCATGATGAGACAGGGGTAGAGGGATGCATTTTTCTCTGTGTGAAGTGGATGACTCACTGCGTCGAGCTAAATTCTCTGTGACTTAACTAAGTGCTCAGTCTTTGCCTTAAACCTACTTAGATGGGATCAAGACCCTGTACTGTTCAGTCATTACCTACCTCTTTTTTTTTTTTTTTTTTTTTTTTTTGAGACAGAGTCTCACTCTGTTGCCCAGGCTGAAGTGCAGTGGCACCATCTCGGCTCACTGCAGCCTCTGCCTCCCGGGTTCAAGCGATTCTCCTGCCTCAGCCTCCCGAGTAGCTGGGACTACGGGCGTGTGTTACCACGGCTGGCTAATTTTTGTATTTTTAGTAGAGATGGAGTTTTACCATGTTGGCAGTCTGGTTTCGAACGCCTGACCTCAGGTGATCTGCCTGTCTTGGCCTCTCAAAGTGCTGGGATTACCGGCACGAGCCACTGCGCCTGGACCAGTCATTACTGACCTCTTAAGAGTCATTCTTGTGGCTGGGCGAGGTGGCTAACGCTTGTAATCTCAGCACTTTGGGAGGCCGAGGTCAGGAGTTCAAGACCAGACTGGCCAAGATGGTGAAACCCCGTCTCTACTAAAAATACAAAAATTAGCCGGGCGTGGTGGCGGGTGCCTGTAATCCCACCTTCCTGGGAGGCTGAGGCAGATAATTGCTTGAACCTGGGAGGCGGAGCTTGCAGTGAGCTGAGATTGCCGCCACTGCACTCCAGCCTGGGCGACAGAGTGAGACTCTGTCTCAAAAAAAAAAAAAAAAAAAAAAAGAGTGATTCCTGTGTCCCAGCATATCTGAAATTCAAGAGTCATGAGTTCTGCAGGGCCTGGGGCTGGGCCTGAGAGAAGGCGGGTGGGTCCTAAAGGAGGGTGAAGATGCGAGTGGCCTCTGCAGACCCTGATCTCCCAGTCTAGATGAGAAAGCCTCCGTTCTGCTGCTGCGCAGTGAGCTCAGGTGAGTTACCTGATGGTTTCGCCTTTGTCAAGTAGGGTGGAATTGGCTGCCTACCAGTTTAAAGGGGCCTGCTGGGAATAAAATTTGAATATAGAATTGGGCAGGCATGCTTTGAAAATATAGAATACAGCCGGGCGCTGTGGCTCACGCCTGTAATCCCAGCACTTAGGGAGGCTGAGGCAGGTGGATCACGAGGTCAGGAGATCGAGACCATCCTGGCTAACACGGTGAGACCCCGTCTCTACTAAAAATACAAAAAATTAGCCGGGCCTGGTGGCAGGCGCCTGTAGTCCCAGCTACTCGGGAGGCTGAGGCATGCGGATCACGAGGTCAGGAGATTGAGACCATCCTGGCTAACATGGTGAGACCCCGTCTCTACTAAAAATACAAAAAATTAGCTGGGCGAGGTGGCGGGCGCCTGTAGTCCCAGCTACTCGGGAGGCTGAGGCAGGAGAATGGCGTGAACCCGGGAGGCAGAGCTTGCAGTGAGCCGAGATCGCGCCACTGTACTCCAGCCTGGGTGCTGGGTGGCAGAGTGAGACTCCGTCTAAGAATACAAGTGCCATTTACTTACTGCTGCTTCCCCCCCCCCCCCCCGCCCCAGGCAGAGGCTACTGCTCACTACTAGTGTAGGAGGACCAGTGACAGAGGTGTCAGAAGCTTCCCTGGCAGGACCTGCTTATCCTCCTGGACTTTGTAGTTTTGTGGAATCCGCAAGGCAAGGCAGACAGATCCAGCAAACACCAGCTTGAAAGTACCAGGGACAAGTAGAGGGAGTAGATAGAGGTCATGGGCTCTGTTCTCAGAGTTCACAGTTCACTTTGGAAGTCAAGGTGAATACTAAAAGAGCAATGTGGGCACCAGGGAGGCAGGGAATCAGGCATGCAGCACGCGTGGGCATTCTGCTGTGCAAAAGGCAGGGGCTGTTCCCTCCCTCCTGGACCTTCCTCCCATGCTCCAGGCACACCCTGCGTCAGGGCTGTGGGACAGACTCCCCCTCCCTGAAACACTCTTTCCTGCAATATTGCATGCGAACTCCCTCAACCCTTCATGCCTTCGCTCAGATGTTACCTCCTCTGGGAATCCTCATGCCCCCCAGTGTAAAATGTCAGTGTGTCTCCTTCCCTCAGTGCTCCGGATTCCCTGTACTCTGCTTTACTCTCCGTTTTTCCGGAGCACTGACCCTCTAGCATGCTGTGTTGCTCGCTCATGCTTACTGAGAGGTGGCAGGGCCCGGGCTCTGGAGACAGGCTGCCTGGGGTTGATTTGTGGCTTCACCACTTGCTACTCATATGGCTTTGGGTGATTATTTAACCCCTTTGGCCTTGGTTTCCTCATGTGTATGAACAATACCTAACTCAGAAGTTTTGTGAGGATCAAGTGAATTTATATTTATAAAATTCATAGCATTAACACCTGCCATGGAGTCAGAGCTGTATTATGTAAGTGTTTAATAAATACAGCTTTTATTGTCCGTCTTCTTCCACAAAAATAGAAGCTTCATGAAGTCAGAAACCCTGTTTGTTTTGTTCTCTGACAGATCCCTAAGCATTTAGAGCAGGACATGGGGCAGAGCAGCCCATCTGTGTTCACTGAACAAGTGACTGGGTGGGGGGTGGGGGGGTGGTCTGGGAAGGCGTCAGGGAGCGGTGGGGTATGGGTCAGTGCTGTGGATGGCGCAGGCCACTGGGTCCCTGTTCCAGCTCTGCATTGGTGACCGCGTAATCTTGGACCACTGTCTTCATCTCTCGGAGTCTCTGGGGAGGCCCTTCTCGCAGAGGCATACGCAGGATTAGGTGAAACACTGTACAGTATGTGCCGAGTGCAGTCTTGGCCTGGCTGGCAGCAGATGGTTGGGGAATGTTAGTTCCTTTTCCTTTCTCAGCACCCCTGGAATAAATGAGTTGGGAACTGGCTCTCCGGGCAGTGGAGGAAGTGGGTTCAAGGGAGGGACCGGGTAGGCCGGGCGCGGCGGCTCAAGCCTGTAATCCCAGCACTTTGGGAGGCCGAGACGGGCGGATCACGAGGTCAGGAGATCGAGACCATCCTGGCTAACACGGTGAAACCCCGTCTCTACTAAAAAATACAAAAAACTAGCCGGGCGAGGTGGCGGGCGCCTGTAGTCCCAGCTACTCAGGAGGCTGAGGCGGGAGAATGGCGTGAACCCGGGAGGCGGAGCTTGCAGTGAGCTGAGATCCGGCCACTGCACTCCAGCCTGGGCGACAGAGCGAGACTCCGTCTAAAAAAAAAAAAAAAAGGGAGGGACCGGGGAAATCCTGAGTCTAGGTGTTGAGCAGGGGCAGAAACAAGATGTCGGAGAGATGGAACTTGCCTGGCAGGAGTGGTTTCTAAGAAGAGCTGTTGATTGTTGAACTTTGATGCTAAGGTGAGGGTTTGGATTTTGGGGGGATAGCTTTATTTTGATATAGTTTCAGAAAAGTTTGAGAATAGTACATGAGTTCCTATTTACCCTTCACCTAGAGTCACCAGTGGTTTGCGTTTTACCCCATTTGCTTTTTCATATTTTTTTCTTCTCTTTGAATTTTTTTTTCCCAGAACAATTTGTAAATTAGTGAAAATGTCCCTCTTAACTCCTGAATCCTTCAGTATCTGTTTCCTGGGAACAAGAATATTCTCTCGGAGTCTGATAGGGCACCCTAGCATAGGGTGCTTCCACAGAAAGTGGCACAGTGTGAAGGTGTCCAGAGAGGATGAAGGTGTGGCGGGCAGTGTGGAACAGTGTCCACTGAAGGGTGGGGTGGTGAGGACAGGGTAGTGACTGGGCACAGAGAAGAGACATGGACCAAGAGACCTGGAGTGGGACAAGCAGCGCTGTCTTCTGGGGAGGAAAGCTGCGTAGAGACTCTGAGGAGGCAAGTTTAGCTTCAGCCTCGTGCTTGGGAGCATAGAGTCAGAGTTCGGAGGTGCAGCTGAGTCTGAAGGACGCTGCCGGCCTCCATCCTCGGGGGGCACAAGGTTCTGTCATGAGGATAATAGGTAGAGATGAGCGTGCTGTAGTCCCGTGTGGACTTAGGAGTCACTAGTGACAACAGCAGGTGGAATTAAGACCCTTGGTTGTTAAAGAGTGGGAAGGATGGTGGGAAGCCAAGGGCCAAAGCCAGTCTAGGGGGGTGCAGGAAGGGTCCCAGGGAAACGGGGAGGGGTGAAGACCCAAGGAGGTTGAAGGGAAGGTGGTGCAGCAATGTAAGAAGAGACAGAATTGGCCACATGCGGTGGCTCACAGCTGTAATGCCAGCGCTTCGGGAGGCCAAGCCGGGAGAGACCAACCTGGGCAACAAAGAGACCCCTTCTCTAAAAAAGAAAAAACAAGAGAGAGAATGAGAGAGACTTACTGAGCTAGAAGAGACCCATGGGGCCCAGAGGCATTCCCAGGCTGCATCCTCAGCCCAAGGTTCTCTGGGTCTGAGGTACTTTTTGGACTCTGTCCTTTCCAGATCAGGAGCCGAGCTCACAAGCTTTAAGGAATACTCTATGACTGACGCCACCCAGGGTGCTAAACCCAGTCAGACTGTTGAAGGATTTAAAATGCACTTCCCCGCTGCCTAAGTGTTTTTGTAGAAGAAATACCTCAGGGAGAATGTATTAAAGAAAACTTTTAAATTTAATTTTATTTTCTTTTTTGAGACGAAGTCTCATTCTTTCGCCCAGGCTGGAGTGCAGTGGTGCCATCTTGGCTCACTGCAGCCTCTGCCTCCCGGGTTCAAGCGATTCTCCTGCCTCAGCCTCCCGAGTAGCTGGGATTACAGGCGCCTGACACCGCGCCTGCCTAATTTTTGTATTTTTAGTAGAGACAGGGTTTCACCATCTTGGCCAGGCTGGTCTTGAACTCCTTTCCTCTTGATCTACCCACCTCTCCCAAAGTGCTAGGATTACAGGCATGAGCCACCGCGCCTGGCCAAGAAAACGTTTTCTATTTCAGCTTATGCTAAGTTTTAAAAATGGCATTTTCCCCCATTTTTGAAAAGATAGCGTGTTACATGTGTGGTTCCTCCAGTGCCCGGCTGTGGGAAAGCCTGGATTCCCTTTGGAGCACAGACTTCAGGAGTGCAGCCACTGCAGGGCTGCGCTGTGTTTCCACAAGTGCCGTCACCACCTTTCGTGTGTTGAATGCTGGGAATTCAGTAGTGAGCCGTGGACTACCAGAGCCAGCCCATACCCTGTTGTTACTTTTTTTTTATTTTTTGAGACAAGGTCTTGCTCTGTTGCCCAGGCTGGAGTGCAGTGGTGCAGTCTCGGCTCACTGCAACCTTGACCTCCAAGGCTCAAGCAATTCTCTCACCTCAGCCTCCTAAGTAGCTGGGACTACAGGCAGGCACCACTACTTGCTGCTAATTTTGTTAATTTTTTGTAGAGGCAAGGTCTCGCTGTGTTACCAAGGCTGGTCTCCAACTCCTGGGCTCAAGCGATCTGTGTACCTCAGCAGGTGTGGGCCACCTCACCCGTCTCTTAAGGAATTTTGCAAGTGGGTTGTTAACTGCCGCCATTATAATTAAATGAATTATAATAAAGACAAAGGTAATAAATACTCAAAACTCATCACTTCCTCGTGACCTTAGCATCACCTGTGCCATCCCATCTGCGGTGTCTGGTAGAGACATGTAGTGATGTGCCGTACGCATCTCTTCACAACTGTGTCTGCACTCAGATATGTCACGTTGGGGTCTGGACATTAGCCTCGGTGGGAGCATTTACACCATGGACACTCGAAAACATGACACATTAGGGCTGGGTTTATTGTTTTGTTCGTTGTCTAAGAAAGTGATGAAGAAAATGTTGACATTGCAGTTTAAACTTACAGTGTTTTGTGTCTATAGCCATTATATTGTGAATAGTACAAGAAAATTGAGTAAATATTCTTCTGGTATTTGAAACTAGTGTCCAGTTCAGCAGAGAAGTTGTTTATATCATGATTGATCTTTATCTTCTTTCAGTTTTGTTTTATTCCTTAAAGTAGAGTAAATGGCCACAGATGTAACAGTTGGACCAAATTTTAAAAAAAAATCTAGAAAAGCCTTCTGGAAGAATCAGTTGGCTCTGTGGAATTTACAATGAAGAGTATTATAGATTTTATTCCTATGTGCTTTATTATAGTATATAATTGTGTATTTTATATATATTTATTACTATATTGTATATTTTATTACCATTGTGTATGGCATATCTTTTATATCATTAAAATTGAAAATAAATGTCTGTCCATATAAATACATGCACATGTTTTTGGAGACCAGTCTGTTAAGCATTTACTAGCACAGTACCGCAGTGGGTGAAATAAATACTGCCCTCCTGCAGTTCACAGTGTCTGGGGGGGACCGATAGACAGATGAGCACAGACGCCTCCAAGTGTGCAGAGCACTGATGGGGGCCAGGACAGGCCCAGCCAAAGTGCAGGAGCTGGCACTTAGTCGGAGGCGAGGGTGGAGTTGAGCAGGAACGGAAGGTGACTGGCCGGCGCAGCCGCATCTGGGCGAGGCTGAGGCAGCGGAGCAGACGGGCAGATGGTGTGCCGCCGCGGAGTGATAAGGCGGAAACCATGGCGCTCTGGAGAAAGTGGGTGTGGCCGGAGTGCACAGCTGCTCGTTGGAGGTTGCATGAAGGGCACGTTGACAGCCTGAGGATTCTGCCGTCAGGCGGGTTGTCCCCTCCGTTGCCACAGATACTTTTAGGCTTCAGACAAGGGGTGTTAAAGTAATAATTGTTGTGAAGTAAATACTTAAGTTCAGCAAATACAGACTGTCCAATTCCTGTGTTCAAGACTCTGCTGATGGTTTTCCGGGAGCCGAAAGGTGTCCTTGCCCACTAGGAATGTATTCCATGGTAGGGAACCAGACGTATGTGCAGTCTGCTGTGGTAGCAGGCAGATTTGAACAAAGTGCTGTGGAGGAGGCCATTAATTCTGATTGCTGGATGGGAAGGCAGGAAAGTAGTTTGCAGCAATTTCCTTTTGGAAGCTCAGAAGGATATCCTACCTTTCACCAAAGGCCCTTACCGTCTTTATTTCCCAGTTTATCTCCGTTCCCCTGCCCTGAGCTGCTGCTGTTTCAAGAATGCTAATTCTGCCTCTAGCCAGACTGCTAGAGAGGACCACATCCCATGCTTCCTCCTGTTCCTCAAGAGCTCGTATTACGTACTTTCAGAAAGACTTGCTAGGGGCCAGGTGCGGTGGTTCACCCCTGTAATCCTAACCCTTTGGGAGGCCAAGGCGGGAGAATCCCTTGAGCCCAGCAGTTCCAGACCAGTCTGGGCAATATAGCGAGACCCCATCTCTATACAAAATTAAAATATTAGTTGGGTGTGGTGGCATATGCCGGGTGTGGTGGTGGGTGCCTGTAGTCCCAGCTACTTGGGAGACTGAGGAAGGAGAATAGCGTGAACCCGGGAGGCGGAGCTTGCAATGAGCCGAGATTGCGCCACTGCACTCCAGCCTGGGCGACAAAGCAAGACTCAGTCTCAAAAAAAAAAAAAAAAAAGAGTGCTACATGGCTCAAAGCCGGAGCAAATAAGACGGCCAACAGAACATTAGTATGTAAGTTAAATGTTTTATTTCTTTGTAATCTTAACTGAACAATATAGGCAGAGGTGGATTGCCAAAATATGTTGTGGAGATCAGGGTAGAAGGCAGTGTAAGTTTTTCATTCTGGTAACTTGTCCACATAACCCAAATTCACTTCTTGCTGTTAAATTCCATGTCTTATACTAGAGTAAATAAAGCTGAAAATCTAATTAGATAACACAAGGGAGTTAAGGTTACAGTGGGAAACAGCACTGCCCCATTTTCTTGGCTTTTGCTTAAATATAACCTCAACGCACTTGTATCCAGCCTCCAGCTATTCCCAGAAGCCTGGAAGCAATCACTGTGCTCAGCAGTCATCAGTTTATGGCTGGCTTTTTATTTTAAATCAGTGGCATGCTGGATAAAATACATGTATATATAGAGTTTGTTTGTTTGTTTTGAGACGGAGTCTCACTCCGTCACCCAGGCTGGAGTGCACTGGCGCGATCTCGGCTCACTGCAAGCTTTAAAGAGCTTTTGTGACTTAGGCTCTGCTTTCAAAGGATTATAAGTTTCCAAAAGCTAGAACAGTCACCAAACATAAGTTCTGTGTGTTAAAGGTTATGAGAGTGTTACAGACTACTTAGCTGTAGAGACTTCTTTTTTTTTGAGACGGAGTCTCGCTCTGTCGCCCAGGCTGGAGTGCAGTGGCGCGATCTCGGCTCACTGCAAGCTCCGCTCCCCGGGTTCACGCATTCTCTTGCCTCAGCCTCCTGAGTAGCTGAGACTACAGGTGCCCGCCACCACGCCCAGGTAATTTTTTTTGTATTTTTAGTAGACATGGGGTTTCATCGTGTTAGCCAGGATGGTCTCGATCTCCTGGGTGAATCTTCAGTCTTTTCTGTTGTGATAATTAAATAGGAGGAGGAGCTCAGGGGACTTGTCTTTTATTTATTTATCTTAAACATTTTTTAATTTACTTTTTTTTTGAGACAGCTTCTCACTCTTGCTGGAGTGCAGTAGTGCGATCACAGCTCACTGCAGCCTCAACCTCCTAGGTGCAAATGATCCTCCCACCTCAGCCTCCCCAGTAGCTGGGACCACAAGTGCGTGCCACCATGCCTGGCTAATTTTTTGTAGAGATGGCATCTCACCGTGTTGCCCAGACTGGTGTCAAACTCCCGGGCTCAACTCATCTTCCTGCCTCGACCTTCCAAAGTGCAGGGATTTCAGGTATGAGCCATTGCACGTGGCTGGTCTGTCTTTTAGAAAGGGCCCATGAAGGCCGGGCGCGGTGGCTCAAGCCTGTAATCCCAGCACTTTGGGAGGCCGAGGCGGGCGGATCACGAGGTCAGGAGATCGAGACCATCCTGGCTAACATGGTGAAACCCCGTCTCTACTAAAAATACAAAAAAACTAGCCGGGCGTGGTGGCGGGCGCCTGTAGTCCCAGCTACTCGGAGGCTGAGGCAGGAGAATGGCCTGAACCTGGGAGGCGGAGCTTGCAGTGAGCCGAGATCGCGCCACTGCACTCCAGCCTGGGTGACACAGCACGAGACTCTGTGTACGAGACTGGTCTGTCTTTTAGAAAGGGCCCATGATTGCCTGCGTCTAAGCCTGGCTCTGGTTGGTCTCCCTTCTGCACGCAGCAGACACGGAAACTCTGAACTGCTGCCCCGGTTCCACAGTGGGGCTGGAAGGGGTCGGTTGTGGCCATCAGCTTTACGCCCTGTGCTGCCTCCACTGTCACGACCTGTGTGTGGCTCCATCCTGGGCCTCATGATGACCAAGCCTGTGTCCCAGGCCTTCTGGGGAAGAATCATATATATGCTCAGTTATATACCCTACAGAAGTCTCTTACCAGATTTGAGACTGGTAGAAAGTTTCTCCCATTTGGTGAGCCATCTGTTCTGATGTCCTTTGAAGTACAACATTCCCTCCCCAGGCCTCCCCCAACCCTTGTTTTCCCCATGGTGAGGCTTGGCAAGCATTGATGCCACAGGACATGAGTGAAGAGGGTGGCAGCAGGCCCTCTGTCTGCATGCACAGGCCTCTCTTCTCCCGTTTCCTCCCATCTGAGTGGTGAAGGAGGCTTACTCACCCCGCGGAAGAGTCAGGAGTAAAGACACACAGCAGGCAGGCTTGGAGTCACAGGACGCTCCTTAAAGAACTGAGTACTACTGGGCATGGTTGAGGGCCCCCTGTAGCTGGAGGTGGGCAGCCCATGTGGGCCCAACTGGGCAAGGCGTGACATGCCTGACGCACAGGGGCCTGAGGGCAGGTCTGTGTGGGCATTGTCGGGACTGCGGGTGCTTGGGGGCTGGCAGTGCCAAAGGCTACTTATGCTGACGGGTCAGGTTACAGCTGCTGTGGGAACTGTGGCCTCTGAATTTCCTGGCTTATGCGTGGAATTTCAGTTGCACAATACTACAACAACTTGGATTCTTTTTCCTCCCTTTCCTCTCCCTCCTTGGCACTTAATTTTTTATCACAGTGAATAAGATCCATATCTTTCTGCCCTTGCCCTTTTTCCTGGGGCAGACAGTCTTACCCACCTTCCTTCTCCTGCTGCCCCGAAGTGTGTCTGCTGGGAGACCAGCCCAGGGTCCTGACCTGTGGGAATCTTCCTTCTGCCTCCAAGGCCCTGAGGATGGGGGTGAGCTGCCCGGGATGGGCTGTTGTGTGTTGTAGGGGGGGTTCAACCTTTCTGTGTGCTTACACCTCCCCGATGTGCCTTGCTGTCCCTACTCCCGTATGTCTATTCACCTGTTCCGTGTGCCTGGCCCACCCTCCCAGGTGGCTTAGCCCGGTTCGCCCCAGACTTCAGTTTCTACCTGGAGTCCCGCCCTCTTTGGGAAACGCGTCATCACCAGCTTACCTGGGAATTATTTCCCCTTCCAGTGGACCATGTGACTTGAGCATTTCATTTGGTGTTTAATCAGATACTGCCTCAGGATATATATTTTCTTGTCTCAAGATTTTTTGTGTTTTGTTTGAGATGGGATGGGATGGTCTGGTTCCTTTTTTCTACAAACCAAATTATAAAATTTGAGGGCCAAGATTTTAACAGTACCTTGCTTATTAAGTAGCTATTGGTTTGTAACTGATTTGCTGAATGAGCACATGTTCTTAGTATTTGCCTTGAGGAGCACATTGGGCTTGCAGACAATGAAAGATGGAGAAAAAAGCGAGGCCCTTGCATCCAGATTCGTTAAGAGGCCTTGCCTGGCCTTGTGTGGAGTGGCCTGCCTGCCTTGCCATCTCCTCTTCCTCTCTCACTGAGCCCTGAGCCCACTGGCCGGTGGTGCTGGAAGGCCATGTCTGTTGTCACCTGCCTGTGCACCTGTGCTGCTTCTCCTTGCAGCACAGCTTGCAGGAGCACCTGCAGGCTCCTCCTTTCCCTGGGCATCCCCCCTCCCGGGTCGGACTGGATACCACTTCATTACCACCTGAAGGGCCAGGGGGCCCCTTCTGATGTTTTCTCTTACGCCGCTGTTCTTTTTCTCACAGTGTGTCAGTATGGACGTATCTGTGTATTGATGTTTTTACACAAATGGTTGTGTCCACCACTGTGCTTCCATCTCTGGGGCACAGGAGACATAGGAGTTCTGTTCACATTCTGTGCTTAGCCCCAACACAGTGCCTGGTGCCTGGTCGACTCAGTCAGTGCTAGATGAATGACCTGTTGTTTGTTTGTTCGTTTGTTTGTTTTGACATGGAGTCTTGCACTGTCACCCAGGCTGGAGTGCAATGGTGCGATCTCGGCTCACTGCAGCCTCCACCTCCTGGGTTCAAGCGATTCTCCTGCTGAGGCCGAGGAGGCTGAGGCCTCCTGAGTAGCTGAGAATACAGACACGCAACACCATGCCCAGCTAATTTTTTTGTATTTTAGTAGAGGTGGGGTTTCACCATGTTGGCCAGGCTGGTCTCAAACTCCTGACCTCAAGTGATCCACCTGCCTCAGTCTCCCAAAGTGCTAGGATTACAGGCATGAGCACCCAGCCCCCCTTTTTTTCCTGACACAGGGTCTTGCTCTGTTGCCCAAGCTGGAGTGCAGTGGCGTGATCTCGGCTCACTGCAGCCTCCGCCTTTGGAGCTCAAGTGGTCTTCCCACCTCAGCCACCTGAGTAGCTGGGACTTACAGGCATATGCCACTATGGCCAGCTAATTTTTTTGGTATTTTTTTGGTAAAGACGGGGTTTTGCCGTGTTGCCCAGGCTGGTCTCGAACTCCTGAGCTCAAGCAGTCTCTCCACTTCGACCTCCCAAAGTGCTGGGATCACAGGTGTGTGCCACCATGCCCGGCCTCCAGAAGACTTTTTAACAGGTCATGGAACACAGTTTAGAAAATGCTGCCTGCAAGCAGGGTGGGGTGCTGAAATCAAGGACAAGATAAATAGAATAGGAAAGACATAACAGATAAAAAAAAAATTCCACATTAAAAAAAAATCCTGCCCAATTAAATGGCTTGGAAAGACAGTTGGACTTAGTGCCTTTTCCCACCAACCCCAATTCAAGGACCTATTTAAGCCACCTACTGTGTGCCAGGAATTACAGGTGTTAGGGGAGGGAACACAGACAGGAAGTGGTGGGGAATTACTAAATTCTGCTTCCGATTTCGGATTTTTAAAAAATACATACGTATTACTGCTAAAACCTGATGCTTCTTAGGAAATGAGAACTAAAAAGCACAGAAGCCCATCTGCCACATCGTGAGTCGGTCACAGCCGTGACTGCAGAGTTCTGTTATCTGACTCCCAAAGGGGCCTCCGACCAGTGGGCCCTGGGGCAGAACACGAAGATCCTCTGAGCATGGCGCCGCAGCTGGTCAGCCGCTCACTCAAGGACCAGTGGGCCCTGGGGCAGAACACGAAGATCCTCTGAGCATGGCGCCGCAGCTAGTCAGCCGCTCACTCAAGGATGGACGGAACGGCAGATTTAGAACCTGGCGTCCACTCTCAAATCCCATTCAACAGCGTGGGCGGGGGACAGTGGAGGGGAAGCCATCTGTTCTCCCTTCTCACCAGGCTGAGAAAGGTGGATGTTGAAGGCGGGGCCGAGAGAAGAGCCCACAGACCCCGCTCAGGGAGACTTTGCTGAGGACAGTGGCACAGAGCCTACTAACCTGCTGGAGGGGCTGGAGCAACGGCCCGGTCCCTCCACACACTGTGAATCCTGGCAGCCAGGGCAGAGATGTGGACCAAAGGGAAGTCTGATTACCAACTATACTATGACCTCAGAGCACCCTTCTCCTCTGATGAGCTCCCAGTGCTTTCATGGACGTGACCTCACGAGGCCCTCACACTCCTTCCATAGGCATTTTCTCAGGCAAGTCACAGACAGCATCCTAGCACACAGAGCTGAGAGCCGCAGTCCTCTCTAAAACATGCGGAAGCATGCACCCATCCCAGGGTGTCGGCAAAGAGGCCGTCCTAGACGCTGCGCTTCTCCCAGCTGTTCTGGCTGGCAGCATCGGCTGCTTCTCAAAAATGATTCTGAGAGCTTAGGAAAAAGTGAATACCTCCAAAGTCCCAAAATAAGTTTCTAGAATTCCACAGAACAGAGTAACAGTCCTGCCTCACCCTCCTCACAGATCAAGGGCCCGTGTTGCCTTAAATCATTTCTAAGATAAGCCAAAAAAGGAGTAAAGGCAGCAGGGAAGAAGGAAGAAAGAAGGAAAAAAAAAAAGCATGTGTCTTGCCTAGATCAAAGGAGTTCTCATTTTAATCTCAAGACGGACACTGTCATTCCACAATGCCTGTCGGCTCCAGACCAACCCAAGCAGCATGATCTATCTGCAGGCTGCTCGTCATTTTACATTTCTTTTTTTTTTTTTTTTTTTTTTGAGACGAGTCTCGCTCTGTCGCTGTGTCGCCCAGGCTGGAGTGCAGCGGCGCGATCTCAGCTCACTGCAAGCTCCGCCTCCTGGGTTAACAAGCTCCGCCTCCCGGGTTCACGCCATTCTCCTGCCTCAGCCTCCTGAGTAACTGGGACTACAGGCGCCCACCACCATGCTGGCTACTTTTTTGTATTTTTAGTACAGACGGGGTTTCACCATGTTAGCCAGGATGGTCTCGATCTCCTGACCTCATGATCCACCCGCCTCGGCCTCCCAAAGTGCTGGGATTACAGGTGTGAGCCACTGTGCCTGGCCGTCATTTTACATTTCTTTCTTGTCCTTTAGAGAAAAGTACATATATTTTTCCAAGAGTCCTCATTTGGCCAGGAATGTGAATTCTCTCCGTTTCCTTTCTTTCCTCTTCCCACTGGTGAACTTGGTCTCATGCTTCAGGATCTCAGATCCACCCTTTCTTCTGTGAAACTTGCGCATCTATTTACCTACTTTTACAAGCATCATTAAAAATTTTTTTTTTAAATTTTTACTCTTTTTTTTTTTTGAGACGGAGTCTTGCTCTGTCGTCCAGGCTGGAGAGTACAATGACGCGATCTTGGCTCACTGCAACCTCCGCCTCCCGGGTTCAAGCGATTATCCTGCCTCAGCCTCCTGAGTAACTGGGATTACAGGTGCACGTGACCACACCTGGCTAATTTTTGTATTTTTAGTAGAGACAGGGTTTCACCATGTTGCTCAGGCTGGTCTCAAACTCCTGACCTTGTGATCTGCCCACCTCGGCCTCCCAGAGTGCTGGGATTACAGGCGTGAGCCACCATGCCCAGCCAATTTTTACTCATTTTTACAGTAGAGAAGGGGTTTCGCTGTGTTGCCCAGGCTGATCTCAAATTCCTGATCTCAAGTGATCTTCCCATCTTGGTCTCCCGAAGTGCTGGGATTACAGGCATGAGCCCCCACACCTGGTCCTCATTTTTATTATAATATGTACATAAATGTTTATTGAACTGAATCTTTTAGAAGCCTGTCCTTAACCTTTGCCTCTCTTCTGAGCTGTTGTCAGTGGGATCCCCATGCTGTAGGCTTGAGTGTGTATGTGTGTGTGGTTTGCACGCACACTGCCCGGTGGCCAAGACTGTGAATCCATAGGGCAGATTCATCAAATATTGTTGCTTGAGTAAATGCCTCAAATATATGTGTTCCACTTTTTTTGCAGTGTACGTAGATGCCGTTGTGATGAACAGAATACAAATGCACGGGAGAATGTTGAATTCTTAGTAACTTTTTGATTGTTAGGCATTATTTTCAACCAATAGGTCGTATGGAACAGCCTCTATCACATAAAGATAACAAAATCACTGATGGTGAAAAGGAGTCGTCCTGCCAGGATAGACCAGGGACGCTGGCCATCCTGTTCATTTGCATCTGTGCTGCAGGTGTTCTGTTCTTTCAGTGTGTGTTGGTTGACCGCTTAGCTGGATGGTGGCCCTTGTCCGTGGAACCTCTGTCTCACCTACCCTTGATGTCCCTTGGAGTGCGTGCACACATGAGTGCCCAGGAAGTACTTACAGATTTGACTTAGTCCTTGGATCCGATTTCCCCTGTTCCACTACCCATTCCCATCTGCTATTTTACTTTCTTGAAATCCCTCTTACTTTTCTTCCTTTGTCTACTTTTTACAGGTAACCCCTGACCTCCAATAATTTTCTGTCAATTAATTGCAGCTGCTTCCTGAGCTCCTGCTGCACATTTAGTAGGCCTCAGGCTACACTGGGGGCAGAGACATAATCATTGAAATAATTACTCGTGGACCATTTTTGCCAGGTATCATGGAAGGTGCTTTAGAAATGCATTCTGTCATTTACTTCCTGGAAGTACCCTATACAGTTGGTACTGTCTTTATCACCATTGGCAGGGGAGTTAACTAGGAATTGAACAGCCAAGTGTGTGGCAGAGTCAGGATTAATCTCAGTCCAACTCCCAAGCCTGTGCTCTGAAGCCCTCTGCTACCCTCGTCTCCTGAGGATTGGTCATGGTTCTTCCCCTGAGGAATAGTCCGTTGGAGAAACAGAAACAACACAAACAATACTGTCTGGATATGAATAAGGATTGAACTGCGGGCCGGGCGCAGTGGCTCAAGCCTGTAATCCCAGCACTTTGGGAGACCGAGGCGGGTGGCTGATCACGAGGTCAGGAGATCGAGACCATCCTGGCTAACACGGGTGAAACCTCGGCCTCTACTAAAAAAATACAAAACTAGCCGGGCGAGGTGGCGGGCGCCTGTAGTCTCAGCTACCGGGAGGCTGAGGCAGGAGAATGGCGTGAAACCTGAGGCAGAGCTTGCAGTGAGCGTGGAGATCTTGGCCACTGCACTCCAGCCTGGGCGGCAGAGCGAGACTCCGTCTTTTAAAAAAAAAAAAAAAAAAAAAAGGATTGAATTGCTTGGAACTGCAGAGGAGTAAGGGGGTGGAGGGGCTCAGAAAGAACGAGAAGAGATGGAGGCTTCGTGAACAAGGCATGTCTTCTGCGGGGTTCTGGAATAAGGCTGGAGAGGGGAGGAGGAGCGCTCAGGTGTGGGGAGCACACCCAGGCCTGAGGGAGTGGAATGTGCCCACGGGCAGTGAGGCCACCTTGGAGGGCAGTTATTTCAGGGAAAGTGGGATGAAGCTGGGTGACCAGAGTCAGGGACTGGAAATTGGGTGGGAGGCATGAAGCAGTGAATGATAAGGAAATGTGTATGGTTGTCAAGCAGGACGTGGCAGGATGAGGTTTCTGTCTCAGAATGATGAAGCTGGCAGCAGATGGCAGATCCTGCATGGCATGGAGTTGCCTCAGACTCCTCTCTAGTTTGTGTTTCTTGACTCTTCATTGCCTGTGTGCCCCGTGGCCCGGTATTATTTCTTCTGGTCCTGGGAACAGCTGTCTATACGGAAGTTCCACGTTGGTTGGTCAAACTACCCGGGAGTGCAGTGCGGTGAAAAGGCAGAGAACGTGGAGGTTGGAGACCTGGATTTTTGACTGCTGGCTTTATAGCTTACTAGTTGGATAAGTGACCTGACCTTTCTTAATTCTGTTTTCCCCCTTATCTGTAACTTGCAGAGAATTATAACTACTTACAGGGTGGTTTCTGGATTAAGATGATAGCAGATATCACTATGGAGGCTATTAAGTGTGTATGGTTCCAGATTTCCTGGGATCAGGTGTCAGCTCTTACTGTGTGACTTTGGGCAAGTTACTTAGCCTCTCTGTGTCTCCTTTTTCTTGTCTATCACATCAGGCTGATCATTGTATTAAATACTTAACTCACAGTGAGAATCAGTATCTCAGTAGTAAGTGATGAATACATTATAGCTGCAGTTATTCCTGGGAGCCTCATCTTCATCAGCACCAGCACCGCAGTCCCTGGGATGGAGTCAGGGCTTTCTCGAAGGTAGGAGACCAAAGCATGGAGACTGTCTGATGTGTGGTAAGAAATCATCTCTAATCACTGTGTTAGTGACCTTCCTTCAGGGCCTCTCTTAAGCATTGAAATTATAGGTACCCTTGTGCCAGTTCTAGGGTCTTTTAGGGGTTCCAGGTATTATTGCAATCCTGTAAAAAGTCAGTAATTGCTTTCTGATACAGAAGGACTCTCGTAAGCACAGCCATTCTTAGGCACAGAAATAGTTCCTTTCTTTTTTTTTTTTTTGTAGAGACAGAGTCTCACTCTGTTGTCCAGGCTGGTCTCAAACTCCCTTCTTTTTAAATAGAAGGGGAGGGAGGGAAAGGAGAGCAGAGGATGCATGGATTTCCTTTGGCCCAGTTTCCTCCCTCTGTCAGAGGACTTCCTACCGCAGGGAGTGGGAGACACCTGGGCGGGGCAGGGCCAGCTCTGCTGGATCTGCCCTGGGACTGAGTGGTACCAAGCCCCCACTGGGAGCCGCTCACCTGCTCTGTGCCCCTTCAGCGATGGCGTTTCTGTTTGGGAGTGTTTGCTTTCCCCTTTTCCCAGACCTCCACCACGCTTCACTTTAGCGATGCACTTACGGTCCGCAGTGCTGTGCGGCTGCTGCTTCTGAAACCCTCAGCCCCTCGTTCCTGAACCAGCCAGTGCCCCAGCATTTATCTGTGTAGAGCAGTTCGGGTTTTTTGTTTTGCTTTGTTTTTTAAAACAAGAGTCAAAATCATTGGGCTTTATCCCTTGTAGATGAAGTGAGAGTTGCTTTCTGAGGACTGGCTTGTACCAGAATCCAGCTGGTTTTCAGTTGCTGCAGATCTTTAAAGGGACAGCTTATTTGTGGACCAGATTTCTCTACCCACAGAAACGTACTGTCAGCAGGTTCTCGTGTGGAGGTGGGTTACAGATGACAGAAACGCCTGAGTTTGATTTTAAATTTTTAATCTCGCGTAGGGTCAAAGTCCTGTGGAGCTCATCTCTTTGACATCCCACCCTCGCCTGGTTAGGGCTGGTTGGTGATACACTGGACGTGTGTTGTGTGCGGAGATAGTGCCAGGACCCAAAAGAGTCAGGGCTCTTCGCTGAGGCCTCTGGTGTTGGCAGCAGCGTCCTCAGCCAGCAACTACTGTGTACATGGCTGGGAGACGGGCTTTGCACATTTGGCCTCAACCGTATCAGATACGAATGTGAGGGAAGAGCCCGGTGCTGTGGAATGCAGGGACAGAGGGCACCAGCAGGCTGGCCTTCCTCCTCTTGAGCTGAGGAGAGGCAGATTTTTTTGGGTCTTGATCGGCTCTTTTCTTTATTCTTGTTAGAACACGGAATTCCAGCTCCAGTAGTAACACCATTTTGAATCCTTTGTAATGTCGTGGAGACTGGGATTAGGAAGCAAACCAACCTTTGTCTGCCTTTGGGGAAGGCCCAGAAGGAAGTCTTTCTGTTATTACCTTAATGGTACCAATTAGTTGGTAACCAATAATGGTGGTTATTGCCACTGTGTTACAAAATTTGTAAGGGTCTCAGATTATACTATGTATTATAAATGCAACGAGAGTAGGGACCGCGTCCTTAAAATATGTCCCCACGACCTTGTGTCTATTTGAACCTGAGCTGGTAGCCTGATGGGTAAAGCGGCTCCTTGTCTGCACCAGGGCATCTTGCCTTGCAAGGCGATGCTCGTCCTGTGGGATTCATGTGGGTGTGGAGTAGGAGGAGATGCAGAAGCGACCCTTCTGGCTGGATCAGCACCGGTGGCTGTGTCTTCAGTGGAGCCTGACTTTATTATCCACTTGCAAAGTTTATGGTGACTCCTGTGGCTTATGGAGCACTTTGATGGGGGTACGGGCTCAGAGGAAGGGTCTCACCTCAGTGCCAAGGGGTGTCAGAGATGCTCACTGTCCTCCTCCCCTTGGGGTCGCATGGAGGTAGGATGGCGCTTGGCCATGGCAGGATAAGGAACCAGCGACGGAGGCCCATCACGTGTTCACAGCTGTCCTGCCTCAGTGCTTGGGAGATGGGGACTGTCAAGTCCTTCCCCTGCATTTATGTGAAGGCAAGGGGAGGAAAATCATTGTCATTAAAGAATGGAGATGGCTGTCATTTCATCTCACGCCATAGGTGTCCCTGTCTTCCTTTAAACATCCTGTGTCCAGCTTGGGCAACATGTGGAAACTGTCTCTACGAAAATGCAAAAATTAGCCAGGCGTGGTGACACGCCTGTAGTCCCAGCTACTTGGGAGGCTGAGGTGGGAGGACCACTTGAGCCTGGGAGGCGGCAGCTGCAGTGAGCTGAGATCACCCCACTGCACTCCAGCCTGGGTGACAGAGTGAGACCTGTTTCAAAAAAACATGAATAAATCTGTGTCTAGAAAGGTTGTAGCTGAAGTTACATTATTGATTGGAATAGAAGTGTTTCTCACTGTCTAGGTGTGGTGGCTCACACCTCTAATCTCAGCACTTTGGGAGGCTGAGGCAGGAAGATCACTTGAAGGCAGGAGTTTGTGACTGCCTGGGCAGCATAGTGAGACCTTGTCTCTAAAATTAAAAAAAAAAATTTAGCTGCGCATAGTAGTGTGCTCCTGAGGCTAAGGCAGGAGGATTCCTTGAGGCCAGGAGTTCAAAACCAACCTGGGCACCTACAAAACAACAAGTGTTTGTGACCTTCCTGCCCCTTCACAGGATATAGATAAGCAGTGAGTAACACCAGCAGCTGGTGTTTATGCCGCCCTGTGTAGCTCATTTGCTTCCTTTCTCTTCAAAGGGTCTTTGGAAATTGCTTATCCCCAGCACCTAAAACTACACCTGCCATAGTTAGTGCTCCAAATTTGCCGAATGATTCTCCCTTTTTTTTTTTCTTTTTTTCTTCTTTTTTTTTTGAGACGGAGTCTCGCTCTGTGGCCCAGGCTGGAGTGCAGTGGCGTGACCTTGGCTCACTGCAGGCTCCACCTCCCAGGTTCACGCCATTCTCCTGCCTCAGCCTCCTGAGTCCCCAGCTGGGACTACAGGCGCCCGCCACCACGCCTGGCTAATTTTTTGTATTTTTAGTAGAGATGGGCTTTCACCGTGGTCTCGATCTCCTGATCTCATGATCCGCCTGCGTTGGCCTCCCAGAGTGCTGGGATTACAGGCGTGAGCCACCGCGCCCGGCCGACTCTCTCTTTTTAAATTCTGGTTCTCACTACCACAGTTCTAACCTGTCCCCTTTTTTCTTGTGCTCGAGCGCCCCTGGAAGTGGCCTGGCCACAGTTCCATCTTCCTTGATGCCACCCTCCTGGCTGCAGTCGGGCGGTGCTGCTTTGAAGGCTCCTGTCCTCCCCCCAGGTCCCACACCAGCTCTCCTACCTGGCTCTGAGAGCCCTGGGTCAGCTGCCTGCCTGTGCAGTGCCACTTCTTTGCCTCTGCCCAGCCTGCGAGTGCCTGCTGAGTGCGCGCCTCTGGTGGCACTGTGCTTCCTCTCCCTGAGTGGCCCTCTCTGTTCCTTCCCAGAACCCAACCCTGTACCCCGACAGCCCGGCTGTGCAGTTTAGGAAATGTTTGCTTGTTCGCTTTCACACTTACGTTAGTTTTCCCCTTGAGTTCCAGGATCTTGAGCTTCTGGAGGGTTGGAATGATGTCTCGCTTTCCTCTCCCAGCAGTCGTCACATGATATGTACAGTCAGCAAGCACTTGATTGACAGACCTACCCCTCTCTCCAGCCTTGAAAATGATCTGTAAGAGGCACTTTTCTATCTTTGCCTCATTCTGAACCTGTTTTTCTGTAGGTCCTATAGTCTCTCTTAGTTTGAATGTTTAGGAAATAGATTGTATGGATTCGCCTAGGAAAGGAAACCCCAAACAGATATTTTCAAAGGCTAATCTTGTGGTACTGCACAGCCCCGCCGCTTGCCTGTTGGAAGGTGAGGTGGTGGTGAAGAGGAGCACCTGGAGGCAGGCAGGCCGTGGTGCTGGTGGCAGCAGCAGGGTGGGGGTGGGGTGGGCCTGCCTCGGAAGGGGCGCTAATTCTAGAATGGCTAAGGGCAGGCCCCGCCCCAGAGTGGGTTAGGGGTGCAGGCCCTGTTTTCCCACGCACACCCCAAGTCTGGGCCACCTCCTGCCGTGTTGGAGATACAATTGCTTCCTGAAGTGGCACCCAGGAGTGTGTGTGGGAAGGAGACTCCAGGAGCTCTGTGGAGCTGTTCTAGACCTGTTCAGGATTGGCAAGGGGCTCTGGGAGCAGATCCCATGGGTGTGAGACTAGGTGTCCATTTGCTTGGGGAAGGACCATGGGGTGAGAGGGCTGGGGGAAGGAGGCAGGTTTGGAAACTGACCACCCCCCGGGTCAGATCTGAGGGAGAAAGGGGCCTCCACTAGGTGACCATTGCCCGGGGCTGACGCTCCCCCAGTGAGAATGGCCACAGGTTTTTCAGTCCTTTCTGCTGCCTCTAGTAGGACCCAGCGGGAAGGAGATTGATGTTTGTGCTTTGTTAGCTTGTTTTTCACTTATCTCTTCAGTTCTCAGACCAGAAATCTTTGCTTTTCCTTTTGGTTCTCACACCTCTTGTTTTATCCGTTAGCAGGTCCTGTCATTCCTGCCTTCATGTTTGGCTTCTCATTACAACCTACACTGACTCTTAGGCCAGGCCGCCGCCAGCCATCCTCTGGATTTTTGCGGGCACTTCCGGATTGGCTTCCCTATGCCCACCCTGGCATCCCAAGGTGTGCTAGCAGCTGGCAACCAGGAGCCCTGGTAACACACGGTAGCGTCATTCTTCCCTGCTCAGACTCCTACAGTGGTTCCCCTCGCACCCTAGTCAAAGCCAAAGCTGCCAGGTGGCCTACCAGGTCCTGCACATCTGGTTGCCCCGCTTACCTTGTGTCCCAGCACGTCCTGCTGAGCGTGTGCTCTTTCTGTGCCTGGAGGACTCCCAGCGACCCCGTGCCGGCTACTTCCGTCCTTGCTCTGCTCTTGCTCACTTCAGAATCTCCCTGGCACAGCCTAGCACTTCCTGTCCTCCTTCCCTGCTTTGCAGGCCCCCCAGGTCAAATCTGACCTCCTTCCCCCCACCCTCTCACCCCCATGGTCCTTCCCTAAGCGGACGGGCACACAGTCTCACACGCACAGGATCCGCTCCCGGAGCCCCTTGCCAATCCTGAACAGGTCCAGGTCCAGAACAGCTCCGCAGAGCTCCTGGAGTCTCCTTTCCACACACACTCCTGGGCGGGGTGTTCCAGGGCACGTGTTTCCTTCCCATGTGCTGGGTTCACATGTGTGGTACCTGTCCCCTCACTAGAATGAAGCTCCATAAGGACAGGAATGTTTGTTTTGTTCACTCTTCTGCCTTCTGTGCCTGGCACGTAGAGTGAACAGTAAGTATTTGCCGACTTCATTTGTTCTGCATCCATTACGTCCTAGGACCAGGCTTCAGGGCACATGCACATGCATGTACACAGAGGCCTACACACTCAGGGAAGAGGACATGAATCGCTGGCCCCTAGTGAGCTCACTGCCTAGTGCGGAGCACGCAGCAACAGTGTAGGGAGAACAGCACCCGTGAAGAGATGCTGCGGAAGCTGCTGTGGGAATGGGAGCGAGCTAGCCGTGCTGGGGCAGGGAGCCGCAGCCTCACTCAGCCTGGAGGGAGGACGCCTTGCCTGGAACTATGGTGCTGCTTTCTGTGCACACCTTCTCTCCTGTGTCCCCATGAGGCTGAGAGAGAAGCCTCCTTTTGCTCATCAGTTTATCCACAGACTAGTGCCCTTTGCTTACAGAGTCCACTCCTAGGCATTGGAATACTATTGAGTCTTGAAGGTAGGGAAGGTATCATGAGCTTTTCATCTCATGTCAAATGAGTTCAGTTCCTTCAGCCTTGCCTTATAAGGTCTGTCTTCCATTCAGTTAATCTTTTTTTTTCTGTACCCTTTCCAGGTTCTCCCCCGCCCCCGCCTTTATTTGCCTTTATTTTTCTGTCCCAGAAGGATTCTGTTCTTATGGGGAGAATTAACCTACTTAATTCTTTACTAACAAAAACAGTCTTGCCCCCCCTCAATCCCACCCTTTTACACACATAGGCCATCATCTTTGTAAACCTCCACTGGTGCTGGCTGCGTTTAGAATATACTCCATATAAAACAGGCCCTGAGACTGGGTGTGGTGGCTCATGACTGTAATCCCAGCACTTTGGGAGGCTGAGGCAGGCGGATCACCTGAGGTCAGGAGTTCGAGACCAGCCTGGCCAACATGGTGAAACCCTGTCTCTACTAAAAATACAAAAATTAGCCGGGCCTGGTGTCTGTAATCCCAGCTACTTGGGAGGCTGAGGCAGGAGAATCGCTTGAACCTGGGGGGCAGAGGTTGCAGTGAGCTGAGATTGCACCAGTACACTCCAGCCTAGATGACAGAACTAGACTGTTTCAAAAAAATCCAGGCCGATGGCCGGGCGTGGTGCTCACACCTGTAATCCCAGCACTTTGGGAGACCAAGGCGGGCGGATCATGAGGTTGGGAGATCGAGACCATCCTGGCTAACTCAGTGAAACCCTGTCTCTACTAAAAATACAAAAAATTAGCCGGGTGTGGTGGTGGGCGCCTGTAGTCCCAGCTACTTGGGAGGCTGAGGCAAGAGAATGGCGTGAACCCGGGAGGCGGAGCTTGCAGTGAGCCTGGGCTACAAAGCGAGACTCTGTCTCAAAAAAAAGCAACAACAACAAAAAACCAGGCCAGGCGCGCTGGCTCATGCCTGTAATCCCAGCACTTTGCAAGGCCGAGGTGAGTGGATCCCCTGAGGTCAGGACTTCAAGACCAGCCTGGCCAACATGGTGAAACCCTGTCTTTACTAAAAATACAGAAAAAATTAGCTGGGCGTGGTGGCGGGCACCTGTGATCTCAGCTACTCAGGAGGCTGAGGCAGGTGAATTGCCTGAACCCAGGAGGTGGAGGTTGCGGTGAGCCGAGATGACGCCATTGCACTCCAGCCTGGGCAACAAGAGTGAAACTCCGTCTCAAAAAAAAAAAAAAAAAAAAACACACAAGCCCAAAAAACTAAAAAACAACAGGCCCTGAAACTAAAAAACAACAGGCCCTGAGACCGGGCTGCCCCGCTTCAGCCCACTTCTTGTGGTCGGTTCTGTCCCTGCTGGCTGCTGTGTGGTGGTGCTATGGTCCACGCCATGGATGGATGATTCAACTTACCCTGCTGAGGGCTCCCTCTGGTTTTTGGGATAGGGGAGCCAGTTCTCTAACTTTAACAGGGGATGAGGGTGAGATGGGGTGCAGCTGAGGCCCAAGGCCAGTGGAGGGGATGCCTTAGCAGGAAGGCAGATCTGAGCTGTGGCCCCACTGTCTTTTCTTTCTTCCGTAACTGCCTCTGGCCATCTGCCATCATCATCAGTGTGTTGAGTGCATTCAACTCAGTCTCTCTGACCGTTTTTAGGGAACAGAACACAATTAACAACATGGCCTAAGGACCCAAAGTGACCCTAGCAAGGGTGAGTCTTGGCGGATGAGGTAATGGACAGAGATTTGTTGAATTCTACATAGGGAGGGTTTTTCTGCAGGAGGTAGTAGAAGATAAGCTATCCAAAAAGTGTCATAGGTTAATTGTAATGGGGTCCACGTTATTTTAATTGGTGAGGAGAATCTATAGGTTTATACCATCTGGGGTCCACTAAAGAGATCATGTTATTCCAACTCACTGGGTATTTTCCTAAGATTTCAGTTACGGGTAATGTGGAATTTTTAGGTTTTTTGGGATGAATCTTCCTTGGTCTAACTCCCCGAGGAAAGCTCTGCTCTTTTCTTAGTAGCAGGGCTTGCCACTTAAGAAACTCCAGCCACCACAGCTGTCTTCCATATACAGGCACCATTTAACAAGCTGCCGTGGTGGGGTCTCTCTAGGCTCCCTGTGACTCTGTACCATTTCATCTTCTTCAGAGCTTCTCTTAGTAAAGAAAGTCTTTTCTTTCTTTCTCTTTCTCTCTCTCTCTCTTTTTTTTTTTTTTCCTTGATATAGTTTCACGCTTGTTGCCCAGGTTGGAGTGCAGTGGCTTGATCTCGGTTCACTGCAACCTCTGCTTCCTGGTTCAAGTAATTCTCCTGACTCAGCCTCCCGAGTAGCTGGGATTACAGGTGCACGCCACCATGCCCAGCTAATTTTTTGTATTTTTAGTAGAGACGGGGTTTTGCCATGTTGCCCAGACTGGTCTATAATTCCTGGCCTCAAGTGATCCTCCCTCCCAAAGTGCTGGGATTACAGGCGTGAGTCACCGAGCCCAGGCTCTCAGTAAAGAAAGCTTTCTATTCAGATTTTTATATCAGTTGAGATTAGTTTCAGTTGAAAATTGCAAAATGTGGCTTAAGCGTGCAAGAAGATTTTCTTTTTATGTAAAAGGACCCTAGAGGTGGAAAGGCCAGAGCTAGTATAGCCAGCTGCATGGCCATCAGGATTTTGTCTCGTTCCTTCTACCTGGACTTGCCAGCTAAAGTCTGGTGATTGTGTGGTCCACTCTACGGATTGACAGGTAAGAGTTCAACTTGACCTAACTCCACTGCCATGGCACATAGCTTCCTCATCCTTAAGGTTACCTCATGACAAAGCATGGCTGCTGGAGCTCCAGCCATCTTTCTTTTCTTTCTAGGTCAAACACCAAAGGGAGGAAATGGAAAGAAAGACAAAAGGTTTTTCTTTTTTCTTTTTTTGGAGACGGAGTCTCACTCTGTCGCCCAGGCTGGAGTGCAGTGGCACGATCTCAGCTCACTGCAAGCTCCGCCTGCTGGGTTCACGCCATTCTCCTACCTCAGCCTCCTGAGTAACTAGGACTACAGGTGCCCGCCACCACGCCTGGCTAACTTTTATAGTTTTAGTAGAGATGGGGTTTCACTGTGTTAGCCATGATGGTCTCGATCTCCTGACCTTGTGATCTGCCCGCCTCGGCCTCCCAAAGTGCTGGGATTACAGGCGTGAGCCACCGTGCCCGGCCGACAAAAGGTTTTTCTATGCGAGAGACTCCTTTAAAGGAGTCTTTCAGGAAGACCCACACACTTATGCTTATATCTCATTAACCAGAACCTAGAAAACATGGTCACAGCTAGCTTCAAGGAAGGTTGAGAAATGCAGTTTTGTAAACGAGTGCATCACTGGCTCTAGTAAGACTGGGGTACTGTTACTAAGAGAGAAATCTTTCTCCAGTTGGTGTCTGACTTCGTCTCTGTAGTGTCTCACGTGAGCACCTTCTGCTTCATGTGAGTCCACTTCTGCCTGCCCTGTCTCCTGTGGCCATCAAGAGGGGCTGAGCATTGTATGCATGTAGCAGTCCTCCCTCCAGACACAGGCTGGCTGTTCTCGCAGCTCTCCTTTGCTCTTCTTGGAGCTAAGTCGTTGTCACAGTGCAGGAGTTGGTTAGAAGTGAGTGGATTTCTTTTTTCTTTTCTTTCTTTCTTTTTTTTTTTTTTTTGAGACGGAGTTTTGCTCTTGTTGCCCAGGCTGGAGTGCAGTGGTGCGATCTTGGCTCACCACAACCTCTGCCTCCTGGATTACAGCAATTCTCCTGCCTCAGCCTCCCAAGTAGCTGGGATTACAGGCATGCACCACCACGCCCGGCTAATTTTGTGCTTTTAGTAGAGATGGGGTTTCTCCATGTTTGTCAGGCTGGTCTCGAACTCCTGACCTCAGGTGATCCACCCGCCTCGGCCTCCCAAAGTGCTGGGATTACAGGCGTGAGCCACCACGCCTGGCCGGAAGTGCATGGATTTCTGTAGGTACCATAGCAGTGTCAGTGCGAAGCTTGGCATACCTGGGAGGTTGCTGCCTCTGTGTTTCTGGGCTCTTTTCCCCATCCCCTTTCTGAGTCCGGTTCTGTTTGGAAGTTGTGATCTTGACATGTAGCCCTTTTAGCCCCATGTCTTAGCACCGTGGGGCCCCGGAGTAGTGGGCTCTGGATGAGCACGCAGCACCCTTGAACATGTTGGGTCCAGCCAGTGCAGATGTCGGCATGAGATGCTGATACAGGCATGTGTGTGCCCTCTGTGGCTCCCTTCTGCAGCTGCCTCTCCTACGAGACCAGGAATTTCAGAGGACACTCTCTCAAGAGCCCCTCTTCCTGGACATTTTCTTCCCTTGTGCTCGTAAACATTCACAAACACCGTTTAATGGTCCAAGATTTTGGTTTATGACTAAAAATCTGAAATTCCTAAAATCTCTGTGGATTCAAGTCCTAAGGAACCCTGGAGCAAACATTCAGCTGAGTGAGCTAGTCGATCTCTCAGATCTTTTCCAGGTCCAGGGCTCGGCAGCTCTGTGATGCTGGCTGGGGCTTTTCAGGCGTGAGATCTATTTCCACCTCTCGCTCTAGGCTGGAAGTTGTCCAGGAAATTGTCACTGACATATTGAGATGCATAGCAAATGCAGCTGTCAAGAGAAATGTGGGGTTCATCTTAGAAAATGCTGTTCCAAGGATCAGCTTGAGAAAGTGTTAATTTGTAAGAATTAAATGAGCATATTATGGGATGTTGGAAGGTGGGAACAAGTGTGTAAGTGAGTGTAGGCATCTCTTGGCTTTTCAGTGGTTCTCAGCCAGGGCCTTTTCTGGATGCAGTCTGCTTTCCCTGCCACACACAGCTTCCTCCAAGGCCTTGGCTAAGTACGGCCTATTCCTAAGCCTACTGATAGCTACGTCCCCTCCCAACGGGGAGGACACGAGGAAGGTTCCCTGTGGAGAGTGGGATGGAGGAGCATGGATTTTACTGGAACAGAGGGATAAGAGCGGGTGTTGGGGGCAGGGCAGACACACCTGTGGCAGAGGGTTAGGCTGGAACAGGCTGCAGCATCTCTCCCGGACAGATCCTTGGATTCTTTATGGTGCCTGCTTTTCTCTTCTACCCTAAACCAGGGAGATTTTGAAGGCGTGGAGCAGGAGAAAGGAGGTGATCACAGTGAATAGCCACCATTTACTGAGAGCTTGCTGTGTGCTGGACATTCTCAGTAGCTAAATGCATTGTCATTTAATCCTTAACCAGAATTCTGCTGTGTGGGTATTATCAGAGAGGCTGAATAACTTGATTAAAGTCACACAGCTAGTAAGTAATTAAAAGACTTGAAGCTGGGTGCAGTGGCTCACGCCTGTAATCCCAGCACTTTGCGAGACCTAAGTGGGAGGATCACTTGAGGTCAGGAGTTTGAGACCAGCCTAGCCAACATGGTGAAACCCCGTCTCTACTAAAAATACAAAAATTAGCTGGGCGCGGTGATGTGCGCCTGTAATCCCAGCTACTCGGGAGGCCGAGGCAGGAAAATCGCTTGAACCCGGGAGGGCGAGGTTGCATTGAGCTGAGATCACGCCACTGCACTACAGCCTGGGTGACAGAGAGAGACTCCATCTCAAAAAAAAAAAGGGAAAAGACTTGAATCCAGTTTGTTTGACTTGCTTGCCTCTGCCCTTAACCACACT
The DNA here is from genome assembly GCF_008728515.1 of Papio anubis. Classification (NCBI taxonomy): domain Eukaryota; kingdom Metazoa; phylum Chordata; class Mammalia; order Primates; family Cercopithecidae; genus Papio; species Papio anubis. The sequence continues at coordinate 31,752,562 of NC_044991.1, forward strand.
GAGATTCTGCTGCCCTGTTTCATTTGTTCATCAAGTGTTGGCGTGTCCATGGTGTTTGTGGCATGGTTTAACAAGGCTGCCTCTTTGCCTGGCCAAACTTTAGCCAGCCTTTTGAATCTTTCGCTAGGCCCATCTATGTACTTCCTTGTAAAATCAAGTTTTAGCAAAGAACATTGCTGAGTTGGTTTAGCCAGAAACCCTCATCTTCTATATCTGATGTATTCCTTACCCTCCCCATGCCCCAGGGGATGTCCGATCACCCTGGCCCGTCTTCAGCAAGAATCCTGTTAGGTTGGCTGAGCCAGAATCTCCTTCCCCCGATGTTCCTCTTGGTGATTTTCCATGCACTGACCCCACCTGCTCCTTGGCTTTGAATTCCCACTGGTCCATGCAGTGTTAGGAGTTGAATCTGGTCTCTGTCCCCGACTGCAAGGCCCTGTTGCAATGGTCCCTGTACCTGCCATAGTGGTGCTTCCTTACTGTATTCTCACAAGTAGCACCAAATAATTTTTTCTTTAACAGGTTCTAGGTGCTAAGGATGATAGCAGTAAGCCAGACGAGAAAAGCTTCTATACCCATGGAACCTCTATTCTAGCAGGGGGAGTTTCCCATCTTCTTTCACAGTTTCCTGTATTACATCTGTCTCACCTCATATATTTCATATATTTCATTTCATATATTTCACCTCATATATTTCATATATTTCATTTCATATATTTCACCTCATATATTTCATTTCCCCAGAATGCCCCTTACATGACTCTTCCTTTTCTTTTTCTTCCTTTTTTTTTTTTTTGAGATGGAGTTTTACTCTGTCGCCTGGGCTGGAATGCAGTGGTGCGATCTCGGCTCACTGCAACCTCCACCTCCTGGGTCTAGGCAATTCTCCTGCCTCAGCCTTCCAAGTAGCTGGGATTACAGGTACGCACCACTGCGTTCAGCTAAATTTTGTATTTTTAGTAAAGACGGGTTTCACCATGTTGGCCAGGCTGGTCTCAAACTCCTGACCTCAGGTGATCCGCCCACCTAGGCCTCCCAAAGTGCTGGGATTACAGGCATGAGCCACCGCATCCAGCCAGTCTTCCTTTGCTCAACACTAGAGCGAGGAGTTTCTTGTCTGTTGGACTTTGGGGTATTAATGTCCCACACCCTGATGTCCCCTGTAGCCCCCATGTCCCAGAGAGATCATGTCCAGACAGCAGGACAGCCAAGGTAGAGTGCCTTCTAGGGGGCTTGGACATTCCCCCAGGCCTTACTCCTGGCCTTTCTGGACAGATTGTGTCCCATCTTCCCAGGGAAGGGTTCTCCTGGCTCACATCCAATTGCATTGCCTACCCCACTCCCCAGAAGTTGTTTCAGAGGTAGGAAGGAGTAAAGGGCGTGCAGTCAGCCCTTAGTTGGGAGCTGACATTAGGGCTGGTTGCAGAGAGGTTCTTGTGCTCAATGTATTTTAGTGGAGTAATTTATTATTTTTCCTTTGGAGTCTGGTTCAGGCCCGACAGGTACAAGAGAAACTTGGCTGAATGTTACTGTCTATCTTCAGACCAGATTCAGGGGCCTGGAGAGAGATGCCTCAGTCTGATCGAGGAAGGATATGGGAGAGTGCTTCCCGCTGCAAACCGCGTGTGCAGGGCTGGAGTGGCTGTGCACACCTTGTGTTCCTGAGCTCCGCTGGGCAGAGGATTTTGGTTGAAGTTGCCAAAGGGATGGGAGGCAGAGTCGCTGTTGTCGTCATCTCCAGCCTTTGTTGGATAGTCTTCTTTTGCCCGAAAAGGAAACAGAGAGGTTAAGAACTCCCCAAGAGCCACATGGACAGAGCTGGGGTCGAACCCAGGCTCCAAGTCCCAGTGTTGTTTCCGGGACTTCATGCACAGACCAATCTTTTCCACATCAGGCAGGTCCTGCAGAACTGGCGCCCGGGTTGTGCTCAGTGGCCTCTCTGAAGCCCCGCCTGTGTGGACTGCTCTACCCACTGCCTTCGCAGCAGGCCGTGGGAGCTCGGATGGCATGTGATTGGCTGCATGGTCTTTTCTAGCATGTGATTGGCTGCTTGGTCTTTTATAGCGTGTGATTGGCTGCTTGGTGTTTGTTTTATAGCTTTTGATTGGCTGCTTTGTGTTTTATAGTGTGTGATTGGCTGCTTCCTGGGCCTCTTCCCTCTTTCTGTTGCTACTTCTCCCCCACACAGTGGACCCAGGTTGACTTAGTTCTGCCTCTTCAACTCCAGGCCTGTGGCGAGGGTGAGGCTGGGAGAGCAGGGGCAGTGGAGCCAGGCTGCTGATATGCCACATTGTACAGGCCTATGGGCTGGATGCTGCGGATTTCCTTGGAGGTTTCTCAAGGAAATGAAAACACAAGGTTGTGTTGGAGGGGTCTGGCGAGGAGAAGGGGTTGCTGGGAGGTTGGGGGCACCTGCCCCTACTTAGAGCAGTGCTTACTTGTTCCAGGTGTTAGGGATAGGCTGCTAACAAAAGGTTGAATCACTTAGTCCAGTACTGTCTTTGTACAGAAAAGAAAACCAAATCCTTTCCCAGGATGGGTTGTCCAGTAAGCATGGAGCCAGTGCTACAGCCTCGTTCCCATCCTTGCAGTTCATTCCACCCTGGGTGTTCATGCATCACATAGCAGCACTTGAGTTCTAAGTGATTTGGCTCTTGTGGGGCACTTTTACGAAATTTTAGGCCGGGCGCGGTGTCTCAACGCCTCTAATCCCAGCACTTTGGGAGGCCGAGGTGGGTGGATCACTTGAGGCCAGGAGTTCGAGACTAGCCTGGCCAACACAGAAATACAAAATTTGTACTGAAAATACAAAAATTAACCGGGTGTGGTGGCGGGTGCCTGTAATCCCAGCTACTCAGGAGGCTGAGGCAGGAGAATCACTTGAGCTTGGGAGGCGGAGGTTACAGTGAGCCAAGATTGTGCCACTGCGCTCAAGCTGGGATGCCTGAGCCGAGACCTGTCTCAAAAAAAAAAGAAATTTTAAATACTGTTTTTTTTTTTGAGACAGAGTCTCGCTCTGCTGCCCAGGCTGGAGTGCAGTGGCGTGATCTTGGCTCACTGCCAGCTCCGCCTCCCGGGTTCACGCCATTCTCCTGCCTCAGCCTCCCGAGTAGCTGGGACTACAGGCGCCCACCACCTCGCCCGGCTAGTTTTTTTGTATTTTTTAGTAGAGACGGGGTTTCACCATGTCAGCCAGGATGGTCTCGATCTCCTGACCTCGTGATCTGCCTGTCTCGGCCTCCCAAAGTGCTGGGATTACAGGCTTGAGCCACCGCGCCCGGCCTAAATACTGGTTTTTAGAGGCAAGTTAATAGATTATTCTCTAGTTGTTCCGTAACGGAAGAGTGTTTGATTTCATGGCAACCCTGAGCAGTCATTTTATTCCTCAGCAGTCATGGATTTGGTGTTTGACCTGAACAAGGTCATGTTTCTGCTCTGTGCCCTGAGTTTTTCCTTTGGGGAAGCAGGGATAATGAGTACTAGATCCAACAGCAGCAGAGTGTGTCATGAAAGGAGGAGCGTCATACAGGGACTCGTATCTCTCAGAGCCTTTATGATACTTGCCAGTGTGTGAAGCACTTTCCATTGCTGAATTTCACCCACAATAGTAAGGTAGATGGAGCTCGGGTCATAGTTGTCATCGTGTAAGCATGAAGATGGACATGGAGAGGTTGTGCAGCTCACTAAATGATGGACCCCGGGTCCAGATCCCTGTCTCCTGATCCTGATCCAGCGCTCCCGGCTGTGCCACCCTGCCTATTCACAGTGGGCACACTGCAGGGTCGCAGGTGACCTTTCCTTACAGTCTGGGCATTCATTTCTGTCTGTGGAGGAACTTGTGGAGTAAGGGCAGTGCCACTTTGAGACAGTGGAGGAAGTGGCCCAGCCAGGAAGCCGGGCCACATCGCCAGATGCCCAGTTGGAGAGAGCACTGCTTTGGCCCTTCTCCCGGAAGACCCGTGGTAGGAGACTGGCCCAGGGTGGGGCTGACAGTGGGACCAGGGTGGGGCTGACTGTGGGATTTCCTTTCCTGTTCTTTATGGGATGGTGGGTATTTAGAAATGTCTCATGAAGCATTCTTTGGCTAGAGGCTGTGGTGTGCAGAGTTCATGGCTTTAGCCTCTGAGCCTTTACCAAGTAGTGGCACTGGTGGGGCTGCCCTCCGCAAGACATCTGTGGTGATGTGACTCTTCCTCAGAGCAGCAGCAGCAGTCGTTCCCTCCCCCGAACTCATTCCCAAGCTAGTCAGTAAGACTCTCTTCAAAGGGAGTTGTCCTGTAAGTCCTGGCGACAGAGTGGTGCAGTTTAGGGGTGCTGTTACGTGTTTTTAAACAGACCGCTGGCCGGGCGCAGTGGCTCATGCCTGTAATCCCAGCACTTTGGGAGGCTGAGGCGAGTGGGTCACTTGAGGTCAGGAGTTCAAGACCAGCCTGGCCAACATAGTGAAACCTCGTCTCTACTAAAAATAAAAAAATTAGACAGGCATTGTGGTGAGCACCTGTAGTCCCAGCTACTTGAGAGGCTGAGGTACAAGAATTGCCTGAACCTGGGAGGTGGAGGTTGCAGTGAGCCAAGATAGCGCCACTGCATTCCAGCCTGGGTGACAGAGCGAGACTCTGTCTCAAAAAAAAAAAAAAAAAAAAGGCAGCTGTACCCCGTGAATGACCTGTGCGTTTGTGCTTCTTTCTTGCCTGAGTTTTTCCCTCCTTCTGAAATACTGTTTCCTCTCTTCCTGATGACACACTGCCCCCACACTTCTCCAGATTCTACTTAATCCTCTACAGGCTGTTTCTGATCACATCTCTCCTTTTCTAGACCACCCCAGGGAGTCTCTGGAAGCACTCTAGCTCCCATCGATCAGCAGCATGGGCTTGGCCCAGGAGCTTGTTAGAAGCACGGCATCTCTGGCCCCACCCAGACCTGCTGGACCCAGATTCATATTGTGCCTGGCTCTCCCGGTGCTTTGTGTGCACACAGGGAGTATCTGCCCCTGCGTCGTGTATTGTCCTTATCACGTTTTATTAGGGGTCACTGCCTGGCTGTTTCGTCCTCTGCTTTACAGATCCATCTTTTGTTTGGACCCCTTTGTAGCACCTGATGCATCCTTGGCATTGAGCAGGCACTGTGGTATTTGAGATTGACTGACAGTCCCCATCTATTTGAAAACTTGTGAGATCATATAGGGAATTGCAGGAGAGATATGGCAGGCACACTTACAAAAGTTTATGACAGAGAGGGCAAGAAAAAGTAAGAGAGGGCATAGTGAATACATTTGAATCCCCCCGGTAAGGCACTGTTTGGGGAGGGGCACAGGTGTTGGAAGCAGCCCACCCTTAGCCAAGCAGTTCCCCCTGCTTTGTCACTCACTGTGTATAAGCTTCCTGAACCTTAATGTAGTTGCCTGATTTCTCCAGTGGGGTAACATTATACTCATAATGTTGCTTGGAAGATAAAATGAGATAGTGCAAGTGAGTCATGTCACAGTGTTTGGCCGTAAGGGGTAGCTGGGTGTATGTACTCAGCCAGAGCTAAGTGTTCAGATACATTAGCTGGATTTTTGTTAATCTTTGAGAAATCTTGATTGATTGATTGATTGATTTGTTTATTGAGATAGTGTCTGGCTCTGTCACCCAGGCTTGAGTGCAGTGGCATGATCTTGGCTCACTACAACCGCCACCTCCTGGGCTCAAGCCATCCTCCCATCTCAGCCTCCAGAGTAGCTGAGACTACAGGCACATGCCACCATGTTTGTATTTTTAGCAGAGATGGGGTTTCACCATGTTGGGCAGGTTGATCTCGAACTTCAGACCTCAAGTAATCCATCTGCCTTGGCCTCCCAAAGGCCTGGGATTACAGGCAAGAACTACCGTGCTTGCCTTTTTTTTTTTTTGAGGCAGCATCTCGCTTTGTCACCCAGGCTGGAGCGCAGTGGTTCGATCTTGGCTCACTACAACTGCCACCTCCTGGGCTCAAGCCATCCTCCCACCTCAGCTTCCCGAGTAGCTGGGACTACAGGCACACGCCACCATGTGGGCACAGCGAATTTTTGTATTTTTTGGGAAGACGGGGATCTCACTCACCATGTTGCCCAGGCTGGTGTCTGGAACTCCTGGGCTCTGAGATGCCCCAGACTCAGCCTCCCAAAGTGCTAAATCTTGTTCTTAAGAGGGACAAAATAGACAACCTTCTGAGACCCATATTCTGTCTTCCCCTGTACTGCTCCCCGATTTCCAAGATGAGCCCCAAGCTTCTGAGGAGCAGGGTCTGTGTCTTGTGGGTGCCTGGTGTCAAATGCTCTGTGGCTGGTAGGTGAGGACTGGGGAGGGGAGGAGCAGGAGCTGGGCAGGGAGAGCACTGCTGCCTTGGCACATCCTGCCTTGGGACACCGTCGTGGCTTCCAGTGTCCATGCTGCACAAAACAAACTACCAAGAGGTGGAGTCTACTAAAGTAACCGTCCTGGGAGCTCTTGGGATTCCAGCTGGAGAGCCAGCAAGATTGTGGCGGCACTGTGGAAACTTCCTCCCCAGCTCTCATGCATCCTCCTGCGGGGGCGCTTGCAGATTGCTGTGGAGGGAGGAAGGCCACGCCAGAGCAGGGCAGGCAGTGGGAGTGGGGACTTGCCAGACTGCAGTGTGATTTCTTTTCCGGTGGTGGGGATAGGAGGGAGGTGGATGACACAGGCATCTGGTAGATCAGCTCTGGAGCTTTCAAGCTCTCGTGCCTTGCTTTACAGGAGCAGAGGCTTGAGAACACAGGACCTTAGAGTTGATATCCTATATCTGTACTGGCAGTTTGGTGGGTTTTTTGTGTTTGTTTTTGTTTTTAACCTTTTGCTGTTAAACGCATAATGTTTGTCTGTCTGGTAGAAGGCACAGTGTATGTAGATGAATCCATTACTGTATTTAAAGCAGTTTGAAGATGAACATCATTAAGTTAGGGCCAGGTGCAGTAGCTCATTACCTGTAATCCCAGCACATGGGGAGGCTGAAGTGGGAGAATCACTTGAGCCCAGGAAGTTTCACGTGGGTGACATAGCAAGCCGCCATCTGTACAAAAAATTTAAGAAAATATCAGCTGGGTGTGGTGGTGCGCACCACCACCTGTGGTCCCAGCTACTCGGGAGGCTGACGTGGGAGGATCGCTTGAGCTCAGAAGTTGGGAGGTTACAGTGAGCTATGATGGCACCACTGCACTCCAGCCTGGACAACAGAGCAAATAAAAATAAGATCACAGTTTGTTCTTGAGGGGATTGAGGCATCTTCTTTTTTTTTGTTTGTTTGTTTTTTTTTTTTTTTTTGAGACGGAGTCTCGCGCTGTGTCACCCAGGCTGGAGTGCAGTGGCGCGATCTCGGCTCACTGCAAGCTCCGCCTCCCAGGTTCAGGCCATTCTCCTGCCTCAGCCTCCGAGTAGCTGGGACTACAGGCGCCCGCCACCGCGCCCGGCTAGTTTTTCGTATTTTTAGTAGAGACGGGGTTTCACCATGTTAGCCAGGATGGTCTCGATCTCCTGACCTCGTGATCCGCCCGCCTTGGCCTCCCAAAGTGCTGGGATTACAGGCTTGAGCCACCGCGCCCGGCCGAGGCATCTTCTGATACTTGTGATTTCACAATGCAGGTTGATGCAAAACCAGAATGAGCAGAATTCACTGTTCAGTTCGTGTTGGGAATTCTGTCTTAGTGGCGCGGACAGAACACTGTGAAGGTGAGGGAAAGCAGGGCTGCAAATTGGTGTTTGGAACGAGGCAGGCACCCAGGTCGTTTCCTCTTTCCTTAAGGGGTTTCCTTCTCCCAGTTACCTCTTCATGAAGGGAAAACACCGTCTCTTTGGCAGTTTGGCCATGCTGGGGGGCCCGCTGTCCTCTGGGTGTGCAGAGGCTATCTTGGCGGGCACAGCCTTGCTGGCAGGGCCCAGGCTGCAGGATGAACGCGTGCAGGAGCCGTAGGCTGGCCTGGGAGAACAAAGCGGGGAGAGGGTGCCAATCCAGCCATGCGGCCTTGCGGCCGGTTCTGATCTTAGATGGGCAGCAGACGTTTGATGTGCTGCATTTCTCTTCTGAAGTCTCACTCCTCCTTTCTTTGTGATTTAAACAATTTCTTCCCTCCCACTTTTTGTCCAAATTCCGCAGTCCATAGTCTTTGAAATCTGAAGTATGGAGAGGCAATACCAGGGCCCTCCCCACCCACCTTCCGGCTTGGCAGGGGTATCGTGTGGTTCAGCTGGGCCATTTGCTGGAGGGCAGAGGGAGGGGTGTTCCCCAGGGAAGAGGGCAGGAAAGACCAGAGGTTAAAAATAGGCAGCTTGTAGGAACCTGCCCACCACTCCCTCGGGTCACATGTGGTCCTCCTGTGATGCGCACACTTGGGGGTAGGCTGGCTTTGGAGCAGAGAAGGGGAAAATAGATCAGCCAGCTCTCACTTAAACATCACACTAGCAGCTGGCTTTTCCTCCGTGTTCCAGATAAGGGGAACTTTCCCCAATCACCTGGTGGCTTTGGATTTGTGTCCCCTGGTACTCTGGGGATGTGTCCACATGTGTGTGCAGTGCCTGTGTCTGCGTGTGTGTGGCAGTAAGATGACTCAGTGTCGCACGTGCTGAGACATTCCGGGGCTGCAGGTAGGTGTTCTCACAGAGGCTCGCCTGAGGGATCTTTGCACATACAAACGTGTCCCATTTATAAGTTAGTTCCCTACACTACATGAGAGAACTCTCCTGGGCCGTGTGCGCGCAGTAAATACACATGTGGGTTGTTGTTTCACAGGGCAGTGTCCTGGTTGCAGGGCAGAGTGTCAGAATGCAAGCTGTGCTGGCTGCTCTAAGATGGTCCACAAGCTGTGAGGCAGCTTTTGTTCTCTTTTTGTTCTTTTAGGAAGTAGGGGTGCCTGCCCACCCCCGAAGCCAGGGAAAGTGCCGTCTTCTCTGGCCTCCTGGTCAGGTAGAGCTGCTCTGGTTAAAACTGGCAGGAGCATCCTGTCTCTGCTGCCTGCTACAGCCACAGGGGACTTCCAGGAAAACCCAGCCAAGGACTTGAGATGCTGCCTGCTTTGAGTCATCTGTACCTGCTTGCCACACTCTCCTCCACTTAATACCCTGTTGTTACTAGCAAGGATTTCCTGTCCTGACTTTCAGTCTGGATTTTGAATAACTTGATAAGGTGATTGCTTTTAGATCCCTCTGGGCCTGTGTCTGCCCCTCCCTGTAACCTGAGAGGGCAGCTGGGCCCTTCAGCTCCTGTGGCCCTTCCGCCACTGAGTGAACATGCTCCTGTGGGACTTGGCCTGTGTGACCCACCTCATCCCTTTTATCTCGGTCTTCCTGCTAAATACAGCCTCTTCTCTCCCTCATCCCTTCTTTCTCTGCTCTCTGGGCAGAAGAGAAGCTTTGGCTGCAGTCTTTGATGTGGGAGGCTAGACTGGAAGGCATCCTGGGTGGGGGAGGGAGGTGCGTGGTGGAATTGGGGCATGCGGGGGCTGTGTGGAGGGGCCCGCTGCCTTCGCCGAGCCCTTCCTCTCCCTGGGCAGTAGTTGCTCGCCACGTCTCGGGGAGAAGAAGCCAGGTTCTCCTGTGAATCCTGCTGTTTTCCTCGGGAGCGTGGGGACCCGGGAGTGTGAATGATTGAAGGTCTTCTGGCTGGTGCCTGAGTTTCGGGTTGTTTTTCTTTGAGGTGCTTCTCCTGCCCCCACAGGGCCTGTGCAGGGGTGCTCAGAGCCCACAGCGGATGTTGGCAGCACGTGTGTGGGGAGCTGGCCAAGGACCCTGCTTTCTGTCTGGGCCAGCGCCCAAGGTGCCCTCTTAATTTAGATTTTCATGTGCATTAGTGGACGAGGGCGAAGGAGATGCAGGCCCTCAGGTGCTTTTCAGACTTGGGCCCTCGGCTGGCAGTCGCCTTACGCCACTGCTGGCTAGGCTGAAATGCAGAAAGAAATATGGGGATGGGGGCTTCCTTATGGGGAAGGGTAAAGGCTGAAATGGTGTGTGAGAGAGGACTTGAAGCTTTTTTCCTGGGAGTCAGGGAGAGTTGGAGTTGACAGCACTCAGCCCTAATGGGTACAGACTGAGTCCAGCCTGAGGTATTAGACCCTATATTTATTGGCTTAATCTTAATTTTACACCTGATCATACTGTTAAAAAACAAAAACAAACAAAAAGGTCCCCTGGTGTCCCGGTGTCTGAGTGCGAACTTCATATTTAGTGGCATTTGATAGTATATTTGTCATTTCTAGTAAGTTTGATGATCTCAGAGGTGTCCAGTAATGTTCCTGGAACTGAATAGTATAGTGGTCCCAGGAACTGTGGGGAGAACCCTGCTCCGCCTCAGCCTCTTCTCCCATCTGCTGCCGTGGCCTGCTCCACCCTCAGATGGCTGTTGGAGGGCCCAGCAGCCTGTGCTTCTGTTAACATGTTCAGTTGTAGCCTATTTTCAGTTAAAAATGCAGTTTCTCCCGCCTGCTTTCCCCTGGAGCTGTGCGTGAAAGGGTGTAGTGCCCTCCTCTTGACACCTAGCCTGCCTGTCCCTGCAGTCCCGTCGTCGGTGGGTGCTTGTGCTCCCTGCTGCCTGGCACTGCTGGGTTCTCAGGAGGCCCGCACACCGAAACTTTGCATGGAATGTTGCCCTTGTGCCATTAGCAAAGCGGAGGCTGGGTCGGCTCTGCTCTCCCTGCCTCCGACTTCATTGTTCGGGACTTAATGTAATAATATGCTTGAACAGGCGGGAGATCACATTAGCTTGGCTCTGCAGTTGTAAACAATATTTGCTCTGTGAGCGTTCTCCTTCACCCCCTGCTCTCCTGGGACCCTGCGCCCTCTCCTACTGCCACCCCCTCTCTCCTTGCATATTCTAACCTTGGCTAAACAGCTTCATTCATGAGATGGCCAGTGTTTTCTGGGAGGAAAGTGGCTGAAAATAATGAAGTCCCAAGAACCTCTGGCTGTGACGCACAAGTAGACACTGATTAGTTAGTTTCTGGGTATAGGTTTTAACTGATGTCCATATCAACCAAAGTCTTTTTCTGTCTCTTCACTGGAGTGGAACCCTGTTTGAAAACACACACACACATGCACTCAGGTAACAAAAACAGCTTTCCTAAGGCCCTGACTCTGTCCTTGGCAGGGAGCACTGGGCAGATGGGACAGAGGCTTCCACTGTCAGTGTTGGCAGGGGTGGGAGGTGGAGAGGGGCAGGAGTGCAGGTGCATCCCTGGGGTGCCTGTTTTTTTCCATAGAAAGGTTTTTGTCCTCTGCTTCTCACTCTCTTCTATAGTTTGATGTAGAAAAAGGTAAAAGAAAAACTCCACCTCCCACCTGCGCTGCCCTTTCCAATGTAACGATTGCAGTGGTTGGTTTCACAGACAAAACGTGCTCCACCTTCTCTGTGCTGATTGGTGGCCAATGATGTCATGGCATAAAGCTCAAACTGATTGTTTTCTCTATGGGACAGGTCCCAAAACAGCAGACAGCAAAGCTGTTATTGCTCTTTTGTTTCCTCCAGTTCACGCTATCAAACAAGATGGGAAAGGTGGGAGCAGAGCCACAGCTGCACATCGCCTGAACTGTTCGTAAAGCTCAGCCTCGGGCACCTAGAGTAAGGAGGGCTTCTCACATCAGGAAAAAGCCTTTGTTTTTCACGAGAGCAACAGTACTTTTTGCACTGGAGATATTTTGCCTGTCTGCTTTAATCTCTGTTAAGAGAAGGATGGATGTAGCTCAGGGTGCGGTGGCTCATGCCTGTCATCCCAGCACTTTGGGAGGCCAAGGCAGGTGGATCACCTGAGGTCAGGAGTTCAAGACCAGCCTGGCTAACATGGTGAAACCCTGTCTCTACTAAAAATACAAAAAATTAGCCAGGCATGATGGCAGGTGCCTGTAATCCCAGCTACTTAGGAGCCTGAGGCAGGAGAATTGCTTGAACCCTGGAGGTGGAGGTTGCAGGGAGCCAAGATCGCGCCATTGTACTCAAGCCTGGGCGACAGAGCGAGACTCCATTTCAAAAAAAAAAAAAAAAGGATAGATACAATTTCAGAGAAATCTCTTCTGGCCCAAGAAAGAGTAGGAAGAGGAGTTGCTTTCAGAGAAATAAAAAATAATCAGAAAATGTCATTCGGTTCCTTGCAGAGCTTGGGAATTCTTCCTGCCGTCAGCATGTGTCCATCACAGAGGTGAACTGTAGTTCTGTAGCAGTGGCTCTGGTGTGTTGAGTTTAGCATCGCCTGTGTTCTGAAGGGCCTGAGGGCAGAAGCTACTCAATGAGATCTGCTTTCACCCTGAGCTTTGCTGTGCTGTAGAGAGGACAGTCGTGCTGCTGAGAATTCAGTGGAGCAGGCCTGGCCCAAGTCTCTTAGGGCAGCACCCATCAGGCCGGAGCCCTCTGGGACTGCCCTGGTTGACACTGTGGGCCTGGCCCACCGGGTGCTGCCCAGCAGCGTGACGGGCATCTCTAGGTGCTTGCCATCTATAGCTGGTCAGACCCTCTGGAAGCCTGGTGTGAGGCCAGGCTCTGTCAGAGGGCTTCTGCAGTGGCCCGACAGCAGTCCCCCACAGGAAGCTCTCTTTTCATCAGGGGTCTGCGGGCGACTGTCTTCAGACTCGGTGAGGTCTCTGAGCATCTGAAAGCCACCCTCCTTAGATTTTACGTATGATCATTGCCACTTCCTGCCCATGGATCTGCACAGACCTTCACGGCCGCTTCTAGAAAGCTTGGCTGTCAGAGCCACACCACTCCGCTGAGTGGAGGAGGTGAGGCATGTGTGACAGGAGGCGGTACGGGCAGAGGACTGGACGAGCCTCCCTCCCCACCCACAGAGCTGTTCTCAGTGGGGCTGGGCTCCATTTACCCTTCTGGAGCACCCTGGGCTTTGATTTGTTGGCTGAGAGGAAACTCCGCAGCTGGCTGGACAGCCACGGTCACTTGGTGCATGGACTTCCTTCGCCCGCTTGGCTGTGTTTAATCCTGTGCCTCCCTGCAAGCATACAATCACCGGGCTATCTTTAGCCGTGTTGCGGTGTGGCTGCACCCCTGGAGAGACAGAGTGTTATAGCTGGTTCACATTTTCCTGAACAAAACAGACACACTCCGAGATTAGGCAAGTCGTTTCCTTGAGTGCTGTGGCTGGGCGCCTCTCCTTGTTGTCTGAAGGCTGGGAATCGGAGGAATTTGCCACACTGGTGGTTGACGTGCAGGTAGGGGAGAAGGCCCGCCTGACGGTAGGTGAACCTCTGCCTGGTCCTCTGCCTGTGCTATAGCCCCAGGCCTGCCTTCAGCTTTCCCCCTCCTGGTGGCACTTTAGAATGGGGGTGGGAGGGAATGAATTACCATGCCTGCCCCAGGCCACCACAGATTCTGATTGAATTCTGATTGAATGGGTCTGGAGCGGGGCCTGAACATTGGTGTAGTTTTAAAGTTCATTGGTGATTCTAATGAGCTTTATGTATACCCTGTGAAGGCCGACCAAACAGCTAACCTCACAGTACAGTAAAAATATATTTTTCTTCTTCGCTTCTCAGTTCCTGTATCCCAAGAATGGCATATTGAAAGCATGTGGCAGTTTTTTCTCGAACTGAGAACTGCCTGAATTTTACGAACAGTGACAGCTGTTGCTCTGGTGTCGCATTTGAAGCTCAACCTGCTTCTACTTTCCGTCTTTTGACTTCCGTCTTTGCAGGGGGCCCCTTGTCTCCTGGGAAGAACCCAGTTGCAGGGTCTCGCAGGTCCTCATAATCCACTGGCCTCTTTCCAAGCCCCGGGCACTCTTCTTCCAGAAAAGCTGAGAATGGGAATGAGCTCAAGACCACACCTGCCGTCATCATTATCCACTGATTGACAGCTGTCATCTCCACCCCAGAATGACTAGTTTTCAACTTGGCTTACATGGGTGCCGTGTTGCCATTGTTCTCATGATGGAATCTCTTTGGGTAGGAGTCTTTCGAGTCTGTTAGGGCAAATGCAGGCTGAGAAAAATGATGTGGAGCAGTTCTGAGTGAACACTTGTTACGAGGCAAAGAGAGCAGGTGAACCGTGGGGTCCTGCTGTGTCTGGTATGGAGTGGAAGCAGTGCTCTGCTTGGTCTATTCATCCTGTGGCCTGGGCATAACTGGCTGTCTCGTGCTTGCTTTAGTGGGTGGGTTGGGGAGGAGTGGGTGGGCTCATAATTCTACCCAGGGCTCTGATACCACAGGACTTTACGTGGCATTTGGCTTGTTTTGTGTAAATCATCCTACCCTGATTAAATACCTCTTGAGCTATTTGATGCTGGCCTGTCCTGTGAGGTAAGGCTTGTAGCCTTTCCTGTGAGAAATTAGTCCACAGATCTGGAAAATGTTCTTTAACTGCTTGAGTATTCTCTGCCTGATTTTGACTGCATCCTCTGCCTGGTTTCCCTTTCTGATCCTCTCTCTGGCTGCCATTGCTTTTGTTTTTATGCTACATCGTTGGATTTATCCTACCTTTGCCTCTTTGCTTGTAATGAGCTTATTTTTTTATTCTTTTACTCTCAAAGTTGTCATATTCTTCCCTGTATTCTGCCACTAGACTTGACTATTTCATGGAACTAGTCCTTCCCTATTCCCTTTCATCTTTGGGTTTGATTTGGCTTTTCTGAAGTTGTGATGTATGGGTTTAACAGCCTTCATCAGAATCAGTTTCCTTCTTCCTCGTCCTTCCTTCCTTCTTCAGACAGAGTCACACTATGTTGCCCACGCTGGAGTGCAGTGGTGCGATCATAGCTCACTGTAGCCTCGATCCCCTGGGCTCAAGCGATCCTCCCACCTCAGCCCCGTGAGTAGCTGGGGCTACAGGTGCTTGCCACCGTGCCTGGCAGGATCAGTTCTCCTCTTCGTAGGCTGACTCACAAATAGTTTTCACCGTTAACAAGTCTTATTTTGGAAGTTGTATCCAACTGGCCCTGAAAGGGCAGATAGTAAAATGACAGTTGATTGATACCTTGAAAATAATCAGATGGTGGCATCTCCTTGCCTAGGTTTTTGTTCTTAACTTCGGAGGTATGAAGTCCAGGGGCCTTCTCTGGTGATCTGAAGGCATGTTCTGGCCTAGGAGTGGTACAGGACTGCCGACTGTGATGCTTTGACTCTCAGAGATTATTAGTACCTTCAGTAAATCCAGTGTGTACGTACTCCTGTGCCTGCGGAAAAGGGCTCAGGTCATCAGTGTGCAGTAGTGTTGCTGGTCCCGACGTCCTCTGAATTGGTTGTCCAGGTTTCCATGGTGTCTTGCATAGAGTAGCTCTTTCTGGCATTAGGTAGGCAGAATTGACTGGGACTGTTTGCTGTAGAGGAGGGCAGTTGCTCTGATTTAACATAAAGATAGCAGCCTGGTTTCCCAGTCACTCTCCAGCCAGGGAGGACTTTTCATGTCTGCATGTGGAAAGAAGTGTTTGTCTAGCTCCTTTGGAAATAATTGATGTCATCTTAACAGAATTGCAGAGAGAGGCAGGTCTGTTCTTCATAAGGTATAGAGGGTTGAGTCAGAGCCCTTCGTGTGGCCAAATTCACTATTCAGAATTCAGCCCAGTCTCCCAGGCTTCCCGCCCTGCCTCTGGAGTTTGGCCTCCTGGGGGGGATGGCAGGGATACGTGGCTACTGCTTGCCCCTGCAGCACCTTTGTGAGATGGCAGGGGGTACAGCCCTTCTTCTCTGTGGCACTGGTCCTCAGCTGGTGTGTGGCTTGCTGAGTGGAGTGCCAGCTGAATCTCAGGCCCTGTTCCCTGACCTGCTTTGTCTTAGTCTGTTTTCTGTTGCTTGTAGCAGAATGCCTGAAACTGAGTGATTTATAAAGAAGTGAAATTTGTTCTTAACAGTGATGGAGGCTGGGAAGTCCAAGGTTGAGGGGTGGTGTCTGGGGAGGGCCTTTTTACTAGTGGGGACTCTGCAGGCGGTACAGGGCTGATCACATGGCAAGGGAGCTGAATGTACCAACTCAAGTCACTTTCTCCTCTTTTGAAGACACCAGTCCCACTCCATGATAACCCATTAATCCACTAACCCATTAGTCCATGAATGGATTAGTCATTAACCCCAGTGGCTTCCTGAAGGTTCCACCTCTCCGTACTGCCACATTGGAGATGAAATGTCTACAAGAACTTCAAAAGGAACAAACATTCCAACCACAACACCCCTTTACTGGGAGCTTGTGTACTGTACATGGTAGCCGGGGCGGGAGCAAGAGCCTGGGACTCACGCAGGTCCTGAGCTCTGACGCCTGTGTAGATGTGCGCTTCGCCTTCACTGCGTGTTACCCAGATGGTTTTTGCTGCAGGTGCTGAGTGACCTTGAGATGTCAGCTCGAGCCAGGAGCACTGGTGTGGAGAGTGGTGGGCCGACTTTCACAAGTGAGCAGCAGCCTCACCCTCTGCCACACTTCCATTTAGTTCTTTTAGACTCTGGGTAACAGAGCATCAGCTTAGACTGAGGCACTCCTCATTCATTTCCACACTCAAATCTGTTGTCCAGAATTGAACTTGGCATCAGAGTGCAGGACGGTGGTCTGCCAAGTTTAAGCGCAGGAATGCACAGAATCCCAGCGGCCGAATACACCCTCCTCCGTTGGTAAGGAGGAGCGTTGGTAACACAGCAGCGTAAGGAAAAGGCAGCTCACCCCTACCAAATCTGTATTGCCTGTGGAGCTGTGTTCATGGCAGAACCCTGCTGAGCTTGACCATATGTCCAGCTATTGAGTGATCTGAGTTCAAACCTACTTCCCTCCCCGTTGGTTACTCTGGTCGCCACATGGAGGTATTAGTTTGTGTTTTTCATTTTTTTTTTTTTTTTTGAGACGGAGTTCCCTACTTGTCAGCCCAGGTTGGAGTGTGCAGTGGCCGGATCTCAGCTCAAAGCTCCGGGCCTCCTGCTCACGCCAGCCATTCTCCTGCCTCAGCCTCCCGAAAGTAACTGGGACTGCATGCCCCACCTCACCTGGCTAATTTTTGTATTTTAGTAGAAACGGGTTTCACCTGTTAGCTAGCATGGTCTCGGGATCTCCTGACTCCTGCGGATCCGCCTGCCTCTAGCCTCCCAAAGTGCTGGGATTACAGGCTTGAGCCACCGCGCCCGGCCTGTATTTCATTCTTGACACCTGTGAGTTCTTTGTGGGGAAGTGGAATAATTAGGGCTTTAAAGTGAGGCGCTCCTGAGTTTGAATGTTGTCGTCCTCTGCTTATTAGCTGGGCAAGTTAATTACCCTGTGATCCTGAGTTTTCTCATCTGTACGGTGAGAATCATGAGTTCTTACTGGATTGTTGTGAGGATGAAATGAAATGAAAAGACTTCTGTGAAGTGCCCAGTACCATGCTTGACACTTAAAAAAAATTAATAAATGGAGATAGATACTATAATCAGCAAGACACGGCCGACAGACCTCTCATGCCTCCTCCTTGCAAAGAAAGGAATGTTTGTAAAGTCTCATACTGAGCTTGAAATCTGACCTTGAAATATAACTGTTTGCCAGAAGGCGAAGAGAATATGTGCACTTTCGCAAGTAATTTGTTGGCTTCATTCATATCTTGACTGCTTCAGTGCTGAAAATGAGATGAGACATGGTCCTCACTCCCAGGAGCTCATGAATCTGGGGAGACAATCACGTAAACTGGTTATGAGAGAATCATTAAACTTCCAGGTGTCATGATAGAAGTTAGTTTGAGGTATGGTGAAGTCAGCAATCTGTCTTTGATAGCAATCCATCTTTCTTTTTTTTTTTCTTGAGACAGAGTTTCGCTCCTCTCTCCCAGGCTGGAGTACAATGGCGTCATCTTGGCTCCCCGCAGCCTCTGACTCCGGGGTTCCAGTGATTGTCCTGCCTCAGCCTCCCAAGTGACTGGGATTACAGGGATGTGCCATCACACCTGGCTAATTTTGTATTTTTAGTAGAGACAGAGTTTCTCCATGTTGGTCAGGCTGGTCTCGAACTCCTGACCACAGGTGATCTGCCTGCCTCGGCCAAAGTGCTGGGATTACAGGTGTGAGCCACTGCGCCCGGCCCATCTTTTTTGTTAAATAAGTATGGGACTGAAGTAGATGGGGGAAAAAGCTAGACTTTGGCATTATCCAATTTAAAATAACATCCTTAGAGAATTGATGGGTCCTCGGAAGGACCTATGATAGAACAGTTAGGGAGTATTGCTTTGGCCTACTTAAAAGCAGTAATGATGGAAAGAAGCAAAAAGAGATAAAGCAGGTAATTTACTATTTAAGCAAGTACCATTGGTAGCTTGCTGTGTGACTCAAGATGTTATTTCATCTGTCTTGACTTCTGTTTCTGCGTCTGTCAAGAGGAGACATCAGCGTCGGCCTTCCAGACTCACGGAACTACAAGTTGTAAGTGGGATAATCTGCATGGAAGTACTTGGAGAACCACAAAGTGCTACCTACCTACGTGGTGGGGTTGGGGACACGTGGGTGGACGTCACTGCACTCTAGCAGAGGAAGGTGGCATCAGAGAGGAGACCTACCAGAGGAGTCAAGACCGAGCACGTGCTCTTCCCTCTTGTCCTGCAGACCTCTGCTTTAAGTTACTCCGAAAAGCTTTCCTGACTTAGGGCCTCTTTTTTTTTTTTTTTTTTATTGTTAATTAATTTATTGGTTTAATGGTAATTTCTTTTTACAGTAATGACTTTCAATTCTAGAGAAAACATTTTTTAATTGAGGTATAATTTTCATGCAAAATAATCTGCAGATTTTTTTAACTCTTATGGTTAGGTGGGCATTGACAGATGAATATATATCCACATAACTTCCATAATCAAGATACAAACTCTTTCTGTTAACTCAGAAAGTTTCTTTTTTTTAAATTATACTTTAAGTTCTAGGATACATGTGCACAACGTGCAGGTTTGTTACATAGGTATACATGTGCCATGTTGGTTTGCTGCACCTATCAACTCGTCATTTACATTAGGTATTTCTCCTAATGGCTAACCCTCCCCCAGACTCCCACCCCCTGACAGGCCCTGGTGTGTGATGTTCCCCTTCCTGTGTCCAAGTGTTCTCATTGTTCAGTTCCCACCGATGAGTGAGATTGTGCAGTGTTTGGTTTTCTGTCCTTGCCATAGTTTGCTGAGAATGGTGGTTTCCAGCTTCATCCATGTCCCTGTAAAGGACATGAACTCGTCCTTTTTCTGTGGCTGCATAGTATTCCATGGTGTATGTGTGCCATGTTTTCTTAATCCAGTCTATCATTAACAGACATTTGGTTTGGTTCCAGTCTTTGCTATTGTGGGTAGTGCCGCAATAAACATACGTGTGCATGTGTCTTTATAGTAGCATGATTTATAATCCTTTGGGTATATACCCAGTAATGGAATGGCTGGGTCAAATGGCAATTCTCATTTTAGATCCTTGAGGAATTGCCACACTGTCTTCCGCAATGGTTGAACCAATTTACACTGCCACCAGCAGTGTAAAAGTGTTCCTATTTCTCCACATCTTCTCCAGCATCTCGTTTCCTGACTTTTTAATGATTGCCATTCTAACTGGCGTGAGATGGTATCTCATTGTGGTTTTGATTTACATTTCTCTGATGGCCAGTGATGATGAGCATTTTTTCATGTGCCTGTTGGCTGCATAGATGTCTTCTTTTGAGAAGTGTCTGTTCGTATCTTTTGCCCACTTTTTGATGGGGTTGTTTTTTTCTTGTAAATTTGTTTGAGTTCTTTGTAGATTCTGGATATTAGCCCTTTGTCAGATGGGTAGACTGCAAAAATATTCTCCCATTCTGTAGGTTGCCTGTTCACTCTGATGGTAGTTTCTTTTGCTGTGCAGAAGCTCTTTAATTAGATCCCATTTGTCTATTTTGGCTTTTTGTTGCCATTGCTTTTGTTGTTTTACTCATGTAGTTCTTGCCCATGCCTATGTCCTAAATGGTATTGCCTAGGTTTTCTTCTGGGTTTTTATGGTCTTAGGTCTAACATTTAAGTCTTTAATCCATCTTGAATTAATTTTTGTATAAGGTGTAAGGAAGGGATACAGTTTCAGCTTTCTACATATGGCTAGCCAGTTTTCCCAGCACCATTTATTAAATAGGGAATCCTTTCCCCATTTCTTGTTTTTGTCAGGTTTGTCAAAGATCAGATGGTTGTAGATGTGTGGTATTATTTCTGAGGGCTCTTTTCTGTTCCGTTGGTCTATATCTCTGTTTTGGTACCAGTACCATGCTGGTTTGGTTACTGTAGCCTTGTAGTATAGTTTGAAGTCAGGTAGCATGATGCCTCCAGCTTTGTTCTTTTTGCTTAGGATTGTCTTGGCAGTGGCGGCAGTGGTTCCATATGAACTTTAAAGTAGTGTTTTCCAATTCTGTGAAGAAAGTAATTGGTAGCTTGATGGGAATCACATTGAATCTATAAATTACTTTGGGCAGTGTGGCCATTTTCATGATACTGATTCTTCCTATCCATGAGCATGGATTATTCTTCCATTTGTTTGTGTCCTCATTTATTTCGTTGAGCAGTGGTTTGTAGTTCTCCTTGAAGGACTTCTTTATTCCTCGTAAGTTGGATTTCCAGGTATTTTATTCTCTTTGTAGCGATTGTAAATGGGAGTTCACTCATGATTTGGCTCTCTGTTTGTCTGTTAATGGTGTATAAGAATGCTTGTGATTTTTGCACATTGATTTTGAATCCTGAGACTTTGCTGAAGTTGCTTATCAGCTTAAGGATTTTGGGCTGAGACGATGGGGTTTTCTAAATATACAATCATGTCATCTGCAAACAGGGACAATTTAACTTCCTCATTTCCTAATTGAATACCCTTTATTTCTTTCTCTTGCCTGATTGCCGTGGCCGGAACTTCCAACACTATGTTGAATAGGAGTGGTGAGAGAGGGCATCCCTGTCTTGTGCCAGTTTTCAAAGGGAATGCTTCCAGTTTTTGCCCATTCAGTATGATATTGGCTGCGGGTTTGTCATAAATAGCTCTTATTATTTTGAGATATGTTCCATCAATACCTAGTTTATTGAGAGTTTTTAGCATGAAGGGCTGTTGCATTTTGTCGAAGGACTTTTCTGCATCTATTGAGATAATCATGTGGCTTTTGTTGTTGGTTCTGTTTATGTGATGGATTACGTTTATTGATTTGCATATGTTGAACCAGTCTTGCATCCCAGGGATGAAGCCGACTTGATTGTGATGGATAAGCTTTTTGATGTGCTGCTGGATTCTGTTTGCCAGTATTTTATTGAGGATTTTTGCATCGATGTTCATCAGGGATATTGGTCTAAAATTCTCTTTTTTTGTTGTGTCTCTGCCAGGCTTTGGTATCAGGATGATGTTGGCCTCATAAAATGAGTTAGGGAGGATTCCCTCTTTTTCTATTGATTGGAATAGTTTCAGAAGGAATGGTACCAGCTCCTCTTTGTACCTCTGGTAGAATTTGGCTGTGAATCCATCTGGTTCTGGACTTTTTTTGGTTGGTAGGCTATTAATTACTGCCTCAGTTTCAGAGCCTGTTACTGGTCTATTCAGAAATTCAACTTCTTCCTGGTTTAGTCTTGGGAGGGTGTATGTGTCCAGGAATTTGTCCATTTCTTCTAGGTTTTCTAGTTTATTTGTGTAGAGGTGTTTATAGTATTCTCTGATGGTAGTTTGTATTTCTGTGGGATTGGTGGTGATATCCCCTTTATCATTTTTTATGTGTCTATTTAATTCTCTCTTTTCTTCTTTCTTAGTCTTGCTAGCGGTCTATCAATTTTGTTGATCTTTTCAAAAAACCAGCTCTTGGATTCATTGATTTTTTGAAAGGTTTTTTGTGTGTCTATCTCTTTCAGTTCTGCTCTGATTGTAGTTATTTCTTGCCTTCTGCTAGCTTTTGAATTTGTTTGCTCTTGCTTCCCTCGTTCTTTTAATTGTGATGTTAGGGTGTCGATTTTAGATCTTTCCAGCTTTCTCTTGTGGGCATTTAGTGCTATAAATTTCCCTCTACACACTGCTTTAAATGTGTCCCAGAGATTCTGGTACGCTGTGTCTTTGTTCTCATTGGTTTCAAAAAACATCTTTATTTCTGCCTTCTTTTTGTTATGTACCCAGTAGTCATTCAGGAACAGGTTGTTCAGTTTCCATGTAGTTGAACGGTTTTGAGTGAGTTTCTTAACCCTGAGTTCTAATTTGATTGCACTGTGGTCTGAGAGACAGTTTGTTGTGATTTCTGTCCTTCTACATTTGCTGAGGAGTACTTTATTTCCAATTATGTGGTCAATTTTAGAATAAGTGCGATGTGGTGCTGAGAAGAATGTATACTGTGTTGATTTGAGGTGGAGAGTTCTGTAGATGTCTATTAGGTCTGCTTGTTGCAGAGCTGAGGTCAAGTCCTGGATATCCTTGTTAACTTTCTGTCTCATTGATCTGTGTAATATTGACAGTAGGGTGTTAAAGTCTCCCATTATTATTGTGTGGGAGTCTAAGTCTCTTTGTAGGTCTCTAAGGACTTGCTTTATGAATCTGGGTGCTCCCGTATTGGGTGCATATATATTTAGGATAGTCAGCTCTTCTTGTTGAACTGATCCGTTTACCATTATGTAATGTCCATCTTTGTCTCTTTTGATCTTTGTTGGTTTAAAGTTTGTTTCATCAGAGAGTAGGATTGCAACCCCTGCCTTTTTTTTTTCTTTGCTTTCCATTTGCTTGATAGGTCTTCCTCCATCCCTTTATTTTGAGCCTATGTGTGTCTTTGCATGTGAGATGGATCTACTGAATACAGCACAGTGATGGGTCTTGACTCTTTATCCAGTTTGCCAGTCTGTGTCTTTTAATTGGGGGCATTTAGCTCATTTACGTTTAAGGTTAATATTGTTATGTGTGAATTTGATCCTGTCATTGTGATGTTCGCTGGTTATTTTTCCCGTCAATTGATGCAGTTTCTTCCTAGCATCAATGGTCTTTACAGTTTGGCATGTTTTTGCAGTGGCTGGTCCTGGTTGTTCCTTTCCATGTTTAGTGCTTCCTTCAGGACCTCTTGTAGGGCAGGCCTGGTGGTGACAAAATCTCTCAGCATTTACTTGTCTATAAAGGATTTTATTTCTCCTTCACTTATGAAGCTTAGTTTGGCTGGATATGAAATTCTGGAATGGAAATTCTTTTATTTAAGAATGTTGAATATTGGCCCCCACTCTCTTCTGGCTTGTAGGGTTTCTACCGAGAGATCTGCTGTTAGTCTGATGGGCTTCCGCTTGTGGGTAACTCACCCTTTCTCTGGCTGCCCTTAACACTTTTTCCTTCATTTCAACCTTAGTGAATCTGACAATTCTGTGTCTTGGGGTTGCTCTTTTCGAGGAGTATCTTTGTGGTGTTCTCTGTATTTCCTGAATTTGAATGTTGGGCCTCTCCTGTTCTAAGTCACCATCGCCTGTGCATATCCTTCCCAGCACCCATAAGTTGTAATTATGTGCTTGCTTGCTTGCTTGTTTATAGTCTGTATTTTCCACTAGACGGTAAGCTCCCCAAGGGCAGGCACTGTGTTTCCATTCACCACTGTCAGTTTAGTTGCAAGTGTAGGTCTTGACGTATACCATGCACTCAATAAATAATGTGCCAAATGGAGTGAAAGGTAGCAAGACACGTGGGTCTCTGCCTGACACACAGCTGCTCTGGGGATTCTCAGGTGCACACCTCATTGGTATCTTCTCCTACAAAGCCGTGTGCACATCTGAGAAGGGTATCTAAGAACCCTGCTGGTGCAGGTTCTAAATGCCACAGGCTGGATCTGTGACTCATCCCTGCCCTTCCCCCTACATGTCCCTTTCTGCCCATTTAGGGATGCCAGACTCAGCTTGCATTCAGGGTACACATTGAATTCGATCAGTCTGTCCCTTCAGAAGGGACAAGTCACTCTGGACTTGGTACCATGGAGTTGGTAACTTGCTGGTAGCTTGCCAGGCAGGGAGCATGTGTCCTGTTGGCTATTTATATAGCACACAGCCCTGGTCCTGGTCAGAAGCCACACCCCACTGGGCTCCCAGCTGTCTGCCAGATCTGATGCCAAGCAGTAGTGTGTGGGTGTTCCTTAGGATGTGAAGCCTGGTGCAGATGCCATTCACAGGTTGCTGGGCCCCTCAGATCACTGTTTCTCAGACCACTTACGCAATACCCTTGTGAGGCTTTTGTTTTTAGTTTCTTTCCAAATGGTT